>NC_050447.1:9859941-10189941 GCF_903995425.1 Onychomys torridus
CTCAGGTGCTAATGCTTACACAGCCAGCTGTCTCTCCAGCCTGACGCTGTTTCTAGGATTGGCCAACAAGACGGGAGAGTTGAGAGCGTAAAGTGCAGACCCAGAGGCAGCGTTGGCAGAAATTCTAGTGCACTACTGCCCCTATCAGAGACAGAAGATTGGAAAAGAAACTCAGAAACATAAAGTACGTTTTTTCCCAAGACCTTTTGTCTGTTTTGTGGCAGAGCTGTGGTTAACCCCTGAAACGTATCTGTGCCCATTACACCAGTGGTTACGCTTTACCTTTGGCATCATGGAGTTTGGTCGCACTGCGTTAGTGCATCCCACTGATGTTTGGCTTACCCATTGGAACACTTGGAGACCCAACTCTGGCCTGGGCAGAGGCCAAAGGTGGGGATCTGGGTGCAGAGGCTGGAAGGGGCTGCTTCTCATTAGATCAGTTTTGAGCTGCTTCTGCCAGACTACTTCTGTAGAGCCTCTCAAGTGATGTCGAGTGGCTGGTCTGGAGCAAACTAGAGCATCAGCTTTTCAGGGGAAAATGTGGTCAAAACTGAGGAACAGGCTACAGTGTCTTGGGATTTGGGATATATGCCAATGGTAGTTGGATTTACATATGTAGATATGTCGTCCCTCCCACTGCCCCTACACACACACGCGCGCGCGCACACACACACACACACACACACACACACACACACACACACACATGCACACACATGCCATAAGGAGTTCTTATGATGCTGGGAGCCACATGAAAGCAATTGGCAAAGTTATCAAGTCTGAAATTGGCTGAAAACCCTTATTAGTTGAATTTGTCTCAAAGTGCAATCCTACCATTAGCAAAGCTCAAACGATGAATAAAAATGAGGGAAAAAACTGTTTGCATGCATAGATTAAAGATTTGTTATTCCTTTAACTTGTAAAATATACTGCAAACATTAACAAGAAATGATAAGTGCCTCAATACAAAAAGACCCAAATATATAAAAATAGGCAGTTCACCAAAAGAGCTACAAATGATCCTAAAGTTTAAAAAAGTATTTTAAAAAATTAGGGCTGGAGAAATGGCTCAGCTATTAAGAGCACTTGCTGCTTTTCCAGAGGACCTGAATCCAGCTCTCAGCACTTAGGTATGGTAACTCACAACCACCTTGCAACTCCAGTTCCCACTCTTGCCCCTGCAAGTACCCACACACACACAATCTAAAAACAAAAATGCCTCCACCATCATGCACAGCACATTTGACAAAGCTTCTTGCCATGTCTTCTCACAAGACTTTCAGAATCCACTGATTCCTGGCCAAGAAACAAAGCGAAACTATCCTGTTCCATGGTGGACTTTGATGAGCACTGGTAACAAAATTAGGTCCACCTCCAGCAGAAAACACTGGAGGAAAAGGAAACAGGGTTTGTATGAATTCACACATGATGGCATGATTGACAGTGTTTGCTGAATTGCGGTCATTCATCAGTCCTACCAGAGAGAGCTGAACATTTTTAACCTTTGAAGATTTGGTAATGTTTAAATTGAGTATCTGGTTTGCTTCTAATTTTCCCTGCCTGAAAACAAAAACTGGTAGGTTCATAATAAAATGTGTCAAACTTTAAAAGGTAAAATAAAATGAACACTAGTATCTTACTACTTAAATTTATCTAAGCTATTCTTTATATATTACTTGTAGACTTTATTAATCACTCACAAATATAGATAGGAAGAAAATATAAGCAAAGAACCCAATGGTACCCATCCTGTAAGACTCAGGGGTGACACTCTCTTGATCTTGAAGATGTCAAGATGATTGCTCAGGGTACAACCATAGCTCTCCTGAAGTGGTTATTTATGGAGTACCCAGGGTCCAGGGTGTTGGTTAAAAGCAGCAGCGCTACTCGTGGCTGGACAACGGAGGAGCTGCTGGAGGAAAGTCACAAGCCATAGTTACCTTTTTAGAGCTTTATTGAGAGAGAGAGAGGGAGAGAAGGAGAGAGGGGGGGAGGAGAGTGAGAGAGAGAAAGACAGAGAGACAGAGACAGACCGTGCAGAGAGAAGAGAGCAGAAAGAGAAAAGGGAGACACACAGAGGGCCCGCCCGCCTTTTAGGCTGGGCTGTGTCCTAGGCTGATGACATAATTAAGGACAGAACCCTTACATCCCAGATTTCCACTTATTATAAAAAAGCAGGTAGATGGGAATAGGCGCATAGTTCCATTTAAAAACCGCTTCCAGCTGATTTTTGGGTGTCAGTTGGTTCTTGGGGGAATGGAGAAGGGGAGACTTCTGAGGTAGACAGGTGTTGTGGGATGCTGTCTGTCATCCATTTGTTCTGGAAACATGTATCCCTCTTGGCTGTGGTTGGGAATCTTCTGTCTGACAAAATGCTGGTGACATAGAAAAAAGCTTAGAGAGAAAACAATCATTATTATATGTTGGTAGATCTAGCCTGTCCAGATGGATTTTGAAACATGTTAAGCTTTATCAGAGACAGATTATTTTAAAGTACCTATTTCCTTTACTAGTTCAGCATCCAGGAGACAGGTGATCAATTGTTAATAGCATCTCACAGTAATAGATGCTTACATTAAAGTCATTTTGTAGTGCTCCGACACTTTTGGGTCTGGGGGTGTAAGTACCTTTTAGTTGTTACAGTTTCTTACTTGATGATCTTTGGACTCCAGTTCTGTGGTGGTCCTGTATCATTGGCTGAACAGTGAGTTAGAGCAGGGAACTTGGAAGAAAAAAGCTTGTGGTGCATGAGAACTTATTTTTTGGAATTAGGGACAAGGCAAAGATCATGGCCCTGTCTGTATGCACATGAGAAACACAGGTAGTAACTTTGAAATGAGACAATGAGCTCTTATCTTAGTTGGAAATCTTTTTTTTCATTAAGTAACTCTGAAAGTGCAATTAAATCTGTTGAGGTAAGTAAGTAAGGCTGTCCTCTGTACCCAACAGTAGAAAGGAGAAGAGATATCCTAAAACTCCCAGGACTGAGTCATTGGCTCTGGTGTCCAGAAGGAAAGCAACCGATCACTTCCCTGCCATGTCTGTAGCCAAGCCTAGGTCTACTGGAGGTCTTAGCTTGGTTTACCCATGCGTCTTGGCACCTGGGGGCAGTTATCTGACTGGTTGTCTTTCTAGGTGGCACTTTTAATAAGGCTGTTGATGGCCTGGCAGGGCATTTGCTAGCCCATGGCTTTTTTTCACTTAAAACAGGGACCCAACAGCTTTCTGGAGTCAGCAAGTCCCAGCACTTGGCAATTTTGTTTTCAGGCTTTTATCTCTTCCCTGGCACACCTTAAATGCCACAGATGACTCTTGTGCCCGTGGGGTCAGAAGCCTTGCTCTCCAGATGTTTAAGTTTTAGTCGGGGAGGTCTGGGGAACAAGAGATGGATTTTACTCCATGTCCTGGATTTTTTTTCCTCTTCCTGATGATTGATGGCTTAAGGACAGCTTTTGGAAGATCTGCCAGGAGGCAGATTGTAAACCTATCCTTTTGGAAGACTTGTCTGAGGCTATAAGCTGATTTTTTTGGCTTAGGAGCCATCCTGACTACTGTAAACTTAATTGTATGGATCTTAGCCGCTTTCAGACCTGTCTGTGTTTCTCAAAAATGAATGGGTGGAGTTAAGGTGAGTTAGGGCGAGAGTCTTAGAAGCCGCTCAAGCCTGCCCATTTGAGCCCACCCACTGCCAGAGGAAGTCAGACAGAAAAGTTGCACGTGGCAGACACAGAAGTGGGGAGGGGGAAGGGTTTAGAGCTTTAGCAGAAAGCTTGGAGATAAAGTAACTTTTTATTTGCCTGTTCGCTGGCAGAAGTTTCCCAGACGACTCTGTTATGCGGCCAGATTTACCGGTATCCCCCTCATCTGCCAATGTAAGTCCGTGGTATCCGCCCCTTTGTCCCATGGCTGTAGCCGAGAGAAAAATAAAAAAGGGAAAATAAAAAATTTAAATAACAAACTGGGATCAGACTCCAATCTTGGGCATCCCCAAGAGTGAAGAAAGATCTAAGAATCAGCTCAAGCCCCCTCCTCTTGGTCAAGGGAATGTGAGAGCTGCCATTGGTCCACCCGGTAGACCCGAGACGACATTTTTCTCCTTGTCAGGAGCAAAAATGTGCCTGCTGTTGCCAGCACAGCCCGAGGACAGCCCCCGGGGTGTCTGACGCAAAGAATATAGCTCAGACTACAGCCACGAGAACGGCAGACTCACTGTGAAGAATCATGGTGGTAGCAGGGTAGTTGTATAGGGGTCCAGTGGAGGTGAGGGACACTTAGTCTCGCTGGACAGGGGAGGAGGCGGCAAGCGGCAGCAGTCAGCAGGTCCTCGGTTGGTGTATCTGAACAGCAGCAGCGCTGCTCATGGCTGGCCACTGCCCACGGTGGCCATGCCGATGGAGGAGCTGCTGGAGGAAAGTCACATAGTTACCTTTTTAGAGCTTTATTGAGAGACAGAGAGACAGAGAGAGGCCGCACAGAGGGAAGAAAGCGGAAAGAGAAAAGGGGGGACACAGAGGGCCCTCCCGCCTTTTAGGCTGGGCCGAGTCCTAGGCTGATGACGTAATTAAGGACAGAACCCTCACACAAGGGCCTAGCTACTACCGGTGTGGGATATCTGAAGGGAAAAAAAGTCTATGTACACTATGCTCTTATGTCTGTTAACTGTATTCCTCTAAGACAAACTTCTATCAACTCAGCTATGGCTCCACCAGGCATTCAAGGAAGGCATAACTCTAGACACACCAAGCTCTATATCCGTCTACTTTATTTCTCTGGGATGAAATCCTGTCTCCATAGCTTCACTTCCTTCTGGCTCCCCAGCTCATAGTCCTGCTAACAACTAACTCCTATGCTTCCAGCCTCATCTTCCTCCTCTGTATCCTCTTTCTTCATCTCTGCTGCTCTCTATTCCTGGCACTCAGAAAACTCTACCCGAGATCTGCTTACCCTCTAGGGAACCTCTGTCATCCTCTCTTCTCTCTCTCCATGCTGTTCTGTCCCTGTCTAAAGAAAAATGTCTGCCTTCCACCCCCTCACCCCCCCCCCCCCCACCTACCCACCCCCACCCCAGCTTCTGCCTCAGGAATGTTATTCTACCTCTCACTTTGATATGTCAAAACCTCTTTTGTCCTCAGTCAATTGCTCTGGAGAACCACTGGGCCTCTTCAAGGTGAGGGGATGGTCTGAGCTTCATTAGCACAAAAAGCAAAGCTATGCATCTCCCGTCAGCTTGTCTTCTAAACTCAGTAATTTAGTAGATTAGCAAGTCTGGGGAGCTAAACCATTTACCAATTGGTCTGGGCACTCAAGGATTTCATAGCAGAAGATAGCTGGAATATTAAAGGCTGGGTAACACCAACTATTCATAATAAATGGCTTTGCCTTTTGACAGATCCTTGGCCAGTCAAAGTGCAGCTTTAAAACACAGCTGAATCTCTATGATATATTCTTGAGGCCCGAAGAGTTATTAGGTGACATTTCTGATTGAGTGTTGCGAGGTGGTACAGGAAGTGACAACCTGGCTGGCAGTGATTGGAGGGTGCAATGGAGCATTAAGCATTGGTGATTTCAGAGGCACTAACACACAGAAAGCAATGTATCAGTGGCCTGTGGGGTTGCTACCTAGAAACACATCATTGCACTCTTCTTCACTTTTAACAATGGGTATTCTAAAAATTTCTCAGTCACGTGGACAGTTTTGACACAGAAATAAACCTCTGGGAACTCAGCAAAGCATGGTTACTGTAAATGAGAATGTTATAAAGGGATGTGTTACTTTTTAAAAAGTAAAGACTTAAAAATAACCCAGAGATGCCCATAGATGGAAAGTTGGTTAAGTGTTCTTTTAGCATGTAGCTGTCATACCAAATATGGTCATCCATCTCTTTTCCAGAACACAGCTAACTTTAATAAGAATCAATTGTTCTTATGCAAATTCAATAATGCTGAAGAGTAAGGGATGAGCCACAAAGCAGAATGTACCGTCATCATAAATATTTTTTTCTTCATGTGTGGGCAATTTAGTATTTCCTTAGTGGTATAGACAAAGGACTAATCCAGTTATCTTTTTGTTGTACCCAAGCCTGCAGAAGAAAGGATGTATTGCTTTTACACTTAGAGTAGACGCTCATGGGTTATGCGTGGTATGTTATGCAGAATATAAGGATGCATTGAAGAGCCCTCAGTAGCCCAGGAAGAGGCCATGTGGAGCAGAGTTCAAGGGGGAGAATGTTAAGTGTTGTTCAATGGTGTTTGAGTGTTCTGTATAACAAGAACACTAATAGGTGGTGAGACTATTCAGTAGGATTAAAGAAAGTGAAATGCCTAACAAAATGCTTGGAGTTCTGAGGGGGGAATTTTCACTCAACTTTGGGGCTCTGTAGATACTTTCTGGGAAAATGCTAAAGAACACTGTTTGCCTGCAGGAATAATAAAAGAAAATAGCCACATATGTGAACTGTATGCTCTCAAAATATTCTGAGTTGAACATTTTATGAAGTCTACCATGCACATATATGAAAATGTACAAATCCTAAAGGCACTGTTGGCTGCATTTTCAAAGTTAGGGACCACCCAGATTAAGAAATAGAACACTAATATCACTGGTCCCCTTCCTGCCCCCTCCAGTCTCTAACATCTCAGGGGTTGCCACAATCTCTACTTCACATTCCATAGATAAGACTTGTCTGCTCTTGAACCTTATGTAAACAGCATCATATAATAAACTCTTGTGTTTGACTTAGTACTTCTTGTGTTCTAATTTGAACTATGCAGTTCCACATAACACTTTAATACAGACTTAGCTTCTTCAAGGGCATAATTGTATATTAATCATGTTTGTAATCTTGATATTTGTCCCAAATTGGCTCTGTAGTGGCATAAATAAAAGTTTTCAAGATGCATGGATGGCCATTAATTAATTTTCTGAGTTTCAAAGCAAGCAAACACACTCAATGGCAAGGTACCTGTCGCTGGGGCTCCTGGCACTGAGGCAGGCCTTGGCAATGCCTAAATAGATGTAAGATGGTCCCTTGTTCTCAGACTCCAACCAGGGAGAATTCAGACTCAAACTACACAGTTCTACAGATTCTAGTCTGCTTTGGTAATCAGTGGTTGATTCCTTCGGCTGCTGTCTCTGGTAGGCATGGAGAGCATAACTACTTCATCAGTTTCCAGTTGCTGAAGACATGGCTGTGTTTAGATGAAGCTCGGAAGATTTTTAGACCCACAGGGAGCATCAGAGAACATTAGATACCAGAAGAATTCACACTTGTCAGCATCCATTGCTATCAAACAGAGGAATTTTGAAGTCATTGAGTGACCGAAGAAACATGACAGCCATGATTCTTGAAGTTTCTTGGGATTTCAGCCAAATATTCTGAGGACTTCCTTCACTGAGCTGATGAGGACTTGCAGGGCTCATATGTGCATAATGAAATATGCTTTCTTATAAATTACTGTTGTGTTATCTAGAATGAAGACATGAGGGATTATTTGATCCCAATAAAATTAAATACCATTTTTTAGAAAGTCATAAAGCGGCCGGGTGGTGGTGGCGCACGCCTTTAATCCCAGCACTCGGGAGGCAGAGTCAGGCGGATCTCCGTGAGTTCGAGGCCAACCTGGGCTACCATGTGAGCTCCAGAAAAGGCACAAAGCTACACAGAGAAACCTTGTCCCGAAAAACAAAAAAAACAACAACAAAAAAAAAAACAAAAAAAAAGAGAGAAAGAAAGAAAGAAAGAAAGAAAGAAAGAAAGAAAGAAAGAAAGAAAGAAAGTCATAAAGCTTGGCAAAAGTTGTTAAAATGTCCTTAACAGCAATATTTCTTTTTGTATTTATTTACTGACTGGTAACTTAACAATGTGGATGGTGTATGAACACTATGCTCACATTTTAAGTCCCTTTCACACGTATCAAAGAAATGCTATCCTAACATAGGCATGGTTCACTGTTATAGAAGCTAAAATTATCGTAAGTGACACTACTCCTTGTGTTACTACCGTCAGTGAGGAGACGGAGACATAGCATTAGTTATTTATACCATTTTGGTGGCTCTCAAGTTGTTTCTCAAAGATTACTAAGAAGCCTTAGTAATCTTTTTTTGTAATATTTTTCTTTTTTGTCTTTTCTGATAAGTTGTATGACGTGGCAGATACTGATTCTGTGTGACATTGCTTCTAGGGCAGTGCTTCTCAACCTCTGGGTCTTGACCCCTGTGGGTCACATATCAAATACTTACATTATGATTCATAACAGCAACAAAATCACAGCTATGAAGCAGCAACAAAGTAATTTTATGGCTGAGTTCAGCACAACATGAGGAACCATATTAAAGGGTCCCAACATTAGCAAGGCTGAGAACCACTGATATAGAGCATCTCTTCTTCCATACTCTTTTGGCAAAGGCAGTCATAAAGTTGGCCCAGCCAGTCAAGGAGAAGGACTTGCATCTCTCTCCCTGTGTGAAAGAACCTATGAGGTAGGAGCTACCGCAGGGCTCGCAAGCTGTCCAATCCATGCTCTTTTCTGTCAGCGTTTGTTTCTGCTCTCAGCTCTCCTGAGTCTATGCTCAAGTCTATGCCGCCCTTGCTGTAGAATTATCTGTGAGCCCTGATTCTGCTGATCAGAAGCCCAGTCTTGCTTCAGATCCAATTTACCCCACGGGCTGGGTGGGAAGAGAGAAAATGTCTTCTTGTTGATTTGGATGTCTTCTTTGTTACCAAGATTGGGATAGTTTAAGCAATAATTACAGTGATAATCTACACTGACATGGTTTTCAAAATGCCAGGACTCCCATCTTCAACTTGGTGGGAAATTAATCTATTAGCTTGGCAAACCTCCTCCTATAAAAGACAAAACTCATTCTCTTTTCCTGCCTGGAAAATAGTTACACCCTGGACGCTCTTTGTCTTTAAGAAGAGCTAGTTGAGCAGATATCTCAGAATTTATGGTACTGTTTCAAACTCCAGAAGAGCACTAATTTTTTTCCCTGTTGTTGAGGAGAAAGTGATAGCACATTAGGTCACAGAACCAGCTGTTGCTAAGCTGAAATGGTCATTAAAATGGTGAGCTCTCTGAAGTAAATAGCTGTCATATGACATTTTATTTGTCATTAATGCCTAGAGAATGAAATGAATGTGTAACCTTTGGATATACAGTCCACTTGAGTTTCAATATAATGATTTAAATAAGAGGTAGTCTTGCCATTAGTACACTAGTAAATTTATTAAGAAGTAGAGATTAGGGACGTATGTGAAGACGTAGAAATGGAAAGGATTTCATAAAATCAATTAATTAGATTTTTTCTTGTTTTCCACATAGATGATTTTAATCTTTACTAGGTGTGCTAGTTACTAGGTGTGCTATTTACTAGGTGTATTAGTTACTAGTTCCCTTCCTTCTTTACTGTTTTTGTTGGCTGTGGGACCTGGGAGAAGGAAACCCAAAAATGAGGCAGACTAGTCTCACACAATGGCCAACTTTATTCAGAGCATCAGACAATTTATACAGTGAGGGTTAAGAAGAAACACATTAGTAAAGCACACAGTCACAAGGACAAGCCTCACATGGTGGACAAGCCACACGTGGCAAAAACATGTTTTTCTGTAGAAGAGTATAAACAAATAACAATAGCTAATTAAAATGAATAATCTGAAGTGAATTCATTCCTATCTGCTGCACCTGGGAGGAGCATGAAAGTACAATCCAAGAACAAGTCCGTGTTTTCAAGAAACTTGGGTCACAAAACTCTCGTCTTATTTTCTTGGAGTTTTCTCAGAAGCACTCAGAAATCTCTTCCCAGTACTCCGTTTTGGACTGTGTCCCAACACTCCCTGTGACAGAGTACTTGACTAAAGCAAGGAAGGAAGGAAGGAAGGAAGGAAGGGGTGGTTTGGCTCACAGTCCCAAGGTCCAGCCAGCGCGTCATGGCAGGGGAGGCCAGAGGACAGCCTGAAGCTGGCTCTTCATGTTGTGTCCACAGTCAAGAAGTAAAGAAATGGATGCCGCTGTCACCTGCTTCCTTTATATCCAGTCCAGGACCCCAGGCCATAAAATAGGATCTCTTATGTTGACAGTGAGTCTTCCTAACTCTGCTAACACAATCTATTAACCCCTCACAGGGAAGCCCAACCCTAAGTGATTTGAGACCTTGTCAGGTTCACAGGATCAGCCATCACAGTCAGTATTCATTAATGCATATTTTGGTAATGTCTTGTCCAGTTGTCACTGGAGCTTAATGTGATGTGAGAGATTTACACTACATAGCTTTGAGCATGTGTGTGGGAGGTGTGCACACATTCACTACACTGGTAGAAAAGACTCACAACAGTCATGTTCCCTTTCTCGGGTCCAGTGTCTTTGAGCAAAAGAGACAAACTGAGACATAGGACCCAACTGTCCCCTTGTCACGACAGTCTCCCACTGACCAGACTGCTTACCTGTCCTCCACACCCCAAATGTCTTTTGATGACTCTATCTCCTGGTTTGGTTTTACTCCTGTGGCTCAGTGGTTAGCTCCAAACAAGACAGAGGCAGATTTTCTCTTTAAAACCAACACACCAAGGAGTCAGTGAACCTGGTTCATATCTCAGAGATATAGGATAAAGGGAAGAAGAGAGCAGGGAGGGGGAAAGTCAATTTAAGATCAAAATTGTAGTGTTGGGCACAAGTATTTTCAGCCTGAGTCATTTGATTGTTTTGTATATCTGTATGATGGTTTTTTCTTGCAAGTGGGAAAAATATCATTTTCAAAGGATTTTATCCAAGTTTCTACTTATACAAAATCAGATTCAATTAGCCATCTACAGGTGCTCTTAAGATTTAAGATGTCAGTGTATGGTTTGGGAGCAAATTGTGTCCTATTATTATTTGATTCAACATCTTTCAGGACCATTTGGACAGCTTGTTCAGAGTATGGCATTTGTTGCAGGCATCTAAAAAGCCAGAAAACATAGTGTAAACCTACCAGTAGACAACAGGGGTCTACAGAGGTTCAGAGAGTTGGGAAGCACAGAAAGTGACAGTTACCATATGTATATTGCTTGAAGTATGTAGGCCCTTTGCTTGATGGATAAAGAAAGCCATTCTTGCGTGGAGTCTGTAAATGAAAGTAGCATAAAGGCAAACATGTCCTCTTTGCTGACACGGAGGGGATGTACTCCACCCCAACATCTATGCTTCTGTTTTCCTTCCTGCTGAGTCAGGAGAATGAGGTAGAAAGTCAGGATCCAGAACACACCGAGGCTTCCCAGAATTTCTGTTCTCACGAAATGCATAACAGTCCAGAAAGCCTAGGAGAAGCCCACATGGTATGTATGGTTATTGGTGAGGAACTGAGTCAAACACCTGACTTACCCTTGTGTTCCCAGGATTCAGTTGTGGCTCACAACGTGTATGCCATGCTTTGTGAACCACTGCCTACTCCCTCAGCCCTCCTCTATGTTGTCTTTGGGCTTTTTTTAAGATGTCAGAGAATTTGATCAATAATTTGTATTGTATTGTTTTGGTCCCTTTTCTCTGAAGAGTTCAAAACAGTGGAAGAACTCTGGGCTCAAATGACCCATCTCAGTGATAGCTCTCCCCTCTGAGTGTTCTGATTGGGCGTTAACCCAGATAGCAAAGCTGAGGCTGCCTTCAGGAAGCAATAGCACTTGCTTTCTCTGGTACAAACATGTAATTATAGCTCGAAAGTGAAATGGTATTGAATGCAGAGTGACTGTAAAGTTCGGAGAACCGCAGGGGCCAAATGGAACAGCTTACAGCTGGGAAATTAAACAGAACTCTCCACGGGGAGTAGCAATATGGACTAAAACTAAAAGCTTTTCTATTCCATTAACCAGTGAATGGTACTGGAGATGGGGCTCAGCTGGAAGAGTGCTTGCTTAACATGCATGAAGCCCTGGGTTTGATCCCCAGTACTGAACAAACCAGACATCATCATGTACACACTTGTAACCCCAGTATTCAGGAGGTAAAGTCCTGAGGCATTCAAGGTCATCCATACCTACACAGCAAGTTTTTGGCCAGCTTGGAATGTGTGAGACCTTGTCCCCAAAACAAAAGTGAATGCAAATATTGATGCTATTGGTTTAAATAGTTCTTTGAACACATACAAAATTTTTGTACCTTTGAAGGGATTTTTAAAATGTTTAATATTGTTATTTTATTTGTATGTGTCTATGTGTATTCTTGAATGTATGTATGTGAACTACATATGTGCAGGAACCCCCTGAAGATCAGAAGAAGTATCAGATATCCTGAAACAGTAGCTACAGTTGGTTGTGAGCCACCATGTGGGTTCTGGGAATTAAACCCAGAACTTCTGGAAGAGCAGTAAATGCTCTTAACCACTGAGCCATCTCTTCAGCCCCTAAAGGAATATTTTTTTTAATCTACCAATATAATCCAAGTATAGGTAGATCCACACATTAAGCAATTGTTTAATTGTTATTTTCTAAAAGATCTTATGCTATATAACTTATGTTTATAACTGAGTGGTAGAGTATTCAACCTTAGGAGCTAAAAATAACTAAATAAAATAAAAATTAAACATCTTGTTACCTCCATTTTTGTCTTTGCTTATAAATTTACTTGCTTTAAAGTCAGGGGCCTTGTTGTTGTTCAATAGACTTTAGAAGATAAAACAGTAACACTTTTAGTATTTAAATGTAAGGATCTAAAGTTTCCAACAAGAATCTGTCCCTTGTTAAGATTGTCTGGGCAGTACAGTGTTCTCAAGTCTGTCCAGGACAACCAGAAGTCTACAAGTGTTTCCACTGTGGGCAAAGTAGGCTGCCTCCAGCCCCGCCTCTTCTCTGGCCCGAACCCTTATGGCTCAGAGTGAGTTGTTGAGGAACAAAGTTAAGACAGAGTACTGAGAAAACCTGAGAGAAAGGTGGAATCGTGTCTCAATCAAAATAACAGCTCAAGTAACATCTAAAGGTCACTCGCTGTAGTGACTGAAAGGCTGTGTACAGAATATAATTCCCCAGTGTTGACGTGTCCTTAGTTAGCCTGGCCTCTTCTAGAATGTGAGAACGAACCATGGAGCTCAAATGCTGCACGCAACCCCCATTGCGTGGTGTAAGCTCTCGAGGCTGGCTATGCAGAAGCCTGAGAGAGCTGCACGAAGACCCTGTGGTGATTACAGTGAGGTGTCCATCAGAAAGATTTTGGCCCCTGGTTGGTGGTATTCCTGAGAGATGAACGAATCGTGAGAATTCTGGCTCCATGGTTGGGTTAATCCAAGGATAAGTATCGTGAATGATGTATTAGGGGTTGGCTGGAGAAGTAGGTCACCCCAGCCTCATGTCCCCTCCCCTTTCTCTTTTTCTCTTTCCCCTTACTTTCCTCCTTTCCTCCCCCTTTTCCCCTTCTTTACTCTCTCCTCTCCCCCTCTCTCTCCTCCATCACATGCCATGATGCCCTGCCTCACCACAGACCCACAGTGATGGACATATCCACCATGATGCTCTGCCTCACCCACCACAGGCCCCAAAGCAGTGGAGCCAACTATGAGCTGAGACCTCGGAAAGCATGAGCCGAAATCAAACTTTCCTCAAGCCATTTTCCTCTGGTGTTTGATCATAGCGTGGAACATGAACATAGGCCCATATGTAAAGCAGTGTTTCAGTGACAGCCACTTATCTAAGGACGACACCTTGGAGTCAGTTGACCCCCATCAAGAGCCGGACCTGTAAACCTGCTTGGGCAATCAGACTTCCCACCTGTGGCCCAAGACTCTTTTGCAGGTCACTGAGTGCCTTCCCCAAAGGGGTGTGGGGAATAGGGGGGACTGATGATTCCCCAATCCTCTCTGGCCCTTGACCTTCAGCGTAGCTTTCCCTAGAGGATGCGTGCAACTCCAATACTGTAATATCTCCAAAGACTGTCAGCCTGGCTTGAACACTGAGTCTGAAGCCCTCCCCTGAGCAGAGTTCTGACTGTAACTGCCGACATGACACAGTTTCTTCTTTCTCGCACAGGTCTGGTTCGTATCCTCAGAGGCTTATATAGAGGCAGAAAATAAGACAGACACAGATGCAGTCCAGACAAGCAGTCGGTCTGTCAGAGGCAGACCTTTCCTGACACTCATCCTTGAAAGTGGACATGTTTGAGATGATTAAGGAAGACAAAATGAAGCTAATTAAGAAATCAGAAGACACGCCGTCCACAGACACAGCCTCACATTTTAACAATTAAAAGAGAGAGAATTTAAATGCATGATAGTGCATTTCAGACAGGCAACTTCAATTTGATAATGGCCTTGTTTTGTATTTCCCTTTTCTAGAAGAAACAAACAAAACAGCAATCAATTAACTGAGTGGCAAGTGGGTTAAGGAATGAAAAGAGAAACTTCAGAGATGACAGACGTGGGGGGTTCAGAGCAGATTAGAGGAGGTTCAGCTCCCAGTCTGAGGTGAATCTTGGTGTCACAGGTGACTGTTTTGGCCTCCTGGGAAGAGCCTTTTGTTGTGATGGTTTGTTTCTATCTTTTTATTTTTGGATGGAAAAATAATTTTCATGCTTTTGTTTGTTTAAAATATTATCTGAGTCTGTCTTTCTTTTTTAAATAAGGAGTCATTTCCCCAGTTTCCAGCATGATATAAATTCTTTCAGGGCTTTTTACTGTCTTCCAATAATAAGCAGCCTTCCTGGGACCTTCAGGTCTCTCTGTGCTTTATGTTGTACAGTCCCGTGGCAATGCTGTTGGTCAGTGCCACAGTTACCATCAGATACTTCCAAGAGGATGGAGGGCTTGGGAGGCTGGGAGTTTAGCTAGCATATCAGAGGTGTTCTAGCTCCAGGCCTAGAGTTCTGACTATGCCTTTAAAGTGGCAGGACACCAGCTAAGAGCCAGGCCATAAGCCTGAATTTACCAATCCCATCCTGAGGCAGTGTTGGACCTGGTTTAGAGCTGAGGAAGCTGAGGCTCTGAGAAGAGGCTCTGCTGTCCAGAAGTGATGGAACTAAAGCCAGGGCCATGTGACTGCACACCTCATTCTCCTCTCCATGCACCGCAGATGGAGCTGATCACAGCCAGGGCAGCAATAGCTGGATTTCCTATCACTCACTGAGAGCAAGTTACCATGTTGAGCACTGCATGGGAATGATGTGCATTTTTCCTCTTTCATGAGGATTTTGTAGGGTAAATCATACGGATGAGATTTATGTACTCAGTCAAACAGAAGTGAAAACTATTTGAAAATGGAAACATTTGTTTTGAAAGCACACATATATTTTGGTCATTATTCTCTATACAGTACAGTTCACATCATATTGAGTACTGTAATTAGAGATGATTTAGAGTATATAGATGCTATTTAAAAGGGTTAATTCAAATAATAACGTATCTTATGTAATAGATTATCATAATGTAGCTAACCTAGGAATTCTGAAAGAAATTCCCCAGAGAGTCCGGACTGAGGAACCTGCAGGGTGACTGCCTGTCACTCTTGCTTGTTTCCTAAATGAGGAGCTTGAAGACAAGAGCTTCAAAAGCCTGGTCACAGGTCACAGGTGATAGACCTAGAATCTGGGCCTAGAGAGTCTTAATCTGCCACAGCATCATTCAAGATTTTCTTCAAGGGATACATGCAAAAACTAGAAGGCAAGATCAAAAGTGCCTAGCACTTTCTTTGGAGTTTTTGTTGGTTAATATTGCACTACAACAGTCCTGATTTGTTCACTGAGCTGGACAGAGTGGAAAGCCAATGTGCACAGCCCAAAAGTTGCCTCTGAAAGCACACAAAGAATGCCTCACAGTAGCCAAATGGTCCTTATCACTTTTCACAGAAAGTCACACACATCTGTTAACCAACTGCCTGCATTTGAACCTGACAGCTGATAACACAATGAGACACAGAGCTTTTCTGTGAAGCACTCTTTCAGCCATGCCATCTTTGGAGCTTGGCTCAGCTGTCTTGTAATTGAAATGGAAAAAAGTCTTTTGATGAACGTATCTTTAATCTTAGTACTCTTTTGAAATTGTGTCTCCTCTGATTCTGAAAACAAGCTTGATAGTAAATTAGCACAGGATTCAGGAAAATCTCCTCCAGAGGAGCACCTGCCAACCCCCAGCCCCAACATACCTTCTCAAGATCTGCTGAAGCCTTCTGAGATTTTAACAAGAAGGAGGCAGGAGAAAAGAATCTAGTTGCTTTAATTTGTTGACACCCTCTAACAAATTCCTGTGATATTGTCTAGTTTGTTACACAGACTCAGGGATGGTCATGTACACACATCTAGTGGTTGCACACCATCTCACTTTGGATGAGGATAAATTCCAATCGAATCAACTCAATTTTTTATACAGCCTTCTCAGTTTCCACCATGATGAAATTTTATAAAGCACTGAGTTCAGACCGACATATATCTCTTGGAACTCAAATTTTAGTAAAAACACAATTCTATTCCTCAATAAAATCTGAGATCGATACAGACAACAATTGATTGGGGTTTCTTTCTGTTTCAAAGCTGTTGCAAGAAAAATCAAGACTTCATAATTTCAAAAAACAACTTAACCTTGGAGGCTAGAGGAATAGAACAAAGCCCTGAGCAATGGAGAGATACAGGGCAAGGCTACAAGCAAGGCCATCCCTTGTCTAGGTTCCCATGGCCTTGGAGTTGGAGTGCTAATCACTTGCAACATGGTATAGTTCGGGTGACCAAAGCCTCCACAGAAGTCAAATCATGGCATGTGGTAAAAACACTGTGGCCGGCCATTTAACCAGGAAGTGGACATGTGGGGGAACCAAAGTCTTCCTCAAGTTGAAGGCTGACCGTGGGCTCTCTGTCTTCTTGAGCTCTGTTCTTCTTATACGGTCACAAGAACTTCCCCTAGATGTCCCTACACCTTTAAAATTTGTGCAAGGAATTGTTTAACCTTGACTTTTTAAATTCCCACTGAGTCCCACTCACTGCATTCTTTCCTGTGGGCCTATGAGATTTGACAAGTCATGGACCATTATCACAAGCAAGTTGCAGAATGGATCCATCAACCCCAGACATTCTTGTGCAAGTTCTTTCTAGCCACATCCTCCTGACTTAACTGCACCATGAACCTGCTTCCTATCCTTATCATGTAGCTTCCTAGGGGACATCACAGATATGAACTCTTAAAGTTGCTTTTTGCATTTGGCCGCTCTTTGGCTTCAGCATCTGAGGTTGTGTGAAGTGTAGGTGTGTCGATAGCTCACTTCTGGACAGCATTCTCTGGTGCCCCACAGTCTGTGCATGCGTTGGTTCCCGAGGACGGCTGATTGTAAAGCCGCTGTAATCACTGCATCAAGGGGATCCCAGTAACTCTGTGGCTTCGTTTCTTTGGACATCCTCTCCGTTTAAATTGATGCCACTCCTTGAAATCCATCCCTGGGATTTGCTTCTTCTCTTCCATATAAACAGAAGGAAGCTTACTGGATACATAAGATTGCCTCAGCTCCAGGTCAGGCAACATTTTCATAACCTGTGGTTTCTCTAGCTAACTTCCTTAGACTTCCATTTGGGAGATGGGGGTGCAACATAGCAATTGTAATAGCATCAGGTACGTGGAATGTGATAGAATCATAGCTTCTTGCACACTAGGACTATCTTGACCACTACTACTCACTATCATGTACATGGATTAAATATTTAAAGGTAAACACATTTTAACTGATATGTACTTTCACATTCACTATATAATTTTTGTGTGTGGATGTTTGTATTTTGTGGACAGTTGGTTTTTTATTCTATGCAGAAACAACAGATAAAGCTTGTGCCTCCCTTCCCTGGGAGACCCTGATCTAGATTCCTCAGCCAGGATCATGACTGTAAGAGATTGGATCACCCTAACAAAACATGGAGGGTGATATATTTAAGACAAAGGAGTTGCACTTTGCCATTTTATAGTCAGAAATTTAGCAGCCAGAAGAAACAGGACACATAACACACAGGCTCGTGGTTCCCACCCACCAAGCAAATGGTGGCTAAGCAGTTGTTTGTAAGGCATGAAACCGATACTGAAGGGTAAGTTTATGGCAGTGCCAGCCAGTCTCGATCACCACCATTGGCCAGGTCACTTGCAGATGTGCCCTTCCTTACCTGTGTCACAGAAGGTATTAGGGTCCCTTTGCCTGCCGGTGACTAGCACAGTGTTGTAACACTGGGCAAGAAGAGTGTGGGGTGTTTTTCTTATGCTTTGGGCAGTATTTCTGAGTGGCATGCATTTCCATTTTGATCCAAACCCCACCCACCAATCTCTGGGCTTCCAAACCCTACTGGGAGGAAGAAGAATTTTCAGGGGGTGGGGCATGCCTTCAACCTCTGTGAACCTTGAGCTTTCCCTAGTGAACCAATTTTCTTTGTTAAACATAAGACCCCTTTTTATTTTCAGACACGAGCCAGCTTTAAGCTGGCAAGAACAATCCCAGAGTCACCTTCTGATTGTCCAAATTCTCCTTATCTCATTCCTGGGTCCATCTGTCCTTACCTAACAGTCTGAAGTAATGATGCACAATAGCAAGGCTTGCTTAGATGGAAGCCATTGTGATTGTGAGTCTGGTGGTGTGCAAACTCAGTTCTCTGTTCACAGGCTAGCCCTCAATGTCATCCATCTCTGTGGTTAACATATTTCATTTGGTACATGTTATTTTTGGAAGAGTTTTGTTTTTTTGTTTTGTTTGTTTGTTGTTTTTTTTTTAACATCCAAGATTAGTCATTGCATTAAACTACACCATGCTCCACATATTTGGATGCTCCTTCATGCATTGACTGAAAACTACCAGAGTCTTCTGTTTGCCCCAGAAGTCTAGAAAGAGCAGTGTCTCAGGCCAGACTCCTTTCTACTCCCCTTAGCCAAAATAACCCTGCTTATCCTTCCTGTCTTGGCTAAGACTTTGGTTTCTATCATCTCCACTATTCTACAACCATAAATATATCATTATAGAGGTGGCCACCAAGCCTGACTAGTCAGTTACAAAAATAAGAATTACACAGTGTTCCTGTCTAGGGACTATAGTCTCCTACGGTCTCATAGCTAAGTTTTTCACTGAGCACAAGAATTTAGTTGACCTTTTGGCTGATGCATTTGGAAAAGCAATAAGGAGTGTTATGACTAATCTCATTCCAGAGTCTTCCCACATGTAGTATGACATTCAATTTCAATCCTTCTTGCATTTGGGGGCTTCTCACCGCTATAAAGATTAAGGAGAAGATGTGTGGGGACCAAAGTTGACAGGTAACATTTTGCCCCAAGGACAGGGCTGTAGACACTTAGGAAGACTACAGGGGCTGAGCTGCCTACCAGGTCTCCAGTTTGTCCCCCTAGGGTCTTGACTCTGAGGCATCCAATGCTGATTTCCATGGCCAGCCTCAGGAAGTTGAGGAGGATGCTGTGCCCATGGAGGGATCTTGTCCCTCTGGCTAAGCCTAGTTCCACTCTCTTCAGCTGCTATTCCTTCTTTTGTCTTCCACTAGGGTATCATGTCCCCTGTCTCCGCAGCTGGATTTTACAATGGGTAGGTTAAGCAGCACTTATAGAACCTGCTGCAAGCCCTAAGTGCTAGTTTTCATGACTATTACAAATACCTAAGAAAAACAACAGCAGAGAGAAAATATTCATGTGGGCTCATGTTTTCAGAGGTTTCCAGCCATGGCTGTGGGCCTGAGGTAAGTCAGAGCATCACAGTGGATAGGTCCATCTCTGTGGGTCTGTAGTAAGTCAGAGCATCATGGTGGATAGGTGAGGCTGGAAGTTTTCCTGTGCTGTGCCCAGTTCTGCAGCCCCTCAGACCCAAGAAAACACGCAGACATTTATATCAAATATGAATTCAATGGCCTATGGCTCAAGCTTCTTGCTAGCTAGCTCCTATATTTTAAAGTAACCCATTTCTATTCATCTATAAGTTGCCATGGGGCTGTTGCTTACCAGTATTTTCACATCTTGCTTCTCCTACTGGAAGCTCACAGTGTCTCCTTCCTCTCCTTCCTCCTCCTACTCTCTCTCTCTCTTGGATTTTCCTACCTGACTCCATCCTGCCTTGCCATAGGCCAATGCAGCTTTATTTATCAACCAGTCCAAGCAACACATATTCACAGCATACAGAAGACACCCCACAGCAGATAGGTCCACTGCTGTGGGCATACAATGAGTCAGAGCATCAAGGTAGATAGGTCCATCACTGTTGGCCTGCAGTGAGTCAGTGCATCGCAGTGGATAGGTCCATCACTGTGGGTTTGTGGTGAATCAGAGCATCACAGTAGACAGGTCCATTGCTGTGGGCCTGTGGTGAGTCAGTGCATCACAGTAGATAGGTCCATCGCTGTGGGCTTGCAGTGACTCAAAGTCTCACTCAACCTAATCCATGTACTCTCTCACAGACATGTCTAGAGTCTGGTCTTCTAGCTTCTAGTTCTGGTCCAGTTGGCAGTAATAACCATCACCCAGAACAAGCCAGGCAGATAACAGTGACAAACCACAACTGACAAATAAAACACACAGGAGAGACTCCCAACGTCGAAGCTATAGAGTTCTGAAGGACATAGAAACATCCTTCAGTGCTGCATGCAGCTCTCTTTATTTTGGGTCTTTGATTCTTGAATGTGATTCTGCTAATGCCATGAAGAAGCAAGCTGAGCATGGAGCTGTCATATTATAGTTTCTGAGTACCAAATGAAAATGAGAAAGACACTGACGTGACTTTGAACAGAAGTGGAAAGTCAAATGCATTCTTTTCACATCTGTTCAATGTTATCATTCACAACTTTAAAATATTTAAAGTA
The DNA here is from genome assembly GCF_903995425.1 of Onychomys torridus. Lineage (NCBI taxonomy): Eukaryota > Metazoa > Chordata > Mammalia > Rodentia > Cricetidae > Onychomys > Onychomys torridus. The sequence goes on from NC_050447.1 coordinate 9,880,702, forward strand.
AAACTATTTTAAATGGACCTACATTTCTTTTTATATACTACTTGATGCTGTCAGAGTTCTTCCTGACTCAATGGCATCCTAGCACCTGGTATTAGGCTGTTAGAACAACCCATAAAGGTAAGTTAGTGAGAACAAGATAAGTCTTAAGTATGCCAGCCTTTACTTGCTTTGCTAATTTTGTTTTTTTTGTGAATGAGTGTATGTGTGGGAGGTGTGCACACAGTCACTGAGCATGTGGATAAGTCAAGAGGACAACCCATGGAGTCTGTCTTAATCACTTTTCTATTGCTGTGAAGAATACTATAAACAAAGCAACTCATATAAAAGAAAGCATTTAATTTGGGACTTGCTTACAGTTTCACAGGGTGAGCCCATTATCATTGTAGCAGGGAGCACAGCAGCACACATTCAGGCTCTGGAACAGAAGCTGAGATCTACATCCTGATCCACAAGCATAGAGAAAGAGAAAGAACTTGGGCCTGGCATGAGGTTTTAAAACCTGAAAGCACATCCCCAGTGACAGACCTTTTCCAACAAGGATACATCTCCAAATCCTTCTAATCCTTTCCAACAGCTCCACTACCTGATGACTAAGAATTCAAATATATGAGCCTGTGGGAGCCATTTTTATTTAAACCACCACATGGTCAGTTCCCTCTTTCCATCACATGGGTCCCAGAATTCCAACTCACGTCATCAGGCTTGGCAGCAAGCACCTTCACCAGGCAAGTCTTCTTCCTGGCTCTTTCCTCACTCTAAAAACTACAGCAGGCCTTTTCTTTTGAGACACCAACCAGCTCCCAAATCAACACCAAGACATGGAGACTTCCTATTAGTCATGAATGCATGTCCTTATCTTAGCTCTTATTTCTTGCTAGCTCTTAGAAATTAAATTATCTGTTTCTCTTCATCTATGTTTTGTCTTGGGGATTTTTACCTTTCTTTCTTTCTACCTGTATGTCTTACTTACTTTCATACTTCTTGTGTCTGGCTGGCTGGTGGCTGCCTGGTTTCAGGGCCTGGGCATGTCCCTCTCTTTCTCCCATGTTCTCTTCCTTCTTCTCTCTATTCCTTCTCCTACTTATTTATTCTTTCTCCCCACTAGACCCATCTATTCCTCTCCTGCCTAGCTATTGGGCATTCAGCTTATTATTAGACCAATCAGGTGCCTTAGGCAGGCAAGGTGAAATAAATGCCACACATCTTTACATAATTAAACAAATACAGCACAAACAAATGTAACACACTTGCACATAGTTCAAGTAATATTCTGAAGCATAAACAAATGTAACACATCTTTACATAGTTAAAATAATACTCCACAACAAAAACATGCATGTCCAAACCACAAAACACTGTAGAAGTAGAAATTAGAACTTCCATCATGCTTTGCTCAGTCAGTGTCTTAGTTAGATTTCTATTACTGTGAAGAGACAACATGACCATGACAGTTCCTATAAAGAAAACATTTAATTGGGGTGGTTTTCTTACAGTTTCAGAGGTTCAGTCCATTGTCATCATGGAAGGACATGGCAGCATGTAGGCAGACATGGTACTGTAGAATTAGCCGAGAGTCCTATATCTTGCAGGCAACAGAAAATCGACTGAGATACTAGGCAGTATCCTGAGCATAGGAAACCTCAAAGTCTGCCCTTACAGTGACACACTTCCTCCAACAAGGTCATAGCTAGTCCAACAAAGCCACACCTCCTGATAGTGCCACTCCTATGAGCTTATGGGGGCCACTGACATTCAAACTAGCACACTTGGTCTCTTACCCTACACGGTCCTCAATAACTCAGTAGGGACGTTCACTGAAGCAGAGGTTCATGATGATGTCATTTTCAGAAAGCCAGTGTCTAACAGAAACATTCAGCTTTTTACCATAGAAAGCACAATTACTGTCCCCTTCATGATGGAGAAGCTGCTGCCCTGCTCCTGTGGCAATACTTGACAGTTGTGGGTGGACAGGCTCCCAGTGGTTGAGCTGTGGAGCCTAGCTGCCACAGGTGTTCCTAGCAGCAGTAGCAACTTCACCACCAGGAACTTGACAAGAGGCAGATTCTCAAGCCTTAAAATTAACAAATCAAAAATCTGCTTTTTAATAAACTACCTAGGTAATTCATATGTATACTGGTTTGAAGTGCTTGCAATTGTGTGAGGATCTCTTAATCCTACCCCGGCCACAATAAAAATACATGTGATATGCAAAGGAAATTTTTTAGACAATTTTAATTACTTAAGTATATTATTTTATATAGAAAATAAAATTGATACTCTAAAAGCAGATTGTGTTGCCTATTACTAAGGCAATTCCACACAATAGTGAACTGTCTAAGCCTTGGTATATTTGCAAGTAATCAATCTGAAATTATTTGAAAACATAATGGTAGATTGCAGATATACATAATTAGTAATTCATACTTTATACTAACTCACATTCATAGTTAGCCAAATGTTCTGCATTGTTATCTTTTGTGGTTTTCATTATTTCGCTTTGGTCTGGGAGGGGGGCAAATATTCATTGAAAATTTTATAAAATTACTATTGAACAGAAATAATATACTGTTGAACAGAATTGATGTTACAAAGATCTTTTAATGTAGCTTGCTTACCAGAACGGTATAACTTTTGCTCAGAAAATTGTACGCAGGGAACCCAGGAGATTGCTCCATCATTAAAGTGCCTGTCATGCAAGGATGTGGACATGAGTTCAGATACCAGCATCCATGTAATATCCAGGTGTGGCTGAACAGGTGTGTAAGGTGGTACTAGGAGGAGACAGGCTCACTGGCCAGTCAGTCTGGCCATCTGGTGAGCTCTGGGTTTAACCAGAGATCCTGTCTCATAAGCTAAGGTAAAGAGTAAGAGTTGAAGGCATCCGATGTTAGCCTCTACATCCTCACACATGCATGTGTACATACTGCACACACACACACACACACACATGCAATGCACACCAAAACAGAAACAAGATTTTTATATATTTCATTTAAACTATTATACTTTTTCAACTCATAATTTCTTTCAGATGTAAGAAATTTTATACAGCTTGAGTATATTACTATAAGGATAGGAATAAAAATCAAATCTTTTCTGATAATCTTAAACAAAATTATTTTAGAACAGCTGTTTGGTATGCATACAATTTTATCATTTGTTAAAAAGAAAATAAACTGTCACGTAATAATGTACATAGTATATTCAAAATATACAAAGTTGATACAGATGAGGAATGGAGGTAGGAAAATATTGTCTTTGAATTTTCTGTCTAAACCATTACACATCTTTAAGAGCAGAAAACTCCAAATACACAGTAAAAACGTGCAATTTACATATACAGCATCTCATGCCAGAGCTAGTGTGTATTAGGCATCACTCCTTGGCATCGTGTGGCTTGATGGCCTTCACAGTGTAAAGTGCATACACGTGTTCAGAACCAAGGCTGCAATGCAGTCATGTTTTGTAACAGGCAAGCACTACGAGGAACACCTTGGGTTCATTACATATTTGGTTTTGAATTAATTTTTGGTCACTGTGGATTCAGAAACCTTTCACTCTTGCTAAATTGCTCGTGATTGCCATGTTTAGTTACACAACCTCACTTAGGAGGCTCTAAACTATGTAAGAAGTTTTTATGTAGGTAACTGACTTAGTAGGAAGACATCCCAATTTGCCTAGAAGGCTTGCAGGGATGTAGACTAGCTGGAAAGTTCCATGACGTAGCACTGGTGTCATTTTCTGAAATGAGGGTTTTGTGTCTGAATCCCAGTTTGTTCATTTGGGCTCAGTCCATTGGTGTCTTTTCTTACCACTTTTTTTTAGAAAGGAAACACACTACCACTGCAACAGGTCAGCTGATCTTACAAGTGGTGGTGACGTACACTTCTGCAGCTTGTGGCATTGCTGAAGAGTTAAAATTCCCAAGGCAGCCATAGCAATGGTGCATACCTGTAATCTCATGCTTGGAGAGTTCCTGCATAGAGATCTAAGATCCCATCCAGTCCATTTCAGCACCATAATAGAGGCTTATTTGGTAACTGAGCATCATCTGTATTTAGGGATGATATGCAGGCTGATCATATGTGTGACTTCATGTGATTAGAGGGAGATCATTCTAGTTCAAGGAGCTTCATAAACCATGTGAGGTCAAATGTCAGTATCTCTGTCCAGGGGTCTCGAGGACATCCAGTAAATTTATGTAATGCTCATCTGTATGGATAGAGATACTTATCACTGTTAAATCCCAGAATCCTTTTCTCTTCTAAGAGTAAACTATAATTATTTCCTTACCTCACTCATATGCAGCCCATCTTCCTGCCTTTACATTTTGTCTTTTCATTTAGAAAACTTGAACTCTATTACAAACAAGGGGACTTTTCATCTTGTGTTTTATTCTGAAATCTTTTTTCTTCCTAACAATTTCAGATACTTTTTTCCCCAAAAAACCTCACAGATTAGAAGTCTCAGGAAATGCTTCCCGTGTTTTCTTCCCTTTCCTGCCCCCAGCCCTCACACACTGACAGGATCCCATGACTTCTCTTTAGACAGCTAATCAAGAATGTAAGTGCTCGTTGCTGCTTCACAGAAGCAAGAAGGCCAAAGACACTGAGCTTTTGGGATGCACAAAGAACTTAAGACTTGTCAATCTACTGAACTAACAGCCTATAAAGCCATATCATGTTGCCAAACCTTCTGCCTTGCTTTTAATTCAACAAATAATGCTCCCAGGACACTACTCCTCACCTTGTTCATACTCACCCTCCCACTTTCTACCCATCACCACTGCTGTTGGTTTGGTTTTGTCTTTTACTTTTGTTCCCAGGTTTCTAATGCATGTGATATAATTATTATTAGTTACCCTTTTCGATGAAGGAAAACCAAGCCACATGCAAGGCATCCGGAGCCATAGCAGTTGACATCATAATGCTCACAGCAGCAGGACAAACAGAAACATACATAGCCAATGATGGCTAAGATTCCCTGTTCCTTCACATATAGGAGGCAGAACAGTACACATTTTCTAAATTTAATCTACAGAGGCATAAGTTTCACCTCTGCCACTTTCTGGCTATGTGGCTGTTGATTGAAAACAATGGGATTAATGGCATTTAACTCACAGAGCTTGTGGTGCTTTGAATGGAAGTGTCCCCATAGGCTCACTTGTTTGAACACTTTTTTCCTAGCTGATGGTGCAGTTTGGGAAGGTTGGACCCCTTAAGAGGTAGACATCACTAGAGGAAGTGAGTCATGTAGAACCTTTAAGGATAGACTCTCACTAAAGGAAGTGAGTCATGTGGGACCTTTAAGAGGTAGAACCTCATTAGAGGAAGTGAGTTATGTGGAACCTTTTTAGAGGTAGAACCTCACCAGAGGAAGTGAGTCATGTGAAACCTTTAAGAGATAGAACCTCACTACAGGAAGTGAGTCATGTGGGACCTTTAAGAAGTAGAACCTCACTGAAGGAAGTAAGTCATATGGGACCTTTAAGAGGTAGAACCTCACTAGAGGAAGTGAGTCATATAGAACCTTTAAGAGGTAGAACCTCACCAGAGGAAGTGAGTCATGTGAAACTTTTAAGAGGTAGAACCTCACCAGAGGAAGTGAGTCATGTGAAACTTTTAAGAGGTAGAACCTCACCAGAGGAAGTGAGTCATGTGAAACTTTTAAGAGGTAGAACCTCTCTAGAGGAAGTGAGTCATGTGGGACCTTTAAGAGGTAGAACCTCTCTAGAGGAAGTGAGTCATGTGGGACCTTTAAGAGGCAGAACCTCACTAGAGGAAGTGAGTCATGTGGGACCTTTAAGAGGTAGAACCTCACTAGAGGAAGTGAGTCATGTGGGACCTTTAAGAGCCTTACTAGAGGAAGTGAGTCATGTGGGACCTTTAAGGAGTAGAACCTCACTAGAGGAAGTGAGTCATGTGGGACCTTTAAGGAGTAGAACCTCACTAGAGGAAGTGAGTCATGTGGGACCTTTAAGGAGTAGAACCTCACTAGAGGAAGTGAGTCATGTGGGGGCAGTTTTATAGCCTGGTCCCATTTCCTGTTCACACTCTGCCCTACAACTATGGATGCAATGTCACCAGCTAGACTCCCACTCCTGCAGCCGAACTTCCCACTTGCTACACTATCTTCCCCGGCATGAAGAAATGATCCCATCCCTCTGTAATTCAAATCTTCCTCGCTTGCATTCCTTCATGTTAGGTAATTAGTTACAGCAATGACGAAAGTCAAACAGAGTTGCCACAACAATAGCTTTGTTATGATGAGCTAAATTTTTAGACTCAAGAGTGATGTACAGCAACTGCTTGATATGTATTTATTAAATAGAACTTTAAAAACAGGGTCGAATAAAAAGAAATGCTGGATCACTTTGATCTAATCAGAGGTTTGGGATTAGCTCTTATTAAATCTGATTAGGAGTCCCATTTCTTGTGCCTTTCCTCACCAAGTCATTGGGAAGAGGTTCTTCAGGCTCAACCACCAGGAAAGGAGAGGGCCAAAAATGCTGACATGGTGAAGGGCATGACAGTTGCTCATTTAACTTTGGTGTTTAAAGCTCCCACTCACATAGACACAGACACACAGACACACACACACACACATGCACACATGAGGTCAAAGCAAACACACAGACAGCTAGCATCTGCAAACGCCTGCAAAGGGCTTTGATCACAGAGGGAAGCCCAGCCATTCAGACCGTGGACTCTAAAAACCCAAATGGTTTATTACACTGGAGGCCCCATTTTTTCCCCTTCTCGAGGAACTAAAATTAAATAATATCTGTCCCACAGCAGAGTGTCCTGTTCTCAAAGTGGTGCTGCCTTCAGAAGACACTCTTATACAGTTTCCCTGCACATTTAATTTGTTGTTGTTGTTTCATTTTGATTTATTTTTCTTTCTTTTTTCCCAGACAGGGTTTTTCTGTGTAGCCCTGGCTGTCCTGGAACTCACAGAGATCCACCTGCCTCTGCGTCCTGAGTGCTGGGATTAAAGGCGTGCACCACCTCGCCTGGCTACAAATTTAACTTTTTAAGAGTTTCACATACGGACATAATAACTTTGGCACAAAGATGTTTATGTCTGAGTTTATTGAAAGTCAAAGTTTCACAAATCTAGGGAGAATGAGGACAGGGGAAGATGAGTGAATCAAATTTGGATGCCTCAGTAAAATTTGAAATATTTATTCTCTTGAAAGGAATTCTCAACTTTGAAATTTAATTTATTCACATCAATGAACATGGAGAGCATCTGTTTAATTCAGATTATTTTTAAGTAGGTATAATATCCTATAAATAATTTAATTGCCTAATGACTCACTTAGTATAATATTTACATGTATAAGCTTGTGAATATTTGAGTCATTAATTTTTTAAAAAAAAACATACTTTCAACAACAATTGGAAAGTTATCTGAAAAACTGGAGAAAATTAGAATATCTACTGCATAAAGCCATCACTTCTCTATCTGTTGGTGAAGGTCAAGTGTGACATATGCTTTGTAAACAACCCACAGGAACAAGATCAGCTGTATGGGTATCGAGTTGTTCAAAGGTTCTGCCATTAAAGATAATAAGTATGAGTGATATTCCCATGTAACTATCTTGTACGTGTGGATGTCTTGAGATTTTACTATGATGCATGTATAATGTATATATTTGTGTCCACATATATGCACAAATATATGTATACATACATATCTTTTATAATACAAAGGAACTCATGTGTGTTCGTTTTTGTCAACAAGACACAAACTGGAGACTCCCAGGAAGAGGGAATCTCAGCTGAGGGATTGCTTCCATCAGATTGGCCAGTGGGTGTTTTATTAATTGCTAATTGATGGAGGAGGGCCCTACGCACTGTGGGTAGTGCCACCCCTGGGCAGGTAGTCCTGGACTGTATAAGAAAGATGGCTGAACTTGAGATTGGAGGCAAGCCACTAACCTGGGTTACTCTGTGGTCTCTGCTTTGTTTCCTGCCTCCTGGTTCCTGCCTGAAGCTCCTGCCCAGGCTTCCCTGGAGGACAGACTGTGATCTGCAGGCAGAAATAACCCTTCTCTCCCCAGGTTGATTGAGATCAGGTGCTTTACACATTAACAGAAAAGCAAACTAAAACAGAACTTAGCAATTTTATACAGACTTGAAAACTCGTCATTTCACATATTTCAAAAATAGATTTAAACACAGCTTTTTAATTTTCATATCTCCTATTACCTTGGGCATAATAGATAAAATTTTCTTGTTTTCATTTTGTGTGTGTGTGTGTGTGTGTGTGTGTGTGTGTGTGTGTGTTCGTAAATGTGCATTCTGTAGGCAAGCACCTACATCAGAATACACATGGAAGTCAGGGGACATCCTTGTGTTGGTCCTTACCCTACACCTTGATTTTGAGGGACTCTCATTGTTCACCACTGCATACACCAAGCTGGCTGGCCAGTGAGCTTCTAGAATTCTCCTGTATCTGCCTCCCATCTTACCATAGGAGCATGGCGATTACACACATGCTGTTGTGTCTGGTTTCCCGAGAATCTGGGTACTCGGGTCTTCAAATGTACATGGCAGCTCTTCACACACTGAGCCTCCTCTCCAGCAACTAGTTTGCAGTTTCAAGGGTTTAGTTTTCTGCTCTATTAAAAAGTAAGCCTCCCAACTCTTTCAATTTTAAGAAATAAAAATGCACTGGGCTACAGTTGGGGCAGGGTGGGGGGGGACTACTCTAAATAAAGAAAGAATTTATTCCCTTCCTTTAAATATTTCAACAGATTTTTGAAGTCCATCTGGGCTTCAGAATAAATTCCTTCAGTTTTGGAATTTGGCTTATGTGTACCCTCTGAGGTAGAGCTTGCTCAATTCTGATCTTTTTGACTGCAGGTAGAATCTCTGACTTGTCACTTAAAGTATGATAAGATATTTTAAATGTTGTGTTTCATAAGATTATTAGTTCTTAGATGTTCACGAGTAATTGACATGGTCTTCAGGTGCAATGTGCCCAGATTGACCAGGCTTCCTTTGAAGCAATTTAAGGATAGATCAACATTTTCTTTGATATATTGTAAGTAATTTTCTCTAGCACAAGTCAGACCCCCTCTCCTCCTCCTCCTCCACCTCCTCTTCTTCCCCTCTTCTCCCCTCCTTCTCCTCCTCTTCCTCTTCTTTTTCTTATGAATTTGTTATAATTTTTCACTTTTGTGTATTGTATCCACTTTCCCTATCTTTTGCATGATCAGTACATCCTGTTTATTTTGGATCACATTGGACTAAATTACACTATCACCCTCTGAATGCTTTCAATCATTCTGCTGGTACTGTGTAAGAAGACTGACAGACAGCCTCCTTCCATTGTCAATTTTTACAGATAAAGCTCATGTTTTAACCAGAATTCTTCATTAGCAGTTGGTAGTAAATAGACTTTTTCTTACAGATTTATTTTAATTTTTAATTATGGAATGTCTTCTCCTAGATCTGGAGCTACAGGTGGCTGTGAGCTGCCAATATGGGCATTGGGAGGCAACTCCAGGGCCTCTCCAAGGGTAGCAGGTTCTCTAAACCACTGAGTCATCTCTCTGACCACCTCAAACAGGAACTTTTAAGTTGGTTTTTTAAAAGTTACTACAAAAATGGTAGGTAGCTATAAAAAGGAAGAATTATAAAGAAATATGGGAGAATTGGCCTTGGGTAAAACCAGCAAACTTCTGATAAAAATGCATAGTTTGTTAGAAAAGAAGTTTGTGTGTGTGTGTGTGTGTGTGTGTGTGTGTGTGTGTGTGTGTTGTGTATGGGGTATATGGTGCAGATGTGTGTAGTGTGTGTGTATGGGGTGCGGGAGTATGAGTGTGTGTGTATGGGGTGAGTGCGTATATGGTGTACATGTGTGTGGTGTGAGGTGTGATATGGGGGTGTGCATGTGTGTGTATGTGATGTGTATGGGTTATACGGTGCATATGTGGTGTGTGTGTGTGTGTGTGTGTGTGTGTGTGTGTGTGTGTGTGTTTCTTTATGGTTGAAAAGAAAACAAACCATGAGGAAAAGAACCGATTTGATGACTCAGTATAGTCAGTCAACAGTTTCTTTGGACATAATATATTTAGACTTTGTGGAAACAATGCCAAAGCCCAAACCACTGAAATATGTGTCTGAATCAGATGAGAGGATGATAAACTTAGAGGCAGGTGATTAAAGAACAAGTGACTTACCCATGTGTGTAGCTTGTTGGTGACCAACAAAGTTGTACTGAGAACGGAACTGCAGGGAGGCAGTGGCCTACAGATTCTACTTAGAGACAAGTCTTTGGAGGAAGATAGATTTAAACTGAACAATGGAAAGAACAAGAGGATTCAGGGGAAGGCAGCACTGCAAAGAACTTGAGATGAGCCTACATCCCCCTGCAGATATTGAATACAACCCTGTTTGTGAAAACTGGTTCCTGGCAGGCAGGAAGGGGTTAAGAGAGTCATCTGGCCAGCTACTCTTTCAGTCCATCATACTTGAACTCTGACAGGCACTAAAATCTCAGATCCCATGAAGACAGCTTGATGCTTTGAAGGCACACTTTAGCAGTGTGGAGACAGAAACCTCCAGCAGATGGGAAACCTGATGGTAACATGTAATAAGAACATCAGTATTGTATAGTCAACACTGTTCTAAAGGTTCCACTGAGAGCAACTTCCCCATCGTCATAACTGTCTTGAAAGTGGTCATCTCTCTCTTTTTTTTTTACTTTAAGACAAGGGAATTAACACAAGACATGGGACAATTTAGTTGCTCACCAAAGTGGCATCATTGTTAGATTGAGACAGTGACAATCTTGCTTCAGACTCATACTGTAAACTGAGGCAGAGTTTTTCTGTCCCAACCATCTGGTCCCAAATAATCACACAAAAGCTTATATTAATTACAAAATTCTCGGCCGATAGCTGAGGTTTATTACTAACTAGCTCTTACATTTAAATTAACCTATTCCTATTAATCTATGTGCTACCACATGGCTCATGGCTTTACCAGTCCTCTAGCATCTTGCTTCTTGGGCAGCTTGTTGGCATCTTCCCGACACCATCCTTCTTCATCTGAGTTCTCAGTTTGATTGTCCTGCCTGGCTATGGGAGGATCATCCCACAAAATCTACCATTCATCTCAATGTACCAGCTACACAGAGCAAGCACAGGGCAGAGGAGGTGGCTTAGCTGGTGGAGTGCCTGGCTTGCAGTGGACTGCCGTATCCACACTCACAGCTGGGCTCCATGGGTGGCAATTCTTAGAATCCCAGTGCTGAGGAGGCAGACACAGCAGGGTCCCTGAGGCTCATAGCCAGCCAGCCAAGCCTCCACTGAGAGCTCTAGCCCAGTGAGAGACTCTACCTGAAAGATACAAGTGAACAATGTTCCTGAGGAAGGACAGCAAAGCTTGTCATCCAGCTTCACACACGTGTGACCACACATGAAAGAGAATGCTGTGCAGCTGTCTGCCATGATATCGGAGATTATGGACTTACTAAAACGTGCTTTCAGTACACTTGATGGGAAAGGAAGACTAAAAGACCAGATGTGTATTCAGTCTTAAATGCTGCTCACGTCCACATTATTTGTCCCTGGATAATAGGATTGCTACTGAAGTTTCTGTTTCTTTCCCTGCCTCTCCTTCTCCTGATTCTCCTATGGATCCTCTTCTCTTAGTTCTTTTCCCTCTTTGTGTGTTTTCCAAATATTTACAATGAATACGTGTTAATTTAAAAACAAGACGTGTATCATGTCAAGTTTCCTGTATAAGGGAAGATGAAGCTGATATTTAGTCATCTTAATAGAACTGTGTTTAATTAGCAAATCAATATTTTAAAATTGCATATATTTATTTCTTTGGTGTTATACATTTTTATTTTATGTATATATTTCCTTTTTAGGTAGCTCACAGTGTTCTAGCCATCTTGGCTTGCTATAATCGGCTGAGAAACTAGTTATTTCAGTTCTATTAAGGTGTAAAGGTGTTGTATTTAATTAGGAGAAAATTACTTTGAGACAACATGCCCTTACAGCTTCATCTTTCCACCCATCGCTGGCTACTTTAGGGTTGTGTTCTGTGATGTGGGGTCTGAATCCTGTTATTGAGGCCTGTTACCAATGGCTGTTAATCCCTTGCCCAGGATTGTTTTATGTGAAAGCCAGAATGAGGACCAAACAGAGAAAACAGCCTGTTGAAGGGAAAGATGTGGGAGGATATAGGGACACATGGAAGTCCTTCAGGGCGTGATAGAACAGGTCCACAGAAGAGGGTGAGAAGTGAGAGTGAAGGGCTCTACAATAAACAGTGACCTCCTTTGGGGTGTGCAGGCATTCACTGTGTACCTAGAGGAACAAATGAAAACATATTAACAAAGTAGAGTGTTTCTCCAGAGACTTTTCTAATATTGCAACTCATCATAGAATGCAAATGAAACCTGACACTTTTAATTGCCTTTAGGAGAATTATTTGCTTTGTGGACTTTCAAAGGACAAATTGAATACTGACTAATGTCTTTGGATTTCTTAACATGCTACTGGAATATTTGCCTTCCTGAGTTTGATAATAAATCTGAAAAATTGATCACAGTGGCATTCTAAAGCCAGATAAACATGTATATACAAAAATCTGTTTTCAATTAAAAAAAGGATAAAACAGAGAAGAGAGGAAGAGAAGGTCCAATAAATGTATAATGGAAGTCTTAAAAAAAGAGAGAGAGAGAGACAGGGTAGATGGAAAGAGGCCGTATCTAAAAGCATTTGACAATAAAGTCCAGATGCATAGAAAATGCAATTGCATTAAAAACAATTTGAGAATTTACACTGAAGAAAATGTTTTACCCACATATCCAAGGCATAGTGTAAAGAATCACATTCCATGTTATGCCAATGATTTGTAGATGCCCCCATGCTGGGACCTGGCTGATACCAACAGACCAGAGCAACCCATGAAGCAGGTATAGCCAATGACTTTTTATTCACCATCTGTCCCACTCTCTCCTTCCATTTTAGTCCTGTCCAAGGGCTGGAGACACCCACCTCTGGCATTCCCAGGCTTGGTGCAGCCAGTCCTGTATTGTTTAAAAATTAGATAGCCTGGTTGAATATCAGAGCATCTGATTAGACAAGATGTTCCCTTCTTGCCTCCTTACTCTTGGTAACAACATTGGGGGTCATGATATATTGGCTTTTCAGGTCTAGATGTATGTTTTAAAATTTAAAAATGTATATTTTTTGAAAATAAGAGTCAATGTTTGTGGGATGCCTGCCATTGTTCTAAGTGTCAGCTATCCCACAATGAATCTCCACAGCTAAAATTGATGCAACGAGACACAATCTACATCTCTCCAAAGCCCTGTGAGATGGGAGCCATATCTTTTACTGTAGCATAGTTGAGGAAGCTGAAACATGAAACCATTCAGTAACTTTGTAAGAGCAGACTTCTGGTAGCTCAGGTCTTTGTTTTCATGCAATTACAATATTATGAATCATAGACATTTTTAAGTTATGAAATCTTAAGTATACTTTAAGTATGCAATTTATATGGCTGTATTTCCTTCCCTTAAGACCTACAGTGTATCTATTGTAATTGACGAAAATAAAGGGTCCAGGAGGAGAAAGTGAGGCTAGGAGACCCTGACAGGCAGTGAGTCACCAGCACCACAGGAGGCCAGGGTGCTGGGAAAGGAGGGAGCTTGGAGAAGGTGGGGCTCTGTGTCTTACTTCGTGTTTCTCTTCCTTAAAGAATGGAAGATTCTGTCTAGGAGAATAAAAGAGTCCAGTGGGTGCATCTTCTTCCTTCTGTTGCACATTTTAAATGTCTTAGAAGATCTCAGGAGAGGAGAAAGGAGAGGAAGGACAGCTGTGACTCCCTAAAACCTTGATGATGGAGCAGGACCCAGAGTGCTACTTGCTCAGTCCTCTGTAGTCCTGTCCTGAGTACTGCCTGCTCAGTCCTCTGTACCCCTATCCTGACATGCAGCCTATTTTAAGTATTTTCAAATTTATGTTGATAATAACTTCTTTCACAGGTGTATATATCTTGCTTCAGAAAATGAAGCACATGAAAAATACCCCACATTTTCAGTATATACATATACCAAGGCTATCTAATATAATATTTAAAAATAGAAATGTACTAGTCTGCCTTTAAAATGTGGTTCAATAAGGATAGTTCACGCAAGGACTGCAGAGATGGCCCAGCACTTAAGAGCCTTGTGATCTTCCAGAGGACCCAAGTTTAGTTCCTAGTTCACAACTACCTGTAACTGCAGATGCTCAGGAGCCAACACTCTCCTACACACACACACACACACACACACACAGAGAGAGAAAGAGAGAGAGAGAGAGAGAGAGAGAGAGAGAGAGAGCTTGCCTTAAAAACCAATTCAAGAAGAGTTAGCTCTTGGTGTGAAGACCATACCTGCTTCACGGGCTGCTCCTGGTATGGGGGCATCTACAAATCATTGGCACAAGATGGAATGAGATTCTTTTCAAAATGCCCATCTATGCCTTGTATATATAGGTTAAAAAAACAAACATTTTATTCAGAGTAAATGCTCAAATTGTTTTGACACAAGCATGTTTCCTATACATCTAGACTTTTTAAATCTGCGGTGAAAAATCATCAAATGCTTTCAGATATGGCCTCTTTTCCATTCTACCCTGTCTCTTTTTTTAAGACTTCCATTATACATTTGTTGGAACTTCTCTTTTTCTCTCGTTGTTTTATCCTTTTTAAATTGAAAATGGATTTTTTCATATATAATATATTCTGATCATAATTTGGCTCCCTCATTTCCTGGATCCTCCTTACCTTTCCATCCATCCAACTCCATGCCTTCTTTCTCTCTCCTTTTAGAAAACAAACAGACCAGACTAGAACAAAAGAAGCAGACAAATGGGGGGGGGACATAAGAAGTAGTCAGTCACCAGATCCCTCCTCCCACCTCACCTTGACTTCTTTCTGGACTCAGCTCTAGATGTGGACAGTTGCCCCCCTAAGCCTTCCTGAAGCCTCTCTCAGCCTTTTTCCTGCCCCTCTCTTCCTCTTTGCCACTCACCAGCGTGCAGAAGCACTCTCTACCATGGAAACTTACAATCACCTCACTTCCCTAAGATCCAGAGAGGGCAACAGAAGTCAAGGCACAGAACATCTACCCAACAGGACAAGGCCAGATGTCAACACATAGAATCACAGCCATCCCAGGTCCAGATGCCCAGATACCAGTGCAACACCTCAATCAATGACAGCCAAGATAATATGTCCCCACCAGAACCCAGGACCCTACTACATACTGTCAGTCCTGAGAAATTCAGTATAGCTGAATGAAACACCAGACAAGGACATCAAAATGGCACTTATGGATATGTTCAAGGACCTTAAGAAGATACAAATAAATCCCTTAATGAAATCTAGGAAAACACAAAGAGTGCAATAAATGGTAAAAACAGTTCAAGACATGAAAGCAGAAATAGAATCACTAAAGAAACCCCAAACTGAGATAAAACTCTTTTACCTTTTCTTGCATATTTTCTGTCTCCCAAACTGGGCTACATTCTGGTTTGTTTCTTCTGGTCCGTCATTCTCTTCACTAATTCTGTGTAAGTATTTGGGTTCATTGTACTCAGCTTTATGTTCAGTTCTAACTACTTTTAAGAGTGGAGATTTTCTGATCTTTAATATTTTGTAGGAATCACCTAAACGCTTGAGAGAAGATTTGCTAATTTTTAATAGAACAAAATCTATTTTCTTTTAAAACTTTCATGATTACATTGAATCCTTTTACCCCATATTTTTCTGCAGATTAGTAAATGACTTTCAAATATAAGTGATGGAAGTATGTGGCAGATCCAGATGGTAGGCTGTGTGTATTTCCTGACACTCTGTGGATTAAATTATTGAGTTTTTTATCTCAGTAGTCATGTTTTTTCTAAAGATCTCCTCTTCCATTCTCCTCTTCCATTGTATACTGCTGCTTGCTTATTTTCATGTTTCCTTTTATTCTTAAGTGTCCTATAGATGTCTCTGTTTCTCATCAGAAACCCTTAATTGTCCAAAACAGTTTCTCTTGTTTCTACTCTCTTAATGGATTTCAGATACAGCTGACATGAAATTGTAAAAAGGACTGGGGAGGTGGCCTAAGTGATTGCCACATAAATGTGAGGACCACAGTTCAGACCTCCAGATCCCAAAGAAGCTGGCAGGGACCTGGTGATCTACCTGTAAATCCAGTAGTCAGGAGGCAGAGACAGGGCATCCTAGGGTACAGTGGCTGTCTAGACCAGCTGAGTCTGCTGAGCACCAAATTCAAAGAGAACCTGACTTGATAAATGGAAGGAAAAGTGACTGGGGAACATGCTAGAGGCCAAGCTCTGACCTCCATATGCATGCACACACATATGTGCATAGATAGACATGGCATGTACATCCTATATACATACACATGCAAGAGTATGGGAACATGGAAGGGCTAAGCAAAGGATCCTTTCGCTGACTTTTAAACACTTATATTTATTTATTTACTTACGTATCATTTGCATGGTGTTCAGAGGACAACGTGCAGGACTTGGTTCTCTCCTTCTACTCTGTGGGTCCCAAGGATTGAACTCAAATCATCAGGTTTGGCTGTAAGTGCACTTGCACACTGAGCCACTTTGTCTGGTTTCTGTTGAAGATACTGTGCTTACCAGTGGGATTTGCTGATTAGGTGCATTCAGTCCATTTGCTGCCCAGCTTGACCCTTGAGGCTGGACCCTGCCATTTTGATTCTGCTCCTGCCTCCACCTCCCAAGTAAATACCTCTTTTCAAGCTTGTGGATCTGAAAATCTTCATGTCCCGTGAGTTCAGTAAAGCAGTGAAACTTTTAAATTCTTGATGCTTCAGAAGACCCTTCATAGCATAAATCAGCACCCACAAGAATTAGTTCTGTATGTTGTTATGGAACTTTTGTGGTTCAATCTCCCTGAGACTAGTTCAGCATAAAATCTTAAGAAACCAGTGTCCTGAGCTATGGCTGTTGGGTTGTAGAGAAGCCAGATGCAGGCTGTGGTTGCTCAGAGCATCCACAGGGATGGCTGTGTGTCCAAGGTCATCCACAGAGACAACTATATGTCCAAGGGCATCCACAGAGACAGCTGTGTGTCCAAGGGCATCCACAGAGACAACTATGTGTCCAAGGGCATCCACGGGGACTGCTGTGTGTCCAAGGGCATCCACGGAGACTGCCATGTGTCTAAGGAAGCTGCCCACTGTCCAGGTCATGGAGTAGATGGCCAAGGGCAGAGGGCATCTCGTCTTTTCTCTGTGTGTGCGTATTTCCATTCTAGCGGAATCTCAGAATGCTGTACCAGGGCGTGTGGGAACTTGACAGTAAGTGGCTGTGTCGTTACCCCATACAGCTACCTGAAACTGTGAGCTCTCACAATGGGGATCTATAGTCCCAATGTATTGAACTAAAAGAAATAACCATTCTTTATTTTACATTGCTGGTATGAGACAAAACTTTGTAATGATCCCTGAGAGTTTTTCTCTTTATCAAGCACACCAATACTCCTTCCAATGCCTTTTTTGCTAACAGTTTCTGAATTATAAACTGTAATCAATTCTATATAAATTTTATTTTTATTTATTTATTTGCTGAATTGTTGATTTAAAAAAACATTTTTTTAATTGATTCTTTGGGAATCTCACATCATGTGCCACAACCCCACTCACTTCCCAGTCCTCATTTCTGCCTTTACCCTGTAGCAATGCTCCCAGAAAAGGTGAAAATAGATAACAGAAATAAAACATACAAATAATAATATTACTTTAAAACAAATAAACAAACAAATCACTTCACTCCTCCATCTTTCCTGCCTGTCCATTGCCTCTTCATTCGTCTTGGTGGCGTTGGGAGCTGCTATGTGTCATGCAGCACACCCTTTCATTCACACAGCTTTCCTTGCAAATGTTCATAGTGTAGTTGTTGTTGGTCAGGTTCAAGGCTTCTGGTACTCCGTCAATGCTGGACCCTCACCTAAACTCCTCTCAGATCCTGTGGCTATGGTTCCCCAGGACCATCATGTGCTCCAGCAGTTCATAGATGGGGTGGATGTTGGGGAGTGACAACTCAAAGTCCTAGGTGTGAGCCTGAGCAATAACTGCGTTGGTCAGTCCAGGCTGCTGGAACCACTCCCCTCAGGTGAGCAGTGGGGCCAGCTCTCCCCTGCAGGGTCATCAGGGTCCATTATCCCAGGGCCTTGGAGGGACAGAGAGTCACCTCTTTGGTGGGGGGAGGGCAGGTTCTTCCTGTAAATTTTAATTTTAAGTTTTCACACAAGTCTATACCATGTGCTGAGCACATCTCCCCATATTTGCCCTCTGCTCCTCAATAGTGCCCTTTAGTAACAATAACAATGTTATTTCTTTTTCATGTGTGTTCTATTTTTTTTTATTTTTATGTATTGGGTAAGGTGGCCTATCACAGTGTGTGTTTATATATTGGGGAAGGTGGCATATCACAGTGTGTGTTTATGTATTGAGGGAGATGGCATATCACAGTACGTGTTTATGTATTGGGAGAGCTGGCATATTATAGTGTGTATTTATATATTGGGGAAGGTGGCATATCACAGTATGTATGGAAGTCAGACAAGAACTTCTAGGAGTTGGCTTCCTCCTTCTACCATGTGTGTTCTGGGAACCAAACTCAGGACATCAGGCTTTGTAGTATGACAGGCTCATAGGGCGGAGGAAATTGGCTCAAACCAGTTGCCAAGGCATGCACATAATGCACTTCCTTATGAACCAACCTGAGTCTGCCTGAGTGCCTAGCAACAGGCTCTGTCAGAGTTCCTGGTCACTGTCAGAGTTCCTGATCATGCCCAGCCAATGAGCGATGACCACCCAATGCCACCAGATTGCCACATAGCCTGAATGCTGAAAGAAGGGTATAAAAGGCCTTCCCCCAGACTGGGACACAGCCTGGGTGCTGGGAGGAAGGTATACAAGGCCTTTCCTGTTATTGAATAAAGGAGTTTGCTGTTTGCCCTCAACTGACTCCCAGTGTCTGTGACTTTGACACTGTGCCTTCTCACCCCCTCCCTGGAAGATACCATTACAATCCAGCAACAAGGCTGGTGACAACACCGTTGCCTGCCCAGCCATCTAGACAGCCCTGTGCACTTTGAGTAACAGCATTTTACAGCCCACTGCAGGATTTTAACCCAGTCTTGTTCTTCATTAGCACCTTTACTTAGCAGTTTCTCGGTGAGCACATGATGTGTGGCTTCAATTCACTGTGTGCGCTCAGCCTTTCATTATGTTAGTGCTAATATGGCTCGGGGCTGCACCCTGCTCACATTTCTCAGTACTGGATAATTCTTGTTTATTAGATTACAGGCCTGTAGATCTACCACCACCTTCCTCCTGGGCTATTTATCCACAGAGCAAGGTTCCTGCTCATGTCTCCACATCAACACATTAGCTTTATAAACGGAATTAAGGGGGAAAGATGTGCCTGACATTCTGCAAACACAGTTTCTAGTGTGCTTAAACCCTTCTGAAGTCATGGATTATTTTTAGAACTGAAGTGTGACTTAATATAAATCACCCTCCAGGAAAAGTGTCTGTGGTTGCACATTCAGCGTCCCCCCAGATCCTTTATATGAGTAATGTATGTATTGTTCACCTCCATAGACAGAGAGGAAAGGAAAATTAAATTGTCTTATACTTTAGCCCAGTCTTGTCACTCTTTCAAATTTATCCCAAGGAAATTGTCCTTTACCGTTTAAAATACAAACAGAAGCCGTGAGCAAAACAATCCCCATGGAGGCACTTTCTGTAATGGAGAAAACATGGACACTTCAGAAATGACTGGTGTGTCAGTAAACAGAGAGGCAGCAACTTGACACACTGTTATAGACACACAAGTTGATGGTGATAGGAACCCAGGGGAAATTCTGATCCACGCGAAAGCAAGCAGAATAGATAACAGACCTGAGTGTGTGCAGTCATCTTAATGTGACAGATGGATGGACACAGCTACAACAGAAAATCATAGAAAGCAAAGGGATGTGTTGGCCGTAGGAATTCATATGAAATATTTCCCTTTGATGCCACATTGTGGTTTTCACAGCAAATACGCGTGTTTTTAAGAGCACAGAAAGAAAGGTGAGAATAAATATAGGCCATATCAGTTACCTCATGGGGAAGGTTTTCTCCCTCCCTGGTGAGAGAATTTCCGGTGTGATGTGAAAGGTTTCAGCATGTCCCTTGGAGAGGGACACAGGGCATTTGAAAGGGAGAAAGCAGAGAAATTGGGATGAGATCGTTCTCCGCTTTTCTTTTTCCTCACTGTTCACAGGCTCCATCCCTATTCATCATCGAGACCTGGGGCCAATTTCTCTCATCCATGAGCCCTTTCTGCCTCAGCCAGTGAAGGTGACACACATGTGTCACTCTCTTGACTCACTAAAGAATTCTTTTCTATTGTCCTCACTGATCTCTACATGCTTTTTGTGGTCCTCTGGGGAAGCTACCCTGCGTGGCCTCACGTGCCTTGTCTAATAATCCACCGTTTCACACCATTCCCTTGTCTGAAAGATCCTGGTTTTGTTTATAATTTTGCTCCTATTTATTCAGACTTGTTTGGATTTTGCGCACATACTTGTGTTGATTCCCCAGTGTCATCATCTATCAGCAGGGTGTGTGTTGTACTTTGCATGCCGAATTTTGCTGTGTACACTGTGTTGATTCCTCAGTTGTTTGTTGTCAGGAACAATGCTATAGCTGGTGTCAGCTTTCCCCTGCAGGGGGACAGTTTTTCAAAGTGAATTTCTTGGAATGGTGACATTGAATGTTGTTGGACACTTAGGAGGTGGGCACTTATGGGAGATACTGAGACAAGTGACAGCATCCTGTCCAAGGAGATTATGGGTGCCAGGCGATTTCTTCTCTTTCTTTTAGATTCCTAGTGCTATGCTGAGTACTTTACTCTGCTATATGCTGCTCACTGTTGCCATCCTGCAACCCCACCGAGATCCCGGGGCAACCAGTTCAAAGAGAGGCATTCCTTCACAAAGCAGTGGATCTGCCCTGTCTTGGACTAGAACCCCCCAAACTGTGAGCTAAAGAAAATGATCCTTTTGTAACTTTAGTGTCTCAGTATTTTGCTAGAGCCATGCAAAGCTGACTCACACCGTCAGGCCCCTTGTACTCATCCCTTGTCGATCTGCACAGCCCTCGGGAGACTCAGCAGCAGCCACTGTGCATCAAGAAATAGTGCTAGCCGGGCGGTGGCACATGCCTGTAATCCCAGCACTCGGGAGGCAGAGGCAGATGGATCTCTGTGAGTTCGAGGCCAGCCTGTTCTACAAAGCAAGTTCCAGGACAGCTTCCAAAGCTACAGAGAAACCCTGTCCCGAAAAACCAAAAAAAAAAAAAAAAGAAAGAAAAGAAAAAAGAAAGAAAGAAGAAAGCAAAGAAGAAAGCAAAAATAGTGCTAAGCAGCTCAAACACTTCATTAGCTTTATATTTTATGGACATCGTACTGTTTTTGAGCACTTTCAATGTTTGATAAATAACAAGTGAAACATTTTTCATTTATTCATTTATAAGTGTTTATGCATGTGGTACACGCCTGTGTGTTCATTTGTGTGTCCCTCTTGTGTGACACTCATTGAGTAAGCTAGACTGGCTGACCAGAGAACTCCGAGCACTCACATCTCTGCCCCACCCTCAGCATTGGGATTGCAGGTGCACAGCACAAAGTCTCCATTTTGTGTGGGTGCTGAGGATCTGAACCCAGGTCTTCACGCTGCACAGCAACTATGGGATGGCCCAAGCCATCTCTCCAACCTCACAGGTTCCTCATTCCTAACCACAACCTTGTTCGATAGCTGTGGCACTTGGTACTTTTTTTCCAGTGAAGAGGCCAAGGAATAGAGAAGTTGTGTAAAGAAATGTTTGACAGAGTGTCCCAGGATGGAAGATGAGAGGCTAGATGCTAAAAATGCCACAGCTAGAGGGTATGTGATGGTGGAAAGATCCACAGTAATTTCAGTGTTTTATGACTGGATAGCTCACATAAGCATGTGAATTGGGGCTTTTCCTAAAACATAAAACAGTTGAACCATAATGCCTCAGAGCTGAATAGAATCCATCCTTTCAGAGGGGATGATCCTGTCTGGCTTGTCACAGTTGGTTTTTGCCACTCAAGGACTTTTTGTACTATGGGGTAATCAAAGGTTTTTCTTCTAATGTAAAATTTTGCATCAGTTTTTTTAACTATTGAAATATAATTTACAATATTAAGCATTACTGGGAAAAATTAGCTTATAATTCCCAACTGGATTGAGAATTTGTCTTAATTAGCTCCCCTGAGAAAGATTTGTTGAACATATATACTCAAATGAAGGTAGTGGGTCATAGATAAATGCAAACTGAAGTAACTAAGCAAAGAGCAAGTTTAGGTTCCCTTAAAACAGCCACAGAAATCCACTAGGAGAGCAGGAGAGCCCTCCACATCAGCACAAGAGCCGGTGCTTCCTCACCCACCCACACACAAGCTCATCCATTTTGAGGGGGGCGTGCCAAGAAGGCCCTCTCTGCTACTCCTATTCCTCTTGTGCCTCTCTTCCTGTGTGTGTGTGTGTGTGTGTGTGTGCTAGCTCGTGTGTGTGCACAGCTGCATATGCATGTATGTGTACAGGTAAATGCATAGACCCTACGTTAATATTAGGAGTCCTGGTCCAACGTTCCTTATTATTCCGAGCAGTGTCTCACAATCAAGCTTAGAGCTCAAGGTCGTCAATATACCTCATCTCCCTAGGGCAGCAGCATCTGAGCCCTGGTCCTCCTGAGGGTCCAGCAAAAACATTAACTTCTGAGCATCTCCCCAGTACCCCGAGTTTTCTTGCAGGCTTTGCTTCCAGGGTCCAATCTGCACCACATCGCGTTCACACATTCCTCCAGGGTAGCCGTGCAGAGGCCTCACACATCTCCATCCTGCAGCAGCTTCTCTCCACTTCCCAGGGCACTGTTGCCGTCCGTGATTCACCCTGGCCCTTCTGCCACACATTCTCAGTCAGCAACTGTCATGTTTTAGCAAATGCTATTTTACTGTTTCCTTTCAAGACTCCATTTTCAATAGAAATTAAAAGGCGGCTGCCCAACATGAGAGAAGCTTCCCACACAAGTGGAGGTAGTTCTCGTCTTTAAGGATCTGATAGAGGTAATGTTCACCTTGATTTGCACACCGCAATCTGTTCCTATCCTCTCCAGGACAGCGCAGTAGCGTGTTCACAGACGCATTTCTCCAATGGCGTACTCTTACTTTTCTATCCCTTTTCTTCTGGTTAATTACCTTACCATCCAATGCTGGGGAAACGTCACTGCTGCTGACAGTTTTGAATATCCTTGACTGCAAGAGAAAAGATTATATTGTCTATCAATGTATGGTACATTAAATTCATTGCTGTAAAATAAAGTATCATTCTAAAAGGAAGGATGTAAAGAGAGTCATTGGAGTTTTCATCAAACTAGCATCTATCTCTTCAGGGCTACTCAGCACATAGCATCAGTACCTTCTGTAATGCTCAGAAAAGTGTGTGTGTGTGTGTGTGTGTGTGTGTGTGTGTGTTTCTGGAACTTAGTCAACTATAGAAGGAATTCACTATGTGTCTGGGATTGTAGCTGCATTAGTAAAATGTTTGCTGTGCAAGCAAGCATGAAGACCTGGGTTTGAATCCCTAGCACCCACGTGAAGGGACAGACACTGCAGGACCTGCGTGTGATCACAGTGATGAAGACCTGGGTTTGAATCCCTAGCACCCACGTGAAAGGACAGACACTGCAGGACCTGCGTGTGATCACAGTGATGAAGAAGCAGAGACTGCACAATTCTTGGAACCAGCTGGGCAGTCGAGCAGAATAAGTGAGCTGTAGGTTCAGTGAGAGTTCCTGCCTTAAAACATAAGGTGGAGAGCAAGTGAGAAAAACACTTGGCATGAACTTCTGGCCTCTACACACACATGCACTCACACCTATACACAAGCACATACATGTGCATACACGCACACAAACACATGAAGTTGCTAGTTTTTTACCCTGTGTTAATTGGATTTTTGTGTGAATGCTTGAGGCTAGATATTTAAAATATTTATATATATCTTAGTTTCTGCTCCTCAAGGTATATGATTTATAATATATCTTCTGGGGTTGTACTTGAATTTATTTATTTTTGATGAAAGTTTATCCTGTGACCCACCATGTGTTTGTACGTCAGTCTTTGATCAGTTCCAGGAATGGGCAGTTATAGAAGACCAGATTTTTTATCTGGACCAGCCTCTGGCTTTCTGTGCTACATATGAAACCTGTTGATGAAGGGCTGGTGCAGGCAAGGGTGCAAGACAGAGCCAGAATGCCTGTGGTGGGAAACGTGGGAGGCATTTTGACACATCATTCAGAATACTGTCACAACATTTTAATGTACAGAAAAGCTGGCATTATTTAATGTATGGGAAAGACTGGCTTTTCTAGACATATACAAGCTGCAGCATATTAAATCTTGGGAGAATACATATGCACATACATGTGCACACACAGAGAAACAGACACACACACACACACACACACACACACACACAGAGAGAGAGAGAGAGAGAGAGAGTTCATATAAGCCCCAGGAGGTCTACACTGATCTTTTAAACAAGTTTCAGTGCTTACTTTTTTCATGTCTTTTGACGGCAGGGAGTTTTGGCTTTATTGGTGTCTGTGGTAAGTGTTTCAGAATGTAATTCAGACACAGCGACCCTGTAAAGTTTATCTTCAGATCCTCTTACAAATTCCTGATGAGTGATGGACATCCCTCCCCCTCCAAGGCCCAGTTTGCAGGAAGCCACGGGAGTTGCTGTCTAGCAGTAACTGTGCAACCTGTGGAATAAAGGGAATGGACACTGAGCACAATGGACTGCAATTTGATCTGATTCATCCTTCAGCTGGCAAAGGTAAAATGAAATACATAATGGTCATGGGATCCAAGCAGCACAGATGTTCGGAAGTCAAGGAAGCCATCAGCTGTTTGGGAATCCCTCACACACTATGCTTCAGAGACACGGAGTCAGTGACTCATGAGCCTGAACTTCAGTTTTGGCCCTGGTGGGCGTTAGTAAATAATAGTTGTGGGAAAGCACAGTCTGCTCCGCAGTTCCCTCCCAGACTGTGGTGATGTGTTTCCTAGAATGCTCCAATAACAAGTTTACATGAGGGCCACAAGCTTCAGCAACTGCAGAGTGGACTGTGGTCCAGGCGCGGATGCTAGGAATAGAAAAGAACATGTTCTCTTTTAAAAGGAGCTTTCACATCTGTTTAGGTAGGAGACAGAAACACAAACATTTTATACAAATGCAGTTGCCCCAAGCCCTGTCCTAGGTTATCAGAGGGACAGACGCTATATTTCATAACTTTTGGCCTATTACACTCATCACATCTTTACATCATAATCTCAACATTTCTATAATTTAAAAACATTGCAATTTCTATCCACCCCGTGCAGTTTACCCTTTGTAAGTAAACCCTTCACTGTGGCTCTACTGTGGAGTCAATTTTTTTCTTTAATTTATCCTTTATTTCAGCTTGAGTTTACAGAGACTTTTTACAATATATTTTTATTTTTGTTCTTTCTTAGAGGATTTCATACATGTGCAGTGTATTTACATCATTCCCACACCTCTGTCCCCTTTCAAATTCTCCCATATCCTCTCACTCCCTCTCAAATTTAGGGTCTCTTCTTCAAATACACATTTGCATGCACACATGGGCACGCACAAACACACACACACACACACACACACACACACACACACACACACACACACTCCTGCTGACTCCATTTAGTGTTGCTAGTACATGTGTGCATTTATGGCTGACCACTTGGGATTGGATGACCTATGAGGGAGCTCATTGTCCCTGGAGAAGATTGATTCTCCCTCATTCCACACCCACTGATTGCCTGTAGCTCTCTGCCTATGGGGTAGAGCTTTGTGAGATTTCTCTCATCTGTGTTGGCATGTCAACTGGTGCTCTCATTATGCAGGGTTTTTTTTTTACAACTATATTGCTAAGATTTCATGGATGCAGCTTCCCTACCATGTCCAGAGACCACTGTCTCCCAGTAGGCAAGGTCCTCGGGCTCTCTGCCCTTCTACCCCATGGCTGTGGTTTGCCCTGATCCTTAGGTGTAGGCATTGCACTGCAGATGTATCAGTTGAAGCGGGATCTCAGGCTCATCTATTCTTTGCATGTTGACAAGTTGTGGCTCTCTGTGAGAGTCTCCATCTATTGCAAAAAGAAGCTTATTTGATGAGGTATGAGAGCTACAATTCTCTGTGGGTATAAGGTTAAAGTATTTAGAATGAAGTTAGAAATTATATTGATAAAAGAAAACAGAGTTTATGCCTCTCCAGCCAGGAGTTGTTGATTAGGGTCATAGTGCTGGGCACTAATGCCCTCCTACTAAGTTGGCCTTAACTCCAACCAGACAGCTGTTGGTTACCCCCAAACAAAGGTGCCACTAATGCACCACTGAAAGTACCTTGCCAGATTGATCATTATGTTTCTACAGGTTTTACAGTACCAATAAAAGGAAACCAGTTTCACAGGATGACTAATAACTGAGTCTGTCAATGACCAAAAATTTTAATTCAGAAAATACAGTAGTTTGGTTGATACTCATATCTCTTGTATTATGGAAAAGAGACAAAAAAGTAATCTTACAGGTGAATGTAGATGCAAAAGTAAAAATAATATTGGAGATTCACAGGCTAAAACTCCATTTCAGACCCCTAAATAAATCATCTGTCTCCACAGTACACATTGAAAGGTTATGTGTATCTTCCAGGAAGAGGAAGGCTCAACACAACTAACATCTGTTAAGTATATTAGTTCTTTGTATATTGTGTCTCACTTAATATTTACAAAGTCTTCCTCAGTCTGGCTTTATGCTGCTATGACACAATACCTGAGACTGGATAAGTGATAAAGAAAAAAAGGTGGAAACAGGGAAATCAAGGGTCCTTACAAGGTAAGGGTCTTCTTGCCGTGTCCACTCAGGATAGAAGGTGGAAAAGCAACAGAGCATGTGCATGAGAAAGGACAGGGAGCTGAACTCCTTACAAGGATCCTTCTCCCCTGATACTATAATAAAGTCCCTTTTGAGGGCAGAGAGATCTGCCCCTGATGATATGATAAAGCCCCCTGTGAGGGCAGAGATCCGCCCCACCTCTTGACACTGTGGATGGAAATCTGGGAGGGATGTAGACTGTGTCCAATAGAAGCTGCATTTTCACTATGCAATTTATTTGATCTGCTTTTGATTTTCCATTTGGTATGACTGGCACCCACCAGTAACTTTTGCTTTCCAGGTGCTTTTAGGGCTTGATTTCTTTTGACCAGTGGTTCTTAACCTTCCTAACACTGTGACCCTTTAATACAGTTCCTCATGTTGTGGTGACCCCCAACCATAAAATTATTTTAGTTGCTACTTCATAACTGTAATTTTGCTACTGCTGTGAATCATAATGTAAATATCTGTGTTTTCCAATGGTCTTAGGTGACCCCTGTGAAAGGGTCGTTTGACCCCAAAAGAGTCACCACCTACAGGTTGGGAACCATGGGTTTAGAGTATAGTGGAAACTGGGGGTTAAGTGATAGGATCACATTGCATTTTTTCAGACTGATCTCAGTTTACAGAGAACAAACCCCAAAGAGAAAAAGCCACTTGAGTGGTTCAGTCTTTAGAACAGAGCCAGTTTTTGAGAGAACATTGGGTGTTCTCTGTGACTGGGTTAGGAGAAATGGGTGGCAAGCTAGACCTGGGGACTGGGAAGGTGGCCTGCCACACAAGCATACAGACCCAAGTTTAGTCCCAGACCCTTGGAGAAAGCAGAGCTCAGCTGTACATGCCTGTAATCCTAGTCCTGAGTAAGCAGACACAGGTTAATCCCCAGCTTTGGTCAGCCTGGGCGAAACCTGAGTTTCATGTCCAGAGACTGCCTCAAAGATAGGGCGTAAAGTGATAAAGGCAGCAGATGTTGGTATTCAGCTTCCACACCTGCACATGCAGACGCACACACACACACACACACACACACACACACACACACACTCACACTCACTCACACAGAGGCCTGGAGATACTGATTTGTCTGAATTAAGTGTGTTGAAGGGAATTCTATTTGTCTGAAGCAATTTCATTCTTTAAGTAAACACATCTCACATTTTATGCAAGACTTCACTCTCCAGATGCACCATTTTGTTCAGTACACACCTCTCAGTGGTATCAGTAGCTGTTAATGTGACAGTAACAGGTGAAGTGCTAGTGACAGTGTCCAGAAAATGTCCAATCAAGGTGTCTTGACAATATTCTGCAGCTAGTTTCCCTGGTCCTGCCTGGCCCATGGTCAAGACAAATCTCTCTCACCTGCCAGTCCCACAGCTGCTCAGACCCAACCAAGTAAACACAGTAAACACACAGAGACTTATATTTCTTACAAACTGTATGGCCGTGGCAGGCTTCTTGCTATCTGTTATTGTATCTTAAATCAACCCATTTCTATTAGTCTATAAGTAGCCATGTGGCTTGTGGCTTACTGGTATCTTAACATCTTCTCATGGCTGCAGCTGGCAGCATCTCTCTGACTCAGCCTTCCACTTCCCAGAATTCTCTCTCCTTGCCCCACCTGTACTTCCTGCCTGGCTACTGGCCAATTAGTATTTTATTTATTAACCAATCAGAGCAACACATTTAACATACAGAACATCTCACAGCAATATTCCATTATGCAAACACGAACATGGTCTATGTCTCCATGCAACTGAATCATCTATAAATTTCTGAAATATTTCCCGTGTAGAAATCTTGGTATATTCTTTAGTGTTTTGTGTTTGGAAGAGCTGCTGTGTATTGAGTTTAAAATGTCATCTGATCCATTAAGTTTATTACATGTCATACATATAGATTAGATACATGTTATAACTCTTCTCTTGTGCTTGGCTGCTGCTGATGGATGGATTTGACTGACCACCGAGTGTTGAAGAAGGCTTAATTCCTGCTGTAAGTCTCACTGGAATTATGCCCACTTATTTATTGGAAAATATGTTTTTAATTTTTATTGGTGACTCTACAGTTTCAAATTACTAAAATTTCATCTAGGAAAGTATCTGTTTTTTTTCTAGCTTGGGATGTACTAGCTCTGTGAGTGCATTACTTCATCTACCTGGACAGGGCTTCATGATGTAGACACCCTTGCTTACCTCTCCCTTCCCTTTCTGGTCTCAATCTCCTCCCTCCAATCTCATTGCCTTCCTTCCTGGTCCTGCTCAGCACCCACTGTTGCTGACCTCAGGGTTCTCACTTTATATTCCATGTCCATCTTTGCCCTTACATTGCCCTTTACATTATCTAAAGAAAATATTCCTGGGATGTGTTCTTACAACGCTCAACACTGTAAGTTAATCATTGGTTTGACTGTCTCCCTAACTAAGCTTCTGTCGTGACCCACAAGTGACTGTATTCACATTTTTCAGGGTCGGCTTCACACAGCATAGTACGTGCTCAATGAACTTTTTTAAATAAATGACTGTTTGTAATATTAGGCCACATTTACCAAACAGGTTAAGATGGTAAGTATTTTGGATAACAATGCCAACAAGTAACCTTAATTTTAAAAACCTCAACCAGACAGATGCTGCTGCTGATGTGGTTAGGAGCCACTGAGGGAAAAATAAGCATGCAGTGATTTTTTTTGTCATTTTGCCCTATCAGAGAATACTCATTCTATAGATAATCATATATATATATATATATATATATATATATATATATATATATATATATATGATTATCTGTTCACTTTTAGATATAATTTCTTGTAAAATAGGTACACTATATGAAAATTTAAATACTTTTCTGACCATGTTGAAGTCTCTGCATGCACATAACTCTTATTAACTAACTTGTATTGCTAATTATCTGCTTTCTTTTCTTAATATTATACCAATGACAAATCGGCTTCTCCAGCTTTCCCAGGAAAGATAAAATCTACTTTCGCAGCTGGTAATAATTCAGTCCTTGGCATACAGTGTCTCAGATTTCTATCTTGGGAAAAATTCTTTTTTGGTCCAAGTTTATTGCAAAAAAATGATTCAGGCTTCTGTTTACATGTTGAAAAAAATTAATGGTATTATTTTATCGGGCAACTGGGACTAGTGCCTTCAAAGCAATTTGAAAATTCCAAATCTGGTTGAGCTGTTTTGTTTTCTTTAGGAGAAAGTAAGGTTTCTAATGTCCTTACCCAACTCTGCTTTTCTTGGCCCCTTCTGTGAAACAGATTCCTCTTCTTGTGGCTGCCTTATCTGCACATTGAAATACAGTTTTCCCAGCAAGTGCCAGCCAGTGGTTTTAAAACAGTATAATAATGCATCAGCTTCAAAAAGGAGATTGTTTCTCTCACAATGGCCTTTAGAGTGGGCACACAGTGAGTTTGTAGGTGCTAGATTCCATGCTTTGGGGAAGGCTAAGGGGATAGGGGGTGCTGAGAAGTGACCTTACTTAAAAAGAAAGAAAAAAGGTGGACACTTAACTGGAATGTCACATTTTAAAAGGAACTTGAAGGGACTGGAGAGCTATCTCTGCACTTAAGAGCACTTGCTGCTCCTGCAGACACGTGTTCGGCTCCCAGCACTTACTGGGCAGCTGACAACCGCCTGTAACCCATGACCAAGGCAATCTCTCCTGGCAGTGCACTGTGTTCTCTCTCTCTCTCTCTCTCTCTCTCTCTCTCTCTCTCTCTCTCTCTCTCTCTCTCTCTCTCACACACACACACACACACACACACACACACACACATACACACACAGGCTCGCGCATGGGAAAACAAATTAAAGTTTTTTTTAAAAAAGAGAACTAGAACCCCATGTCCATTCCCGTATAATAAGGACAGCAGCCAGACTGCTACCCCTCATGTAATAAAACATTGTAAGTATCACTTCCTATGTCAGACAAAGAATAATGTGGCAAAAATAATGTCTAGTCTTTAGGAAGCACCAAGTCAAAGGAAGCTAAAGAACCTAGAAGTCAGAAAAAGAATAAAATATTTTTTGTAGGAAAAACTCAAACCAGCATTCTATGACTTGTAGTAATTTTGAACTAAGGGTTCCTTAGGGTAAAAGAAGTTTATTACAATTAGGAGATTTGTTTGCTTTGACTGTGCTATTTGGTCATGGGTACTATCATGAGTAATTTCTTTTCTTCTTGGAATGTTGTCTAACCAGTGTTATCAATATTTCTCAGATAAATTTATAAGCTAGCAGCACCCACAAAATGTAGCAATTAAGATTTTCCTTTTCAAGAAAGGAATACAGTGCTGTGACCATTCCCAATAGAGATTCACTAACCAACGTCCTTCATATAGCCCATTATTCTAAGGGCTCCATTTTCCAAAGCCTTTAGAGATCCACTGAACAATGTACATATAGCTAACACCACTACAAAAATGTGCCAGGGTGCTACATGTTGGTGTTATTTTGTTTTGTTTTGTTTTCACCATTAGGAAGATAAAATCCGAATTGTAAGTCTGGTATTTTCAGGCAGCTGTGATCTAACCCTTAACTGTCGTGGTCCCCTCATCTCCTGCTTAGCCACTCAACACATTGTGCAAGTGCATGCTGCATGCCAGAGACACAGAGTGCCACAATGGCATAGGCCAGGCACAGCCCTACATGCAAACTTTAAACTAAGTCTCCCTAGGGTGGAAAGGGTCGCTATATTTTTTTTTCTCATTCCTCATGCCTGTGCCATGGATAGTTTTAGAAACCTCCACATGCACTTCCTATATGTACTTATATAGATTTATGACTCTCTCGGCCCCAAACACCCTGAACTGCCTGTCCTTCTGCCTCTTGGTTCCTCATTCCTTCCAGAACCACCACTGTGCTTTAGTCATTCTGGATGCTATTCAAACACGGCTTCAGAACTACAGCTCCCCCTTGGACTGCCAACGGTGCTCTCTTCGTTAGCTTTCCTTAACCCCCCAGGCCTGGCCCCAATGATTGACAGAACATCTTGCATTCTAGCAAGAGCTAAAGGACATTCATTAAATTGAAAATGGCACCATGAAAACATCTTGGACAGTTGTTCTCCTGTTTAAGCTAAATACATCAGTTTAATCTTAATGTTTACTGTCTCGCTTTCCTGGCTCTAATGTTTGCAAGCACACCACCAAATGTCACCTATGCTTCATGATGAGTGTCACGTGGACGGAGACTCCTAGGCTCCTGTGGAGCGGAATGTGCAAAGGTATCACTGTAGACAGGCAGAGTAACCAGTGAGGGTCTCTGCCTCCCTCATGGTGCTGTGTTCTTATAACTAATATGTCTCTGGAAACATTAGTGATATTTGATTAATATTATTAATATTACTATATAGTACTAATTTAGCACTTCAGCATTTAGGAACACATACATTTTCTCCACTGCTCTTAAGAGCATTGTTCACTTGCCTTCTTGTCCTTGTCATAGCTATTTTCTCAGGCTGTACAAGGATTCCTCTGCTCATGACATTGAAGTTTGTGAAGGTGAATGGGTTAGCACAGAAAGGAGCCCTGACCTGGAGCCTGTCACTTGCTGGTTCACACCAAGAGGACCTGGGACCTCCTGAACAGTGTTTCCCCCACTCCTTGGAGGCAGAGACATCTCCATCTGAGCCTTCATTCTTCGCTTTCCAAAACTGAAACCCTGTCAGGGCTAAAGAGGACCCCTCCTTCCTCTACCCAGCCCCCAATACTACCACTCTACTTTTTGTTTCTTTAATAACTATTTTTACTGTGCTAGTCTCATTGTGACCAGATGATTTCATGCAGTATAATGCCAAGTCTCATCCATTTTGCAATGATGTGACGGTATTTCCTTCCTTTTTAAGGCTGAATCATATTTTATATAACGTTCCTTCCTATGTATGTGATGCGTTTGGTTACCTGTCACTCATAGGTGAATATCTCCATTGTTTGTACATCTTGGATACTGTGGACAATGATACAGTGAACCCCTGCCTCTGTGGATATCTCTTTGAGAGCTTTCTTCACTTAGGGACATTTGATGTCATAATTTGTAAGGAAACTGTGTTTGCTTGGCATAACAATGATTACTTCTGCCCAAGGAAGTATTGTTAGGGTCAATTGTCTCATAAAGTTATTCAACTACCCTTAAATCAATAATGATAACAGTAAAGAGTCATGGCCTAACACTTTAGTAAGAAACAGCCTAATCCTTATGACTTCCCATCCCCACACACCAAGTGCTCACAGGCACTCTGATTTAATTATCCTAGAGCCAGGGTTAGAGGTAGTGTGCAAAGAACATTTGACCAAGGACCTGGCAGGCATGGACTTGAGTGTTATAGATAATGTCTGCTTTACACTGTGTAGCCCCCCACCCACCCATGGCACATAAGAAACTATCAACCATCCCAGCAGAGAGGAGCTGGAAATTGCATGGAATAACATGTGACAGAGCGCATTCTACCAAAAAAATCAAGGAATGATGTATTCAATGACTAGTGCACAGTCCAGGGGAAGGGTTTTTTTCAAAGAGATATGTGCTTTCTGTGGTTTCTACATAATTTTTCATCCCAGAGAATATCAGTGTGTTCACACGTTATATATAGCCAGCTCCTCCATTAAAACACAGTTAGGTCCTTGCAAGAAGAGCTATGAAAAATATTTAGGCTATCCATTCTTAGAACCACCTGCTTTCTGAGCACTAAGAAAAGAAATAATCATTAATGCATGGTGCATATTTGTGGGTGGATGGGTATGCATGTGTAAATGTTTACATGAGTATGTGTGTTTATGCACATGCATGTAGAGACTAAAGGTTGACATAATGTGTCTTCCTTTATAACAGTCTACTTGATTTTCTGAGACAAAATCTCTCATTGACTCTGGAACTCTGATGGGCAAGACTAGCTGAGCAGCCAGCCCCAGAGAACCTCCTGCCTCTGCCTCATCAGCAGTGTGATTACAGGCTGCCACATCCAGCTCTTCCCACAGACACTGGGATGAAGCTCAGGTCATCATGTTTGGGCAGCAAGCAGCTTATGAGTCCTTTTCCAGCCCTGACATGGTACATTCTGATAAATGAGGCTGGTCTTTGTAGCTAGAGTTTTCCTGCCTGGCCCAGTCAGGACAAATCTCTCTTACCCGCCAGTCCCACAGTCGCTCAGACCCAACCAAGAAAGCACACAGAAACTTACATTGTTTAGAAACTGTATGGCCGTGGCAGGCTTCTTGTTATCTACTTCTTCTATCTTAAATTAACCCATTTCTGTTAGTCTATACTTTGCCACATGGCTCGTGGCTTACCAGTGTCTTTACATGTTGCTTCTCATGGCAGCGGCTGGCGGTGTCTCTCTCCAACCTTCTACTTCCCAGAATTCTCTTCTCTCTTGTCCCGCCTATACTTCCTGCCTGGCCACTGGCCAATCAGAACTTTATTTACACAGAGCGATATCCACAGCAGGTCTTGGGGGATATTCTTGATATTTATCATTGCTCATTTCCAGATCTTTCTGAAATTGGTATCACTGGATCAAGGACAGCTCCCTAAATGGTCAATTGCCTTTTAGAACATGGAGTTTGCTGACAGATTCAGGTTTTATTGGAAGTGATATTGATTTTTTTACTACTGGAAAGCATGAAATAAACAAAATATCAAAATTACCCTTGAAGGTTGTACAGTGCATTAAAGTTAAGAAACACTTCATTTTCACCGTATTCCTCAGACAGAGACAAGTATTTAGAGTCTCAAACAAGCAACATTTGGTACCTAGAAATAAGTTGAAAGCTGACAATCTACATGGAATCAAAGAAGCTGACAGTCCAGAATGGCACCGATGAGCCTTCTCCTACTTCGTTTTCTTCTTTATCCAACATTCCCTACTGACAGTAAATTCATATTCCATTTGTCTAATAAACCACAAAGCTGGAGTTTCCTAGAGGTGCTGTCTGTAACAGTTGTGGCAAGCTTCCAGAATTTTCCAGCAGGGTACAGACTTTTTCTCTTTTAAACTTTCAAGCTATTGGCAAAAGCCAGCCCCCTATTAAATGACTAAGACTAAACCACTGGTTTCGGAAACAAGCCCCATCCTTCAGCAGGAGCCTAGGGAAGAGCCAGCTAAGTGACTGGGCATCTCTTGTGGTCACACATAACAGGGATTAATCATCAGGGATCCTAACTAGTTCCAGCCACTGCGTCTTAATGAATGTCAAATGTGAGCCCACCAGGCTTTGTCCCTCCTGACATTAGGACATCTGAATGGGTCTGTTGTCTAGTGCTCTACACAGTAATGTGATTAATTTTACACAGAGGGCTTGGGGTTTCACATATGCAACATGCAAAGTGAGATTTCCATAATGACTCCATCAGTGGCAGACCAGCTCAGCTCTGGGACACGTCATCTATCATAGATTAGCTTTGACTTCCTGTCAGATGCATTAAATGTGCATCTTAACAGAGCAAAGTTGGTTCAGAATTATGTATGTGCACATGCATGTGTATGTGTGTAGGCATATGTTTGCAGATGTGTGTGTGGAGACTGAAGGTCACCTCATGTATCCTTCCTTGGGAGACGCCCACCTTGTTGGTTTTTGTAGAGTTATTCTGTGTGTGTGAGTGTTTGCCTTGTAAAGCTGTGCGCCTTATATGTTCCTGTGAAGGCTGGAAGAGGGTGTCAAATGCTCTGGACCTGAAGTTGAGAAGGTAGCCCCAGGTCTTTGGAACTGTTCACTCCAGAGTCATAAGGAGCTTGTCCATGACTCTAGTCATGGGATTCATTTTCTCCTTTCTATCTAGTGACTTCATTCCCAGAGCTGGTGGATTCCCAGGAGGGGTGATTGAAACTTTCTAACCCTAACCCTACCAAGGACCTGCCCCATGGTGCAGCGGGGACGGTTGTGTGGACTCTGCAAGCACTCACTCAGCCATAGCTCCTTTTGTCCCTTTCTCTGGGTTTTAAAAATTCAAAAAGTATTTCATTTTTTTATTTCATACTGAGTTTTAGCCTGTTCATCTCGCAAAGCTATACCACCAGCCCAACTCTGCTTATTTTAAATGATTGATGCTTATTTTTAAAAAATTAAAAAGGTGTCTTTTACTGAAAATCTTTGACAGAAAATGCTTTATACATTTCTAAATGATGGTTCACCTAGTGGCAGAACTGTAGGCCATTCTCTCCCAGTTGGTGAATCTTCTCTCCAAATTGGATCCATGACACCACTTGAGGTGGTTGTTAGATTTGGACCGCTTCCTCCTCTGGATGAATACCTGTTCAACGTCTCAAGGGCCAATTGCTCCCTGGCTTTCAGTCCCTGGTTTTTATTTTGTTTTGTTTTCTCCTTTATGGTCTTAGTTCTTGACAAGAGGTTTTCCAACTCCTTTAATGACATTGTTTCAGGGCTATGGATTTTACAGGCTGTCTCTCTTATCAGAGATATTCTTGAAGCCATCTGTCCTTATTACGGGGTCTGTCAGCTAATTCCAACACAATATACAGGTTTCTTGTTTGCTTTGTAATTAAGGGCTATGAGTTTACATTTGGTGACTTATAACCAGTGAAGCTCCCATGTGCCTGGGGTGGTGGTCTGTCCCCATGTTTTATCCCTGGTCCTGTTTTCTGGAGATTCTGGAGACAGGTACAAATTTAAGAATATTTACTTAAATTTCCAGTGCATTTTCTTAAATTTGACTCCCAGACATAAGTGAGAAGAGATCGTATATTTAAATCTTGAGCTTTTTTCCTTCTCAGAGGCCAAGATGCCATGCTTGGGCTCTTCCTTTGACTCTAGGGGCACAGGCCATTGTCCTAATTAGCTGTTGTGTAGTGGGAACAGCATCCTGCTGTTCCACTGCTGATGCTGATTCCAATTCCAGCTCCCATCCTGAGCCCTAACAAGCCCCATTTCTGAGTCTGTGCATGCCAGGCTCTACGGCTGGCAGGATCAAGCCACTGGCATCTCAGGCGGCACCACCTTCATCCCCTGTCTGGGTCTTAGTTTTTCCTTAGCTTTGCCTCCAGAATTTTCCTTAAGTTTCTGTAATTGAAGCTACTCGTCACAAGAAATAACTGGCATGGTTTAGGGAGCATTTTTTGAGAGGACCATTCCCTGAGTATTCTGCCACAGTTCCAGTGCCTGTTAAATGAGTGGCCAAACATATAGAGAAATCATCTGAACATTCTGGAAGGAGGCAAACTAAGTGAGTCAGAAAAGCCAGGAAGCGTGAGGGTTTTGTTTTTATTGTTCTGTGTATATACAAACATGCTCTCTGTCCCAGGACCCACTAGCTCTCTGAGGATGTTGAGGGCTTAATGTGCAGAAAGCAGTCTGAGTCACCCCGAAGCTATAGAATACAGACTAGACATTGAAGATGTCATAAATATCTCAGTGATATTTACAGTTAACAATATACCAATGCATGATTTTTGTGTATGCTAGTCAAGTAAAGTGGATGGAAGTTAATTTCACCATATTCTTTTTTATGTGTCCGATAGAAATTTTAAAATTCTGTCTTTGCCTCCTCTATCTCTACTGGCTAGTACTATTGTACACAGTAAGTGCATAATAAATGCTGGTTGAAGGAATAAGTAAAGCCAGATGGTAATGCCTAATTGACATTGTTCTAAAACAGTCGATGATGAGAGGTCTGCAGTCTCTAAGAGGACTTCCCATTCATAATCTCACATCTGTGGGAAGGTGAGCTGAGAGAATAGAGCTTATTCACAAATACATTTGAAAAGCAGCTGAGGGAAAGGCATTTAGCCAAACACATTCAACAGTTGCTCTAGTAGAATAATACAGGCTTCTTCAGGCATGTTCTTTAGGAAAACGTCACCTCTGTGCACGGTGTAGGAACGTTTCGAGGGTGGCATGCTTGTCCTAAGTGTTTGCAGGAGACTGCTTCTCCAAATCACCTTTGGCTCATTCACCATGTGGGTAGTCACAGCGAGAGTGCCAGGGTGAGGAAGATGCCACACGCCTGCTCAGAGTGCCCGCTTATTTGCAGGCCTTTTAAACGTCCTTGGTCACTGAATGGTGTGTTTGCCCTCAGGTTGAGGAATGAGCTACAGCTGGCAAAGCCAGCCACAGATACAGTTTGTTCCCAGTTCTTTGCGGCCAGGAAGCCCGCCATGTGACATTTCTAAGGAACCTAGTTTTCCCTTGTCACTCACTACATTCCCCAGCAGCCTGCTAACGAAGTACATATGTTCTTTCTCCAAGAGGGATGTTGGGGGAGGGAGAGAAAACCAAGAAAAAGGAAACACAAGCTCAAAGATCTGGAACCTCCTAAGAACTGACCTCCTGCTGAGCACACCTGCAAAGAGATGCTTGCTTTGGTGGAAACCCTGTGCCTGCCGCTGACACACTGTCTCCACGCGATTTTTGCTTGTGTGAAGAGATCCTTTCCCATTACCCTTTATTCCTGAAAGCTGTAACCAAATGTCTTCTTCACATACCTTCTGAATCTTAGCCATTGTGACTGTCACTGTGGATGGTGTTGGCACAGTGTGCCGCTCAGCCTGGAATGGAACAGGAGTCTCAGTTTGGAGTTTCCTGTTAACTGGTTGCAGAGAGCAGTTAGTGAGTGAGCTGCAGGGTTCAGCTTCCCCTTTGAGGCTTGCACACTGCCACAAAATCATTTGTATCATACGTTCTTCTCCCGTGTTCAGGGATCTGGAACAGAGAGACACAAGGGACAAGGGAATACCAGGGACCGAACACCAGGAACAGAGAGGCACCAAGAGGCTTTGGCCTTGGGCACTGTGGACAACTTGATTTCCATGAGTTGGCTTCTCCCTGGAGCAAAGGGACACATCTGTGCCCCAGGGTCTGTGATGAGGAGACAAGCATATGGACCCAATAGCTGAAGCATGTGGAAGGAAGGTCGCCTCTGAAGTGCACTTGTCTGTAACATTTATCAGATGGTTTTATCCAGTCCTTATGTTTAGTTCCAGTGTGCAGGCAAGGATTCTTCATACCCCACTGTGTGAGTCACAGGAACAAAAGGTCCCAACAGCCATGTGCAGATTTAATGACCGTGCTTCTTTTCCTCTATGACCTCTGACCTCTGGCTTCTGATGTTGCTCAGTGGTATGTGTCCACAGACATGCTCCTTTGCTGGAGTGTGTAGCCACACTGGAGAGGGCCGGGAATGGCTTTTACTGTTTGATGCCCTGACAAGGAATCTTCCTTTGACCAAACTCTACACAGGCTCCCCTGAGCTCTCCATCAACCAGGGGTAGATTTCCGCATTCCGGTTTTGAAGCTTTTTACTTGTCTCTGTATTGTCAGTGTTCACAAAGAAGCTGCTAACTTGGTTCAGCTGGAATACACCTTACTTTTGATATTTTATCGGAGCAATTTCCCATCCACTGACCCTGCCTATTTCTTGCCTATAAATCCCCACAGTTTACGGTTTTTGTTTTTTACATTAGGCTGTGTTCTAGACTGAGGCTTCTCTTCCTCACCTGTGACAGCCCTAAGGAAAACATGCTCCTGGCACTTTAGAGACTAGCAACCTTGGGGTCACTGACATGCTGAGTCACAGTGTCCAGCTTCTCCTCCAGTGGCTCTTACTCTTCACTGCCCACGGGTCCCAGTCAAGAGTGTAACCCAATGGAAGAAGCTCCATCATGAAGACCTTCTCAAGGAAACAAGTCATGAAAAGACACCTGCTTTCCCTTAGCCTGCCTGTCCCTGGATGAGCTGAGGAAGGACGATGTGGCCATCCACAGAGCCTAGATGACTGGCTTACCTTTGCCCTATGTTCCTGCTTAAGAGAACTAGAAGAAAGAATGCCAACCACATTGGGGTATTACGGGCAATAGGAACAGACACTGCAGACAGGTCTTACATGCGAACAGTGTTTTTCGAAGTCATGCATGTTCTCTGGCATGTGCTGCTGGGAGAATCTGATGACTGAGACCCCTGGGTCCTAGTCTTGCTGGCAGAGAGTAGGCGGGCTCTGCCGTCTGCTCTGCTCTCAAGCTGGTGCCCTGGTCAGGTAACAGTAACTGGCTTCACCTCAGAATGTGGAGTTGCATCCCATCTGCCTGCAAATGAGGCCACACCCTCCGGGGAGGGGAAAGAGAAAACATCTTTAAATAGTCCCAGAGACCAAAGATCCATGCAAGTGTGCTACAGATAATACAGCAGGAAAAGTCTAACACAATTTTTAAAAATTATACAATTTATATGTGAAGAATTTTTTTGTGTTGGAAATAAAACTATTAAAACTATTTTTTTAAAAATCTCCAGTGACCAGAAACAATAAAAGAGTTCTTTGTGGATTAATAAGTTAAATAATAGAGACTCTGGACAAACACCGACTATGAAAAACATGAACTGGGACATATGATCAAGTAAGGACTAGAATTCTGGTCATCTGGCACCCACTTAAAAAGCTTCTGACCCTGTGAAGGTGGAAAACTCCTGGGATTTAAAAACCTATGAGCTCCAGGTTTAATGAGAAAACCTTTGTCAAAACATATGGTAAAGAGGGATTGAGGTAAACACCTAAACATGGACCTCTGGCTTCCATATATACACACCTGTACATCCACCTCCACACATGCGCACACATACAAGTGTACACAAATACAAAAGGAGAAGAGAAATTAAGGAGAGTGATGTTTGCCGAGAAGGCAGTGCAATGTGGACACACCAAACTTTTATGTTGAACTTGTGAGTGACTCAAGAAGTTCAACAGGCCAAAGTTAGAAATGAACCATAAAATGCTGACAATTGTCCTCATATTTTAAAGAGGCCTTCTCCATAAACTTGGTAGATTCTTTCAGAGAAACAACTCAACTTCTGGAACCATCAATAATTCAAACAGTTGTTGTTCAGAAATCCTCTTGAAGTGCTTGGCATTGAAAATGCATGAAAGTAATTTGTTTGAAGCAGATTTGAAAATGTGGGGAGGTTTTCCTAAGTACTTCCAGACTGCAGATATTAAATCTCAGTTTAGTCCTTGAACACATGCTGCAGGCTGGCAGTGGAGGGCAGGGATGCTATGGAATGATAATGAAAGAACAGCACACATTTCTAATCCTTCAAACAGCTCGGCCTAGCTGTCACGACAGGGAAACCATCGACCAGAACTAAGATGTGTTCTATGTTATCTCGATTGGTACAATGTCCCCTGACATACACCAAGGTCCTGGTTTGATCCCCAACACTGTATAAACTGGACGTGGCAATGCATACCTGTAATCCCAGCTCTCAACAGTTCAGGGCCATCCTTGGCTACATAGAACATTCAAGGCTAGCTTGGGCTCCACAAGACTCTGTTTCAAGGAAAAATTTTTTTAAAGTGACAAGTTCATGAAAGCCAACAGAGTGCCCCTGGTCCTGGCTGGAAGTAGCTCCACCCGAAAAGCAGTCATCTTGAAGAGGAAGCTCATGCCCATAGTTGCACTGACGTGGCTGCAGTTATGGCTATGCCAGCACAGCACCAGCTGCCCCAGAATGAGAAACTCACCAAGAGGTCAGTGACGGAGAGCATGTGACTACGGTCACCTCAAGTCCACATCTTAACAAGTGTCTGCAACAAGCATGTCTCCACACACTCTGCTCTTAACCACAAGGCCAAGATTGAGTTCAGAGAAAAGTTCAGTTGTGCGTGTTTATCATTTCAGTCATTGAAAATAAAATAATGGAGGGGAAATAACTTTAAACACTATATTTTGTTTTGGAATTTTCTCATAAAAGTTCTCTTAAAATAAAGATCTGATTCATGGTATTATACTAAATCCAGTCTTTGGATCCAAGACACTTAATTCATAGCTGAGGGAGGAGAAATAGTGTAATTACATTTAACTAAATAAAAATAATATATGTACATAATAAAACAACCAAAAAACTGAAGAAGTAACTAAGTCAATGTCTTTAATCTAGGGTGGCTTGGTATAAGGAGTCAGAGAAGAGAGACTTGGAAAAAAGCCAAGTAAACGCATTTTGAATTCAAAGTGATAAGTCTTCAGCTTAAGTGTCTACCATTTATAATCACGGTGCCATTGACATTTTCAAAAGAAATTTTTTTTTACCTACCAAGATAAAATAGTTTAAACTTAACTCCATAGGACAGAAAGGTGTCAGGCACAAATGGCTGAAATTATTTTCTTGATGAATATAAAGTATCACGATTCCAGGTGTCTGACCATTCTGGGGAATAAACTATTGATGGATAAAAATGAAGAGGGCTTAGTAGAAGAATAGACAGAAGAGGCAGAGACACAAGTGTTTTAGGGACTTGAAAGCACGGTGTCTGATACCACAGTGACAGATGCGTGTCATCTGCCATGTATCACAGGACCAACAGCAAATTCTAAAGGGAAAAATGGACTTTGGTTGGTACAGGCATGCAGAGACAGGTTTACCAACTAGCAAATATACTCACTGGTGTTTCCTATTAATGGAAAAACTGCAGGGAAGGAACTCTGAAAGAGTTTGTAGAAGAGGAGAGCATAGGAGGACAGTCTGTATTTCCCACTCAGTTTGGATGTGATAATTAAGAATAAATAGGTACGTGATAACTCTAAAATCTTGAGCCTGTGTATAAAGTGACAGGGATTGATGCCCTCACAGAAACAGGAATGTGAGACAGAAGCTGGCTTCAGAGACAGAGGGTGGGTTCCATTTGAGAGTTTCAACACATGGAGATGTCCAGCTAGAGATCAGAGAGTACACTGGATCTTACTAGTGCCATGGTCCCTTGTGAAGCAAGTTAGTATACTGATAATATTGGTTTCACAGACAGGATTCGTGTGTGTGTGTGTGTGTGTGTGTGTGTGTGTGTGTGTGTGCGCACACACGAGCGTGCGCGTGCGCATGCACAACAGGCAGAGGGATGATCTAAAAGGTTTCTGCTGTTTCTCTGGTCAGTGAGTTGCTCTGCCCTCCAGGAAGACTCTGGCCGTGGGATGTGGAAACTTGCTGTTCACCTCCAGGGCCGCTGAGGTGCTGATGGAGCAAATTCTCAAGGGAGGAGAAGGAAG
This sequence comes from Onychomys torridus, assembly GCF_903995425.1. Classification (NCBI taxonomy): domain Eukaryota; kingdom Metazoa; phylum Chordata; class Mammalia; order Rodentia; family Cricetidae; genus Onychomys; species Onychomys torridus. The sequence continues at coordinate 9,923,783 of NC_050447.1, forward strand.
GCCCCATGGTGAACAGTGAGTGAAGAAGGCGATTTAAAGAGGAAACAGGGGCTGGAGAGATGGCTCAGAGGTTAAGAGCACTGGCTGCTCTTCCAGAGGTTCTGAGTTCAGTTCCCAGCAACCACATGGTGGCTCACGACCATCTGTAATGAGATCTGGTGCCCTCTTCTGGCATGCAGGGATACATGCTGTATACATAATAAATAAATAAATCTTTAAAAGAGAGGGGGCGGGGGATTCAGAAGTTCAGTTGCATTCCACCCTGGAGAGGAACACTGAGTAGTGAGTGCCAGGATGGGAGCTGAGTCAACAGCTGTTGTTGACCTGTAACCACAGAAGCAGACAGTGGCCCACAGGGACACAACAGTCACCAGCAGATGGCTTTACAAAGAGCAGACATTGGAAAGAGAGGGGCAAGTCAGTGGAGAGGTCACATGAACAGTGTTGGAAGCAAGGGAGGTGGAGTTGAGATTCGGGTGTTTCTTGCGCTGTAGAGTGGGGAACTGAACTGGAGGCAGGACGCTTCTCAGAGACTGGAGTAGAGGAAGAGCGGGTGAGAAAGAGATAAAGAAATAGTCACTGGCCAGGCGATGGTGGCGCACGCCTTTAATCCCAGCACTCGGGAGGCAGAGGCAGGCGGATCTCTGTGAGTTCGAGGCCAGCCTGGTCTCCAAATCAAGTTCCAGGAAAGGCGCAAAGCTACACAGAGAAATCCTGTCTCACAAAACCAAAAAAAAAAGAAAAAAGAAAAGAAACAGTCACAGGAAGAGAAGGAGAACACTGGCAGAGGAGAGAATCGGGCACACAGGCCAGTGTCAGCACCTCTGTAAGCTGGGGCAAGTCACACCACACAGGACTCTCAGGTCCTTTGTTAGTAAGTGGGAAGAAACCTTTCAACAGCTTCTTACAGTTTTTGTTTGTTTCTATCCAGACAAAAAAAGAATAACATAGATTAATGTCTCCTGTTTCCAGCATCAACAGAACAGAGCTGGGGAGGTAGCTCAGTAGGAGAGAGTTTGCCTGGAAGCCCTGAGTTCCTGAGAGTTAGCAGTCACCACCCCCAGACTCACCATGAGTTAAGAATCCAGAAACTCTCTTCACACTCTTGGACTTTCCATGGCTGTAGGAACCTTTGTATGCAATGTGACCTCCGTGTGCTCAAGTCTTCCATTACTTTTTCCTCAGAGATCCTGATATAGGGCTCAGCAGAAACACTCCTCCATTAGAGGCTCACGAGTCACTGCAAACACAGGGCCCAGCACAGCCTCCTTGAAATGGACACTGGTGGGTCTGCAGTGAGCAGCCCTGAGTGGATTTCCTTCCTTTACTCAAGAATAATATCATCTCAGATATATAAAAGCTGTTGGAGTGTTTTGCACATGTGTGTGTTAGCTCTGATTTGGTGTGCATCATTGCACTAGTATGTATATGTGTGTAGGTGTGTGTACAGTTTTGAGTGCAGACCAGAGGTCAACTTCAGGCATCATTCCATAGGCACCACCAAACAATTTTGTTTTGCTTTTTTTCACATCGTGAGTTAATTCAGTGTGAGTGTGTGTGTGTGTGTGTGTGTGTGTGTGTGTGTGTGTGTATCTGCATGTACATGCATACATGCACCTGTGCACAGCCAAGTTCATATCCATATGGAGTTCAGAGAACAACTCATGGGTGCCTGTTCTCTCTTTCCATCATGTTGGTTCTGGGGATCATTCAGGTCATCAAGGTTGGGAACAAGTACCCTCTAAGCCTTCTTGCTGGCTCCCACCTAGATTTATTTTTTGAGACAGGGTCTCTCACTGGCCTAGAACTCACCAAGTAGGCTAACCTAGATTTGTCAGTGAATCCAAGGGGTTAACTTGTCTTCATCTCCCTAGCCGTAAGTATGCCACAGTACTTAGCTTTAAAAAACAGAAAACAAAAATGGGTTCTGAAAATTGAGCTCAGCTTATCATTCTTGAAGACAGAGCAGTCAGCGGCTGAGCCGACTCTCCAGCCCTCACCTTTGCCTTATATCGTTTTAGCACGCATTGACACACAGACACAAGACACACAGACACGCACATGGGGTGGAGGGAGACAGATAGATACGGAGAAAAGGAGAGACAGACAGATACACAGAATGTTGCAATAGTACAAAGTGTAAGGGACTATTTGTTTTTCTTTCTTAACCAGAAGTTAGACTTAAGGAAAGGAACTGGCCTCCTTCAGCAACACAAGCAAGCAGCTTGAGACAGTGACTCAGCCTATCAGCAGCCTGCAGCCACCTGCCCACGACCTCGGGGATCAGGCCTGGCCTGGCCTGAGGTGCTGTAGCAGGTCAGACACGGAGCAGCTTCCCGGGAGCTGTTGGAAGCTTTTTGCCAGCCAGTGTTGGGATTTGAATTGTGGCTTGCTAAATGAAGAAATTCTCTTTTTCACAATAACTTCAATATGATTGGAAGTGATTAGTGAGAGAAATTATTTCTGAAGAATAGCTGTCCTGTCAAGAACGGGGTAACCAAAAAAATCATCTAAATACGTCTCGAAGCTCAATTCCATATGAAAAGGGCTCTCTGTTCTTCAGAACCACTCAGTACACCCCGTGATAAGCCTCCAAAATCCCCTTCACTCTAAGGAGATGTTTGTGCACGTGGATCTGTAGCTTGGTGCTGTCCTGAAGGACTTGCACAATCACTGAGTGAAAGAAAAGCTCTTGCAGTCTCCTTGTGAGTCTTCCATCTATGTGATTTAAAAAGCTGAGGTAAATGCGGCAGAGAGACCCAGAGGGAAAGTTAACAGGCGCTGTTGAACATATATACTGGCACTGTACCAGGACCTTTACCTGAATAACTGATTCTGTTTAAGCCGTGCACCCTTAAGACTTCAAGGTATGACCCATGTCCAAGTCATTCAGTGATAGCCTGGTTCAGCTAAAATGTGACTCACACCTACTTGAGTTCAGTGTTTAATGTTTAGCCACACAGTCATTTCCTTTCTCTTGGACTTTTCTTTTCCTCGAAATAAGTTCTAGAATCCATGTTTCTGAGGTGGCAAAGTTCTGAAATGAGGCCAACCTTGGAGCTCAGCAGTCAGGTGAGGGGCCTTCTGGAATCTTCATAGATGGCAGTGTCACCATGGGACATCACGGCTTGGGTATTCATGAAGTCTCCACTTGTCTCCTTTGCATTTGAAGAGGACTGCAAAGAGGATGCTGAGCCCTTAGCTTTCAGAATTACAACAGGAAAAAACAGACAAACAGGCAAGTGTGTGCTGTCTGGAAAGAGTCCATTTCCTCTAGAAAAGTCTCTACAACAGGTTTCCATTTGGGGGAGAGACTCTAGAATTTAACACAATAAAATGGATGATTAGGAATACAAGTGAAGCTGCTTACAAATACAGATCTTTAAATGCCCTAAAATAAAATTGCCCCATTTGTTATACAAAAGAATCTTTCAGAGACCCCAGTCACTCAAAGCCAAGCAAGGTGGGAGTCTGCACAGAGGCCACAATATCTCTTCCCTGTAGTCCAAAGCTAACATACCCAGGACACTAGTACCCTCAGTTCCAGGCCCACGGCAGGCAGCCTTCTTGGCTGAGACCATCATCTAGAGCCTAGAATATCCTGTCTCTGTGATTCCCATAGATCCCAAAGGCAGTTTTTGGTGGCAGGTGTCTGGTCCATCCACACATGCTCATGAGGGGCCCTGAAGGTCTGGTTGGGAAGAAAAGAGAATGCTTAAGCCACCAGAAACTAGTCTTGAACACAAAGAGGCTAAGAATCCTAAATTCAAGCCTGTCTCTCCTACTGTTTCCTTCTTGAGGGAAGAAGACAGACCACATCCGCTTTAATGTTACCTCCATGCTCCATATGTAGCCTTTCCTGTGTATCACACTTGTACTCTTTCCTGGGAACATGAAATGTGTGGCCTGAAGGATGTGAGACCCAATAAATAAAAAGCCTGGGCAGAAGTTGGTTCTTGACAGCTAGCAACTGAGCCGAACATGTAAAACTCCACGTCTCCTGTTAAACATTTAGATGTCTTAGCAGCCCAAGGCACTTACTGCCTTTAGAACAGCATTTGGAAAATCACTGACAATCTCAAGTTTTCATTAAAAGGGTATATTTCTCCCCAGTTAGTTGCTCCAGTCTGGCCCTGAATTTTCACGCTAGTATTTGAACCACATTCCTGCAGTTAGCTCAGTGTCGTGGCCAGCTTATGACTTACTAGAAAATCTACAGTAGTCCCCTCTATTTATGCTTAGTTCCAAGAATCAGAGTGGATGCCTGGAATGGTAGCTAGTTCTGAACTCTGTGTGTGGTTTTTTTCCCTCTACTATTTGATTAAGTTTAATTTCTAAATCAGGTACATTAAGAGACAAATAATAATACTAAATCAGGGTAATTACAGTAATAAACTGGAACAGAATGTACTAATATTTCAAACCTATGAACTGTTTCTTTCTAAAATTTTCCATTTCATATTTTTGGAGACTGCAATTGGCTGTGGGTAACTGAAACCCCAGAAAATAAAACGCTGGGGAAGAGAGGGTTCCTCTGTTGATTGCCAGCATTTAGGAGTAATTCCAACAACATGCTTCTTAGAAAGCAAGCTGATCAGGCAGTATTATTATCCAGGTGCCCCTCAAAGTTTCCAGGGGCGATTTGCTGTGACATAGGGAACCAATATTATTGAATTGTGAGAGCACTATTCAGAGATCCAGAGGGACAAGCAGCAAGAAGAGATTTCTATACAGACGTCTACAGCCTGAGTAACCCACAAACACCTACAGCTCACCACACAAAAGCATACCAGCACAGTATGATAACAGATAAGTCAGAAGTCAAGACAGAAGGAGAAATGTTCAGTATTTTCTTCCTCTTCTCCTGGAGAAAATTCCATGAAGGCAGTGCAGTGTAAACTGGGAAGGCTTTTTTTAAGATAGAAAAATAGTAATAACTAGTATTTCTGAAATTCTTCCTACATTTCCAGAGATTTTTCTTTCTTTTTTTTTCTTTTTGGTTTTTCCAGACAGGATTTCTCTGTGTAGCTTTGTGCCTTTTCCTGGAATTCACTTGGTAGCCCAGGCTGGCCTCAAACTCACAGAGATCCACCTGACTCTGCCTCCCAAGTGCTGGGATTAAAGGCGTGCACTACCACCGCCCGGCCAGAGATTTTTCTTTATTGGTCCATCTCATCGGTATTTGAAATGCATCATCCTTATAGATGAGTGTCATCTCCTCCTCTCCCCCCCCCAGTTTGCAGATGAAAGTGACAAATGAAAGTGAGGAGGCCTGCTAAAGATTTTGTCCACATGAGTCACAGCAGGTTTGAGTGGATTGCTCAGAGTCTCTAGAGAGGAAGTTGGCTCTAGAACATGAATTTAGGCAGTGCACCTCTAGGGTTAATGATTTAAACCACAGCACCCTGGAGGAAAAGGTCCTGCATACTCAAGAGGAAGAGAATATCCTGGGAGTCGCATGGTGGACTATTAGTTTGAAATCACTGATGAGTTGAGCTTAGCTTTGTAGGACCTCATCACATAGCTTTCCACAGTGTTGCAGGATATAAAAATCAAGTGGTAGTCATGGGCTAAAGCAGTGTTGGTGCAAGGGTGGACATGAGACAGGGTGTAGTGAGGAGAATCCAAAATCTGTAGGTCACTCTTAACTGTCCCCACCGCAGAAACAGGAAGGGAAGGACATTCCAAAGGACTGGACTTAGGCACACCAGACATCCATATAAAGAAAGGACCCTGAACCTTGACTTGTGCCAAGTGAAGAGATGACAACTCTGGAAATAAAAGCTAAACAAGTACATTTTTCAGGAAACAAGAGCCTAGATAAATATCTTTGGGATCTTGGATAAAGATTTACTGAGTAGGAGGTACACAGCGTCAACAGTGAAAAGTGCGGTCATCTAGAGTTGATCTGAGTGTGTGTAGACTTTGAGACTTTTGAGAGTGAAAAGAACCACCTATGACAGGATATACTCACTGTATACAGCCAAGAACACGTGTGTTATAAAAATCTACAAGTAATAAGGAAAAGACACCCAATCTACAGTTAGCAACTAGCCTGGACACTGTGGACAAGACATGCGAAAATGGCAATTTTGAAATGATTGTGCTTCTTATGTAGTAATCCACAGCCTGAGACTCCAGAGCACGCAGCTACAGAGTTTGTTCAGCTTGACCTGGGTGTATTTCATGATTCGTGGTCACAATTTGCATCACTCAGGGTCTTCACCCAGACCCTTCAGTGGCTTCACTTTATCAAATGGAAATACATTCAGGCTCACAAAAATTTAAAGAGCCCTTCATGCAGGGTACCTATTGTTTGGAGATAAGATGGGAGGTGGTGATTCTTAATCTTTCAATAAAAGATTAAAAAAAGGAATCATAAGACACAAGTGACACAGACACCCACAGAAACATGTGAAAGCAGAAAATCAGCAGGTTACAATGAGCAGCCACATACTTCCTCTAATCCTATTGAACATGAGCACACACACAACACACACACACATACACACACACACACACACACACACACACACACACACACACACACCCTGCATACTCAGCTCTCAAGCACTAGGAACCAGAATATCAGATACCTAGAGGAAGATGTGTTAGTCCACATACACAAAGACCTTTAAGAGATAAGAGCTGTCGTTCACCCAATATACAAGTACACCAATTCTGTGATCTAAGCCTGTGTCATTAGTGATGGAAATCTTTTTATCAGCCTCTCTTCTGAAATTCAAGGAGCTTCTCAAACTCCTTACATAAGAATTTATGTTCAATAATTCAAGCAATTCCTAGCTTTGTAACATGATCTCCTGAAGGCAGACTAGTACCAGGGAAAGAGGACAGCAGCTCCAGTTAGCCAGGCTCACACTGAACAGTGACTCTCCTAAAACCTACACTGTCAGCCTTCCGACAGCTTAATGGAAAAGCTATTCTCAAGTTCCCAGCTGAGTCTTAGCTTGAATTACAGTTTCTCAACCCGAGAAGGAAGGAGGTGCATACAAACAAAGTTAGCTTTGAAGCGCACAGGGAACACATGGAGGACATTCACCCATGGGAAGGTGGGGGTGTGAGGCAGGCAGGTTGCTGCTAGCAACCATTTATTTCTATTATCCCTGCTACACCAAGGAGCAGGTCCCAACTGCCTTTTGGATCTGCCTTTGACCAAATGAAGCTTTTAGGATGTTATTTTAGTACAATAGTTGAGAAGTTTGGCTTCAATATCTAAATTTGTTTTTAAAATAAGAAAGGTTAAATTTATGAAGAGTGGATCTCACTGCCTTGCAAATGCCCCACATTATTAGGATTACTGAAATTGCCAAGAGCTATCTGACAAATGAGACACTATTATTCTAGATCTGGAATAAATTGTCAAGAGTGCCTGCCTTCTCTAAATATTACAAAGTAGCTGTGACATTAATAAATATTATTTTTAAACCACAGTTCTCCTTAATTCCTATATTTGTTTCTCAATTGCACTTGAGATTATAACACATGGTGGGAAAAATCAGATCTTAGATATTTCTCTCTTCAAAGATATATATATATATATATATATATATATATATATATATATATATACTTGCATTTATGCTGTATTAATAACAGTGTTGATCTAAAATAGAGACATTAAAAACAACCCACAGATGTCTCAGAAAGTTAATCCCTACTGAGGGAAACCAATCCTAGCTCCCAAAGGCATCACAACGCTCCCAGTCTTGGCTCATTTTGCATTTTATGACTTTTTGGTTTTCAGCGTAGCACACTGAGTTCCTAAGGTTATAAAGGAATTAAAACAGTAATAAATTTTCATTTCTTCTTTTTATAGTCTAGCTCCGGTGATTCACAGCCATACACTGGAAACACAGAGAGCCTCAGAGCAGCCTGGTCTTACCTTTATTTCCACATTAGGGCAGTTTGCTAGGTGTTCAGGTGTGTCCCTGGGCAGCTGCACTGGACTCTCAGCTGCTGAAGCCCTGAGGACCAGAACATGAGCTATCCTACATATCAAGAAGAGGATGGATTACGTTGTCCATGCGTGTAAACACCTTATACAGACAGAGTTGTCTCTGATCTAGTATGCAAGTATACAAATCACACGATCCAAGGCTGTGACCTTAGTGACAGAAGTCTTGATTGGATATCTGGTTCTTGGTGCTTCTGCTACTAAGAGAGTCCTCTGTGAGTAGTCTGCAAACGCTCATGGGAAAGGGAGAAGCCTTAGACACAGAGCTGGGAGACTTGGTTCGACCAACGTTGTGGCTGTTGCCTAACCAGGAGATGACGATGACACCCATCTTCTTTCTCTCAATTTGGAATAAAGTAATTTCCCTGCTTAATCAGAAATGCCCCATCTAATCACATGTCGACAGGAGGAGTAATTTAACGGCCCTGGACACTGATCAGCGGCTTTAGCTGGGGCTCCTTCCCTGCTTCTTGTTGCCACATGTCATTTCCTCAGGGCTCCTGTCCATCAGTTCTTAGTGCTATCGCTCTGAAGTGAGGGTTTGGTTAGTTTATAGGAGACTACAGAGCTGACAGCCAGATTGGTCAGTGGGAGACGGAAGACACACACACACACACACACACACACACACACACACACACACACACACGAATGTGTGTATCATCTTGTTCACTTTTTTATCTCTATTCTAGTTGCGAAAAGTACAAATTAAATTTATATCAAAATTTAAAAATAAAGTGTTGTCCTAAGAAAGACCCTGGGGCTGAGGAGGTGGCTCATTTCATAAAGTGATCCCCGTGCAAGCATGAGGACCTGAGTTCACATCCTCAGAACCCTCCGAAAAGCGGGGTGTGACAACACAAGTCTGCAGCCCCAGCTCAAGGGAGTTTAGGCATATTCCTGGGGCTTGCTGCTCAGCCACAACAGGCACTTCAGTGAGCTCTGTGTTCAGTGAGAAACTCTATCTCAGAAAGTAACATGGGCTAAGCATGGTGGTGCACACCTTTCATCCCACCACTCCGGAGGCAGAGGCATGTGGATCTCTGTAAATCTGAGGCCAACCTGGTCTACAGAGTGAATTCCAGGAGAGCTATGTAGAGAGATCCTATCCAGCAGAAAAAAATAAATAAATAAATAAATAAATAAATAAATAAATAAATAAATAAGTGGAAAGCAATTAAGGAAAACATCATGTGGCCTCCACACACAATTGTGCATGAACACCTTCGTGAACATCTGCTTCTCATAAGCTCACAACATCTGTACACACACACACACACACACACACACACACACCCCACAAGCATACAAAAAGAGAAATGCTGGCTACTCAGAACATTTAAGGTCTCACTGAAGCAAAAGGAAAAAAGGTTGGTTGCCTCGTGGGATAATCACACTTCTCAGAGGATTTCTGCCATCCTGAAAACACATTCCAAATATTTGCATGGTAGTTAGGCGCCAGCCTCACCTCCTGGGGCCCCCTCAGTTTGGAACTGTTATATCTGAAGAGCTGGTCCCTCTCTTAACAGCCTCCTTTCAGCGCCGGCTCATCTGCCTGTCCTCCTGTCTCTAGAGACATGTTTTCTGACTTGGGACCCCATCTCTTCCCAAGTGCTCAGCACTAGGGATGGATTCCCACTTGATCCGTGTCCAGTCTGTTCAGCCCTGTCCACGACGATCCTCCAGGGCTGTCTTTACTTAAGCAGTTCAGAGTTCACCTTAGGAACTTCTCCACAGACCCGTCTTCTCCACTTGGATTCTCCATGTCAGCAAAGATTCAGCACGTCCACCATTATACTGTCTTGCTAAACTTTAGATTTCTCTCATGTTCTCCAACTCGGTCAGAAGCAGTCCTCCTTTTCAGCTACTGTCTACCTGTTCCTCCCTCATCCGACATATACCGTTCATTGTCTATTGAATTCTTACTTCTTGATCTACCTACCTCCATCCAAAAGTCACCAAATGTACCATGTTCTTGTTGGTTTGTTTGTTTTTTTAACCAAGGAGCCTTTGATAATGCTGTCTGTTGAAATAAAATTCTCTCACTTAAGCAGGCTGAGGAAATTGCTGAGTCAGGAAAGCGTTTGCCCTGCTAGCATGGTGACCTGAGTTTGACCTCCACCCCCCCACCCCCCGACATGAAAATCCAGCCAGGTGGCATGTGTTTGTCATCCCAGCACTAGGGAGACAGAGAAGGGAAGGTCCCTGGGGCTCCCTGACCAGCCAGCCTACCCAGTGACAAATCCCGAGTGAGACACCCTGTTTAAAAGACACAGGCAGGTGCTCCTAAGGAACAACAGCTGAGGTTGGTCTCTGGCCTCCACACACACATGCACATACACACCTTACATCTTTCCTTTGATATTTCTTTTTCAAGGGAATAATTCACTGTAATCATTGATCTATTAGTAATTAGACCTAGAAGAAAGGTAAGCAGAATGTAGGGATCTGAGGTCCTTCTGGCAACAACCATGTTGAAAACATTTTTTTCTTTACAACCAGCAGGGAAAATGCTCACATTACAAATGCAGTAACTCTTGAAGCCCACATGTCTCAAAACAGCTTTTTAGAAACATATTCCAGCAGAAACAATTTTGTAGATACAAAACACAAAAAGAGGTGTGACAAGATATCGCATTTGTGACTCAGGGGCCACTAATCAGAATTCTGTTTCTGTAACAGGATCTGGTGGTGGCCACCTGTAACCCCAGGACTCAGGGGTCTGAAGGGGAATCATCAATATGAGGTTAGCCTGGGCTGCCCCTTGAGAACCAATCTCAAAGAGAAAAGGGGAAAGAAAAGAAAGAAGAATTCTGTCTCCATACTCACCTGGATCTGCAGGCTCTGACCTTACCAGAGTGTTCTTACCAACAACTGTATTTTTAGAACATTTTCAGACAATTCTATTAGTGACATTTGAATAAGAGAAAGTAGAAAATTATAGACTTCACTTTAAAGTTCAAGGTGTTAAAACTGTCTGCTTCTTCATTCTCCCACTGCTTCCCACCCTTCCTCTGCTGAGACACTTCCTACTTGGTCTCAGAGCTAGGAACCTTCTAGGAAGCCTTTCCTGATTTCCAGCCCTAAGTAAGGCTTTTTTCTAGAATATTCTTGGAGAATATTATTTTTCTTACTATTAATTACCACAGTTTCAATTATATGTTTGCTAGTCAAGATTTTTTAATGTTAGTATCTGTCACTCCCATTAAACCTTAAGCCCCATGGAAATTGGGACCACACACATTTTTGTTCACTGTTGAACAAGCCAAGCACATTGTAAAAGCTCAGTAGACACCTGCAGAGGGAAGGGGCTAAGGAGCACACAGAACCACTACCGTGGCTGTGTTTCTCTGGGAAACTGAAACTCAGAGTCCAAATTGGTTTCCGGTCCAAAACTCCTTGACCCACTCCTTCTTTCTGCTCCAGTGAGAGCCAGCCTTTCTCCGGATGGTGCCCACAGGCTGTTCTGAAGTCTAAGCCGTCAATGGGATTCTAATAGCCCAACTCAACGCCTTCTCAAACCAAGACAGAAGGCAGGCAGGACTGAAAGGACAGCAGTAGGGAAGTGGAGTGCTGGATGAGTAGAAGCCAGTCCTCAGCATCTGTCACCCAGCTCCTCTTGGGACCCTCTCTGTGGTAGAGGAGACAATGCAGCCCTGAGTTCCTCTTGATTAACAGACATCTCTATGGCCTTCCTCTCCTTCCCAGGAGTTTCAGAATTTATGAAGTGGGGTGTGAACGTGAGGGATTAGAGTGTGGGGAATGTTACCAAAGTGGAAAAGGAGATGATTGAAGTGAGAAGCAAGGAAGTAGAGCTGTTCCCTCCCTTCTCCCACCTTCCCATTCTCTGTCCCTCATCCATCCTAGGACTTCATCGGGTGGTTGGGCCTGGCAGTACGTAATTAAACATGGCTGTGGGAGGGCTATGCTCTCCCCTCTTTCATCACCATGAACTCATGCTTTCCTGAAGAGGGGCACCATGTAGGAGGATCATTCACTGTGAGCTTCCCTCTTGTCAATATTCCCATAGCTTGTTCTTGCCTTCTTTCTCAAAATTCAGTCCTTAACCATTCTCAGCATTGGCACCTCAAGTGATAAAAAGGTTCTGCAATCTCCACAATTACAGTTGCATTAGTGTAGTGATGGAAACAATTCTTTATTCATCCTTCTAATATTTTTTTGGTGGGGAGGGCAGTGGAAGGGATCGAAGCCAGAGCTGAGTACGTGCTCTGCCACTGAGCTTTGTCCCAGCGCTTTCATTTCAGTGACAGGGTCACACTGTGTGGGTCAGGCTAGTCAGTGCTGTGGGGCACCAAGTATAGAATGACTACTGCGGGTGATGTTTCCTCTGGGTGTGGACGCTCTCCTACCGAGTGTGGCAGGCTCATAATACCTAAGAACATCTTTGAGATCACTAAAGCTGACTTTGCTATTGAGAAAACGTCAGCTCAGTGAGGGCAGAGCAACAGGGCTGAAACAGGAGCACAATGTCCTCTTAGCCTTTGCCTCAGTTTACCCACGCCACACTCCAACAGCCTTGCTTGTGTAATCATTGCACACCCTGTTAAAGTTGCAGGCCTATTTCCTGGGGCTTGCAGAGTGCAGCATGAACAGTTTAGCAATTTGTCAGGAGGTATAGACTAAATAGGGCCATTTTTGGTGCAATCCCAGGAAGAAGATAGATCCTTTGATGCGAGAAATATATCGAGTAGCTCATGGAGGATGAGTTTTCAGGAGACAGAAATAGCGAGTGTTTATATAACCACATGGGTTTGACCCAAGCTCTTAGCGGTTTAGTGTGGCACAGCTTGAGACTGAGAAAGGGAAGGGGTACGGGAGGCAGACGGATAGGCGTTGACATCATAGATCTGTTCTTAGGCTGAGAGCTACCATGGGAGTCTGATAACATGATCTGGCAATCGCTTCATCATGAACAAGCTGTGTACACACTGTCAAAGGAAGGGAGGAAGAAGAGAAGGGAGGGAGGGGAGGAGGGAGGGAGGGAGGGGAGGAGGGAGGGAGGGAAGGAAACGCAAGGAAAACTCCGATCAGAAAACATTTCTAAGGCTCAAAATTCTATCTCCTTAAATAATTCTCCTTTGATTGCCTAATTTTCTGTAATAAAATGAATCAGAACTACGATGCTTTTTTCCACTACCTAAAATGGGAACTCTAACCATGAACAAGTTTAGTTGACATAATAATGCTGCTCATTATTGTAAATCTAAGACATATGAAAACACAAACAAAAACATGCTGATGTGAAATAAGTAAATTTAATGACAAAAAAGCACATAAGGCTGCATTATACACTGATTAAAACTCCTTTGGCAATAGCGTGCATAAGCATTATTTTATAAAATCAGGACAGATTTAAATTATTAACATCATTCTTTGACTGTGATTCTATGCCTTTAAAAACTCCTAGTTTTAGTCAGGCATGATGTCACACACCTTTAATCCCAGCACTGGAGAGGCAGAGGCAGGTGGATCTCAGTGAGTTTGGGGCTTTGTCTACAGTGTGAGTTGGACAGCCAGGGCTATTGCACAGAAAAATCTGTCTCAAGGGAAAAACAACAACAACAGAAAAACCTCCTGACTTTTGAAAAGCCTGTCCTGACCAAACACCACAGATTGGAACATGTCATTTCTTCCATCCCTTCTCTGTTTCCGTCCTCCACCAAATGCACTAACTTCTGTGCTGATTCCCAACACACACCAATTCTGCACATTTGGATCTTCATGTAAAACCAGGTAGGAAGTCTGTTCTGTGAAAGGCAGAAAATAATGGAAAACTATAAAAAGCAAGCCAAGGAACAAACAAGCCTATCCTAAATTAGGTTCATCTTTATCTTCTTTTACAACTAAAAAGTGAGAAATACAAATCCCTATGAATGACTGGACAGGAGGTATAGGAACTGGGAGAACCCAGGAGAGCGTAGCAAAATCATGAGTTAGAATTGGCAAAATATGGGAAGTTTGAAATGGCCCCAAAGCAGGGGACAGGGGTGTTTCTAAATTAACCAACACTTGAGGGACAGGTGCATGGAGAGTCAGCTTTGATGGGACAGCACAGAGTTCAGTTCATCCTGAGACCTTTCTCAAATAGACTCCCAAAGATTGCTGCCTTTGCACATGCATTGGCATAAGCAGGATAGGTAGTTTTGAGGATTTTGCACAGCATGAACTTCATGGACACAGATATGGGAAGTATGTGGCTTGCACCTTAATGGGCTGAGTCTGTACCTCACACATTTATTTAGCATCATTACTGAGGAATAAATGAAGTCAGGATAATCTGTTTAATTCTTTGCCTGGGTAGCAATATTAAAGACTACAGACAAATAACCACCATGAGTCATTCCTTGAGTATTTATCACACTATGCATTCTGAAAAACTCAACTGAAATGATTCTATACTGTCATTCTAAATATAACCTATGTTATTTACATATGATGCTATTTGTGGTCCTAACAAATTTTTAAAAAGAAGAGGAAAAGTAAAACTTTCAAATGAGCATGTTTATCTCAAGGGGTTAGCATTTAACCAAACAAAATTGTTTTGACCATTCCAAACAAAACCTACATTAAAATGGAAGCAGATGCAGGGAGACACAGCCAAGGACTGGGCCGAGCTCTGGGAGTCTAGTTGAAGAGAGGGAGGAAAGATTGTACGAGCCAGGGGGGTTCAAGATCATGATGGGGAAACCCACAGAGACAGCTAGCTCATCTGAGCTCCTGGGAGTTCACAGACTCTGGACTGACAGCTAGGGATCCTGCATGGGACTGGTCTATGCCCTCTGCATGTGTGTGACAGTTGTGTAGCTTGGTCTGTTTGTGGGGCTCCTAGCAGTGAGATCAGGACCTGTCCCTGGTGCTTGAGCTGGTTTTTAGGAACCTGTTCCCCATTCTTAGTTGCCTTGCCTAGCCCTGATGCAGAGGGAGGAGCCTGGTCATGTTTCAAGTTGATATGCCATGCTTTGTTGATGCCCATGGGAGGCCTGCCTCTTTCAGAATGAAGGAGGAGTGGGGGTGGGCATTGGGGGGAGGCAGGAGGGGAAATGCGAGGAGAGGAGGGAAGGGAAACTGGTTGGAATGTAAAATAAATGAAAAAATTTAATTAATAAAAAATTTTAAAAAGACTTTTGGTAAATACACATTTGACTCATAAAGAGGCAATTAAAAACTGCTATTTCCTTTGTCTTGAGATTAGAGTTAGCCAAGAACCAAGTCAGTTTTGGAATCAAAAGAAGCACTGTACACATCTGGACATTGGCATCTTCCCTGTTATCCTTTGATGTACATATGAAAACTTCGTTTCATTTCTTTTCATATCCTCAGGGAGCACTTGGTCCACTGCGAGCATGGTAACTTGGTATATTCCAATCATAGTATATTTTATTGGTAAACCAATGTCTTTTTGTTCTTTGAGAATATAATAATGATTCCATGGGGGGAAACAACACTTCCATTCAAGGTTCTAAAAATGTGTCAAGATTATAAGTGAGGCTACTGGCTCAGCAGGTAAAGACATTCGCAGCCACTAAGCCTAACAACCTGGTGACCCTGGGACCCACAGTGGACACGGAGAGATGACTTGTACAAGTTCTTCTCTGAGCTCGACACACTTGCCATGGCACATACAAGCACACATGTGCACATACATACACAAAAATCAATAAATGTAATTTTGAGAACACTGTAACCAGGGAAGGAATCCTACACTCACAAGATAAATATAGTCATGGTCGAAAGTGTATAGGAAAGAACGGGTTTCACAAGGGAAGGCTTAGGAATAAGGCCATCATGCTCAGCAAAGTAGGAGAGAAATCCAGAGAAAACAGGAAAGGACGCAGATGATTAAGCCAGCAGAAAACAAAAGGGTCTTAAATGAGAGGAATAAGCCCCAAGCACGGTTGTCTAGACCCAGGGATACACTTTCCATCACAACTCCTCTATTTAGAAGACAGGCAAATGCAAACCAGATCCATACTAGTTACCTCTGCAGGCTAATGAGGCTAATGGGGGGGGGGGGGAGGCTGTAAAGCGATGGCTTTCTCGTTAGTGAATTAGATTGTGTGTTCACATTTGTCCATCCCCTTCACGTTTCTCACAGATTGTGTATTTTGCCCAAATACGAAATGATAGAAATAAAACATCCTGAGGCGAGATTCATGAAGGTACATGGTAACAGAACCAGAATGCGGTTAAACATGGGCAAGGCGTTTTATAGACTAGCTTTTCACCACTATGCCCTACAGCTTCATTATGACAGTGTTTAGTGCCAGAGACCACAGCAGGTCTAGGTGGGATTATGCCTTCTGGAGTCTTGGATCTGCTCATTAGAACAGCCACATACCTCTCTCCCTGGGCAAGCTGCAGGGACTGTGATGCCCTTGTCTGTTAGTGAGACAGAATCTGTTCTCACAGCTCTTTCTTGGAGGACCCAGGTTTCTGAACACTGCCAAGGGGGATACTCTGCCCTGCCTACCTCAGGACAGTAAGTGGATGTTGCAGCAGTAGCAGCTACTGGTTTGCAAGCTGAAGTAGCTCTCTCACAGAGTGGGCACTCTAGTTACAGGTTGCTGTTTATCTCTCACAAGCGTGAAGCTGCACTATTTTTGGAATCGGACTTGGCAGTGCACACTCTCTGTGTTCTGGATTCTGGATCCCGTGAGCTGGAAGAAGCAATGAGATATTCCTGAGACAAATTCTATCAATTGAGGCTGAGAGCAGGGCGTCACATATGAGAGCTGTCGCATCAGCAAGTAGGACCCTGGCCTCCGCATCCCCATCCTGCCTGTCTGCCTTAGCCGAGTGTCTCCCTGCAGGCTAGGTGGTCAGCTGAGCCCTGGCTAGAGGACAGCCTGCCTCCACAGTCATGTCTGCTCAGGCAGCACGACACAAAACCAGAGATAGTGGCTTGTTTTCTATGACAGAGCCTGACCACCCAGTAAAGCTCCTAGAGACCTGAAGAGGAGCCTGAATTAGGCTGTTTGGTTTTGCATTGATAACTTCCTGACTGAGCCTCAACCAGAGGCTATACTGAGAACTTTGCGTGGGGATGCTTCCTACTAGAAGTGAGAGGCTTTAATTTTTCTGGAGTCCCTGAAGCCACCCAGTCAGCAGAAAGTACATTTAAAGTCTTTTTTAAATTATGTGTGGTTGGGGGGAGGAGTTGGCCTGTGGCCAACAAGGCCAAAAAAGTGCCTGGCCTGGAGTTACAGGCAGTTGTGGGTCCCTAGGTGTGAGGACTAGGAATCAAACCCCATTCCTCTATAAGATCAGAATGAGCTCTGAAATGCTGAGCCGTCTCTCTGGCCTCTTAAGGTGGTTTTTTAAGTGAGTGATACGCAAGTGTGATGTGGAATTCAAAGGGGCATATGATGAAAGCTGTTTTCCTCCAGTTCCTTCATCCCTGTCTGTTACAACTTGACTTTCATGCTGCAGACTGTGCATCCACGGGCAGTACATGAGGACGATTTCTTTCCTCTTTCAGTGAATGCCTGCACATTGGAGGCAGATTCACACGTGGTTTTTGTTTTGTTCGACATTAAATAGGGGCAATTATCCAATATCCATTGACAATTATCCAATATCCATTGACAATTTTCCAATATCCATTCACAATTATCCAATATCCATTCACATGGAGCTGATGTTTTTGCATGTTTTACAAAGGTTGTGAAACCCTGCCCTGTGGAAATGCTATAATTTTCTAAACAATCTGCCATTGCTAGCCTCTAGACTACAATTCTAGAGTTTAGATTATATTCCTATCAAAAGCATGAACTGGGCTACAGCAAGGGCCTGCGTAAATCTTACCACACACACACACACACACACACACACACACACACACACACACATGCCTGCATGCTCCTCTGTGGTCATCACTTGCTAAGAGTGGAAGCACTGGGTAGAGAGTTATGTGCACCTGCCCATGATAGAAGTTGCCACATTGTTCCCACTGTGTTTGTAAAAGATGATTCCAAATGGATGATCCTTCCAGGGGTCAGATGGGGTTTCCTATAAGTGAGGAAAGCATGCAGATCTATTGCCTCTGTGTCTCTGGCTTACCTTCTCCTATTCTGGAATGTTCTTGCTGCCTCATCCCTTCCCCCAGTTCAAACTCTTCTTCTCCTCAAGGTGTTTTCCTGGTGATTTCCTCCTCCCTTTGTTCCTGATCTGTGCCCACACAAGACTCCACAACCACTTCTGTTTTGGTTTGGTTGGGTTTGGCTTTGGAATGGGTTTTTGGTGGTATTGTTTGCTTGTTTTTGTTTGGTTTTTTGTTGTGTTTTGGGGGGTTGGTTTTTTTCAAGATGGGGTTCCTTTGTGTAACATTGACTGTCCTTGAACTCTCTATGTAGATCAGGCTGGCCTTGAACTCACAGAGATCCGCCTGACTCTGCCTTCTGAGCGCTGGGATTAAAGGCCACCACTGCCTGGTTTCCAGCCACTTCTAAAAAATGGTTTTGTTCTTCGGGTTCTTCTGGTATTTCTTGAGTAACTTTGACATCCAGGAATCGTTCCTTCTTTGGCCATCTGAAGTATCAAGAGCAGTGGTTGTCTCCCTGTGGACATGAGGTTGCTGTCCAAGTGCCTCTGTGAAGCGGCCAGGTTAGGGTGTGTCATCAAGTTATCAAACCTAATCATCAAGTTTTCTTTCCACTGTGGAACATAATACAGAACTTCTTCTTACCCAGGAATGGTTAAGAACTGGTAAGGAGAGCTGGGCGTTGGTGGCGCAAGCCTTTAATCCCAGCACTCAGGAGGCGGAGGCAGGTGGATCTCTGTGAGTTTGAGTCCAGCCTGGTCTCCAGAGCGAGTTCCAGGAAAGGTGCAAAGCTACACAAAGAAACCCTATCTTGAAAAAGAAAAGAAAGAAAAAGAAAAGAAAAAGAAAAAGAAAAAGAACTGGTAAAGAGATTAAGATTGGGGCTGAGTAGTGGCCTGTATCAGAGAGAGAGAGACAGACAGACAGACAGACAGACAGAGATTTAAACTAAGATATGGTCCCATCCTACTGAGTCACACAAAGCCAAGGAGAAACTTCAAATAATCAATGTTCCTGCTCTCCACTCAGTGAGCCTCTCAAGGGATGGCCTGCCCTTTGCCAGAGAGAGATGGCATGAAACCTCGCTTTCTCACAGCCGAGAGTTCCGTATTCTCAGCACTGTTGGCCTTGGTCCCTTTCAAGTGTGGTTTCTGTTGTCTGGCTAGCCACCACAATAAGATCATCCTTCGATACTAGCCTCTGGCTCCAGACCATTATGGATGGTTCAATAGGCAGTTTTGTTTTTGTTTTTGTTTGTGTGTTGTGTTGTGTGTGTGTGTGTGTGTGTGTGTGTGAGAGAGAGAGAGAGAGAGAGAGAGAGAGAGAGAGAGAGAGAGAGAGAGAGACTATCAATATGTTTTAAAAAATAAGCCTCCTCCAGTGCTGCCCTCACTATGTCCGGCATGTACACAAAAGCTCTACTCCTGTAGTGGCCTTTGGGCCTTTGTCTATAAAACAATCTCAGTGTGGGGAGATCTGGCTGCAGGGGTCCATTGGAAATTCTGCAGGGTGATCAGCAGTGGAGCATCAGCCTTGGATGCAAGGAATGGGCCTGACATCAGGATTTGCCTGGATTCTTTCAGAGTAGGAAAGAACTTGAATTTCCTCTTGGCTTTGGCCTTTTCAGGTTTTCTTCTAGAGGGGTAGGGAGCATGTGTGTGTGCCTTTCTGTGGTTATGAAGCTCCCTTGGGGGAGCTGAGATGGAGTAGGTAATTATTTTGAAAGCTCATGTTCCATCAGATGCTGGTAGCAACTATTTTTAGGTCTACCAAGGCAATTCATAACTGTTATGCCAGCAGCAGCCACACACGCAACCTTGATTTGTGCCAAAGTGGACCAGGCCTGTGGTCCCTCCTGGGTAGGACTTATAATGTGTGTCACTGCCTTTCTGAGAATTCCCTGCCCAGGAGCTCAATGCTGGCTGGTGCACTGGAATTTTCTCCTTTTGAGGGGAAGAGAATCGAGGAAGTAACTCTCCTCAGCACTGAGGAGTACAGTTTGAGTGGTTGCTGAAATCAATTCTTAGCTGTGGTCAGTCTATGGCAATCCATCCTTAGGGAAATCATAATCCTAATAATCCATCCATTTAAACAGATGATATAAAAAGCTAGGGAAATGAAAGGATTTCATTGTAGTTGAGGGGGATCCAGAAGGCTGTGCCCACTCCTGTGAGATTTTTCCCCCCGGTAATATACCCCACTATTACCCTCCTTGACTGTGGCCAGAACAATGATGCTTGTAGACATGACTGATACCTTTCATGGTCAACAGTATCTCATAGATATGATGGAGTTAGAATCCTGAGATGACCTTGTAATTGTAAGAATTCATATAAAGGGGGTTGTGCCAGAGAGAGGAGATCACAGTGGTGTGATCCAAGCCAAAGTATGTAGGTCATATCTGGGAGTTGGAAAAGCCAGGAGAAGAGTGTCCTTCAGAACTTCACAGAGAACCACTGCCCTGACTGACCCTGGATTAGTAACACTTGTTTTATACCCTGGGCCCATAATACAGTAAGATAACAAATTAGTGCCATGGTTTTGCTTGATACAGTCATCTATGGCACCCCTTGACAGTGTCTTCCAGTCTGTAGGCCTCTTCTTACAGGAGCAAGAGCAATAAAGCCCAGTAAGACCACCCTTTGGGGACGGGAGAGATAGTTCATTCTAACAGAGGATCTGTTCAGGTCTCAGCAGCCACACAGTTGGTTCACAACAGCCAAATCCTCCTATGTGACACCTTTTCATGGTCCCCAAGGGATCCCTCTTGCACTGGGTGCACACATACTTAGTAATAAATTTAGTCATTTTTTAAAACCACACTGCAGCCCTGCATGGTGGCACATACCTTTAATCCTAGCACTTGGGAGGTGGAGGTGTGTGGATTTCTGTGAGTTCAAGGCAAGCCTAGTATACATAGTGAGTTCAAATCCAACCTAGTCTACATAATGAGTTCAAGCCCAGCATAGTGTACATAATGAGTGCCAGGGCTCCTGAGCACCATCCCAAAGTAATCCTCAGGACCTTGGGATTTCTTCATATCATCATCCGAGCTTGTGATGGACATCTGTATTCTCTGACAGAGATGCTGAGCTGAGAGGGGCAGGTACAGGAAAACGTGCTGACTCTCCTGGAGGCTTCAGTGAGGAAATATCATGAGTCCACATCCTTCAGTGAGAGAGAATGAAATTACTTAAAGAGCTTCCCAGACAGGAGTGATGGCATGCCTTCCTCCCTGGAGGAGTTGGGGGTAGGGCAACTGTGGATTTTCCCAAGGAATTTGTATTATTTTAAGAATTTCAGTTCTTGAATGACTGAAGTGGAATTTCAACTAAAGATCAGATTATTAACTTGATTCTAGTCTTTCTGAATTTTGAATAATTATTCTGAAATTATACCGGGAAAGAGATCAAACATGTTTTTCCTGTTCTCTGTATTTATAGTTAGAATTATTTCTACATAAGTTATTCTTCTTCTCCAATTTCAGTTAGCATATATTTGTTCAGATTTGGAAAGAAAGTTTACCTGTTACTCAACAACCCGCATAGGGAACTGTCTGTTGCCTTACTCAGAATCATGTTAAAGGCTGAAGTTCTGACACTCCATATTACCTATTTCTAGCAAGGAAATGGATTTTTATGGTTTTAATTTGTTAGCCTTGTTCTGAGCTTTTGGAAATTAATATTTACGAAACATTCAAGTGAAAGTCAGTGAGTTAAGAAAGCAAATGTTTTTTTTGTTTGTTTGTTTGTTTTCGTGGCTACTCACAAAAGAGAAGGCAGTGGTGGTTACTAGAACCAGCAAATGGAAACAATTAGTCCCAAACAATAAATATGCTGCCTTGCCCAGGAGGCCAACTTGCAGAAAGCCTTCAGTTGACATGAGAAAGGCTTTAGCCCCCAGGTCTGTCCAGGGTGGATGTGTGAGCAAATGGATTGCAAGTTCTAAGACAAGGATGTGTGGGAGAGTTTTCTGAGGCTGTGGTTGCCAATCAGTGGTAGAGCCTGAGCAGGTGAGTTTGGTCCCCAGCACCAGAGAGAACGGAAAAGAACCAGAGTCACATGGAAATCTGTCTCTAATCTAGAACATTCAGATAGGTGCCAAAAAAGGCCTGGAGGAAGGAGGAAGGAACCCCCCTCCCTCCGATTTCTGCCGTCCTCAGTCTCCACACAGATAGTCAGTGAGGGGCTTCAGATGAACAAATCTCTATCTGAACAAACCAAAATGTTCTTCATTCCCTCTGCAATGCCCTGTGACTGGTTGGGGCTTCCTAGGGCCAGAATAATTGCATGTACCCTTAGCTCGCATAAGGTACTGTCAGACTTATAAATATTTAACAGATCATTAAAAGTTGCATGTTGTGTGTTTAAGACAAAGGACTGTGCATCAGTACTTCAATTTACATGCTCAGTTGTTATACTCTTACAAAGACACATACCCAAGGATTAGAATTACTGATATGACTGTGGAAATTATTTCCATCCTCTCCAGGAAGTGCAGTTTGTACAAATGATAGCATCCATCCCTAATGTGATCATTTCTCTGTTAGGAATTGATGGCTTCCATTACTCTGAAGGTTTGTAAGCTACTTACAGGCTGCAACCCACCCTTCCTTTGTCTTGGACTGTTTCCCAGGTCTCGGCTTCCTCTCTACTCAAACTATGGAGGGTGGACTCAGCAGCCATCCCTGGTTGGCTCTGAGAGAAATACTACCCTCTCATCCACAACAGTGCTTCTTAGCTCTACTCACATTAGAAACCTCTTCTGAGGTCCCCTTGGCATTGGGATTTTCTTCGGCTGGGCATAAGCCAAAAAGAAATCACCATGACAACAATAATGTAGTCCTGACTTCAAACTCCGATTCAACTTACACTGTAAAGATCTTGCAACCCAAATTTTCCCACAGTGTTGAGCTAGTTATTAACAACAGAATTGCCAGGTAAATGTCTTGGACACTAAAACACGTGTCAGTCCCTATCCTACCTTGGAAGAATCAGGTTTGGTTTCCCATAATAAGTGTAAACCACTACAACATGTGGTAGCATTTGCTGGACAGGCATCCCAAATGTTCCAAAACGTTTCAAGTAAGGACACTTTTTGTCTATTTCTATTAAATACTTAGAAAAACTACTGTTTTGGTTTGAATGAGAAATGTCCCCCACATAGGCACATGCATTTGAACACTCGGTCCCCAGGTTGTGGCACTGTTTGAGAAGGCTATGGGAATTTTTAGGAGGTGGAGCCTTGCTGGAGCAAGCATATCACTGGGAGCTGTCTTTGAGAGTTCATAACCTCACCCAGCTTTCTGCTGTGCTCTCTGCTTCCTGTGTATGGTCCAAATGTGATCTCTCAGCTTCCTGTTCCTGCTGTTATATCTTGCCTACTAGTGTGGCTATCTAGCCCTTCAAAACCATAAACCAAAATAAATTCTTCCTTAAGTTGCTTTTGGCCATGGCATTTTATCACAACAACAGAAAGGTGAGGACTAACACAAAAACCAATTCACACTTTAAATATCTGGAGTATTTGGATATTTGTGATATCATCATTACTGTTATACTAGCATTTAATACATGCCTGTGAGGTATTAATAAAACATAGTTTAAAGTTGATTTGGGGGAGTGAAATCTCCTCTCTATGTAGGAAAAGCCCTTAAAAGATAGCCACGTCCTAAGCTGGGAGGAAGTAAATCCATATGAGAGCTAATGACAGTGAGATTCAGAAAAGACTTGTCCCAGACCAAAAAGAAAAAGAAAGAAAGAAAGAAAGAGAGAGAGAGAGAGAGAGAGAGAGAGGGAGGGAGGGAGGAAGGGAAGGAGGGAGGGAGGAAGGAAGGAAGGAAGGGAGGAAGGGAGGAAAGAAGGAAGGGAGGAAGGGAGGGAGGGAGGAGTCTAAAAGTGCAACCAGTGTGTTTGAAGAAAGCAGGAAAAGTATTGAACATATGACTGAAATACAGTAGCATTCTGTGAGAGAAACAATGGAAATATTGAAAGCCAGGCAAGTGAAAAACTCCAGGAAAACCAAAGAATGGGTAGCCATATGTCATCGATCACCTGACACCATGATAAACAGTATTTGCATGAGTTAATGCTGATTCATCCAGTGAGGTATGAGAAAGGAGTTGAGGATGGCAGAGATGAGTACCATTAAGACTTTTTTACTTGCAATAGTTTTAATAATAAAGTTTAAAATAAAAAGTTATAAATCAAGAAATGTTAGTTAAATAATCCAGAAATGTGGAGGCAAATATGTAGGAAGCTATGGAGGAAATCTGGTGGCGGGTACATGGGTGGTGAGTGTGAAGACATGAGCTTTGAGTCTATAGAAAGCTGGGGACTTTGCTGATGGCACTATAAAAAGTGGCCCAGAACTGTTATTTCTTCTCTTTTGTTGAGAGAGAGCAAAGCGGACCTACACCGTGAGCCAGCCACCGGGCTAGTGGCCCTGTTTTCTTCCTCCGTACAACAAATAAATAGTTGCTATCATAGACAATGAAACCTACTACCAGCACCTAATTCCCAGTTCTGTCATCCATTCTCACTCCAGAAAGCTGACGGGGCAGAGTGTTCTCCCCACTTTCAGGCAGAAGCAAGCTTGTAGGCTTTGCCTTTTATAGGGTGGCATTGTTCCTTCAATCACTTTCTGTAATTTACACGAATATCAGTAATTTACTCATACAAGGAAGGGTGTAGCTGTGTGCCTGAGAAGATGATGGAGCCTTTGCCTTTCACGGGGCTCCGATATTGTAGCCAAGTCTGTGGCCGTGACTTTACAATGTCAACCCCTAAGAAGACGGGGAGTGAGGGCATTTTCTTGTCATGACCCTTTTTCACAGCAGTGCCTGTGCCTGCTAGGCTAGCAAATACACTTCCTTTAGTGTGTAACTGACCAATATTTCCCAAAGGCAATATGATGTAAGCTGCATGTTCATATTAGACTTCAATGACCGGTTTTATCATAGAAGAATGGGGAAATGGGAAACATTAAATTGAACATGGTTTATGCAATCCACAATATCTGGAGCTCATTTTAATATCTACTCAGAAAAAAAAATCATTTCAAATATTTAAAAATCATTGGAGTTTTTCAAATACTTGGTCTTCAAATTTTTATATATATTTTACATTTTAGCACATTACACTGAGGCTTGGCTGCTACCTTTCTCCAAAAACACTTGATTTGTATTTATATTTCATGAAAATCAGAGCAAGTGAGAAGTGATTTCAAATACTCCAGTTGTTTCAAACATACTTTAAAAATTTTCTGATGGCTGAGCCCAGTGATGGCTTTACATTAAGATCAAATGAGTAGAGCCTAAGATGGGAAGACCCACGTCCCGGACCTGTGCCTGCCTTGTAGATGCTGGCAGCAGAGAGCTAGAGACAACTACTGCAGCAGCGTGCCCCACTAGAACATCTAGTCAGGAACTTCAACTTTCAGTTGGCCAGAGCAGAGCAAGATGAGGATTTAGATCCCAAGTGTTTGTTTGAAAGGTAGTTCCAGGAAACTCCTGTTTGGATACGGGAACCTGTAACATGGGGAGAAGGGTGCCCATAAACGGAATATTATTCAGCAGCCTCCTATGAGAAATGAGGCTAAATGCCACTTGGAAAGTTGACAAAATGGTGTAGAAAATGTGTACAGAGCTATTCCAGCTCTGGGAGGGAGGCTGTGGTATTTGTACAAAATTTCCTCAGTCACTGGGGCTACACCCAGGTGGCAATAATTCAGTGCCCAACCCTTAGTGGTCAAGAAAAGCTATTTGATCAATAAAATCCAGGCAATGGCAGTTGAAAATCAGAACAGTATGTACTGAAAAGCATGCATGGGTTTATAGAAGGGTAATGAACCAGATCTGCTAGACACTTTGACTTATGAACATGGAAAGCAGGTATGTCTCCAATTCTAGATCTGCTTCTCAATGCAGGCTTGCTGCCCAACTATCTCCCAGGTTAGACCTGAGGACCTGAGAGAATTCACTGGTTCCCTCTTCCCTGAGAACTACTGGTGGAGAGACTAAAGACCAAGGAGAGGTGGGGACCAATCGTATACATAAGAAAACCTTTGCCTAGCAAGGTTTGCCATACCCAGTCTGCACTATTTACCCATCAGGTTATAGCTTTTGGTGCTCTGGGACTAGGGAAACCTGTCCTCTGTCCACCAAGGCTTCACTGGGCCTCCTTATCCAATGGCTAGTCTTTCATCTGACCTTAACATTGCTGAGCTCAGAGCCATGTCATCTTACCACAGGGAACACTGTGGGGATTCCCACCTTCTGGAAATCAAAGTAACAAAGTTGACTTTTGAAGAGGGATTTTTCCCAACCTGGATTTTGAATAAGGAAATTCTCATCTCTCTGTCTCAAGGTAATTTATTGAACACTAAAAAGAAACAGATGAATCAGGTAGTGAGACATTTTGTAATGAACAGTAAATGGGGAATTCCAGACCACTGGCAAATAGACAAACTGTGTAAGGGCCCATTCTTTCCCTTTCCTGGCTTCTGCAGCACTGTAGGTGCAGAAGGTCCTATCCAGAGCCTCGTTGGAGTCAGGATGCTGAGTGCCTGAGGTTGCAGTTCTAGGTTCCTATTTGCTAACAGCGCTCTGATTAGTTAAAGGGGAGGAGATGATGTTTTTTCTTGTAGTTATAAATAATGCAACATGTCAGTCCATGTCTTCTTTGATCATGTAACTAAGTCTGACTAAATGTCTACTTCTTTTTCACTTCCTCGAGAGAATGACATGAACTTGGCTGCGAATTGCTAGCCTCATCATGTTCATCTTGGACCTTGACGATAAATTTTCCATTTTTCTGCCTTAGAATATCCTTTCATCAACCAGGTCAACCCTCTTATGTTCCAGAAATGGCTTGTGTTAGCTTTTCATGACTACAATACAATATCTGAGATGATCAGTTTATACAAACACAATTTTCCTGGCTCACAGTTTTGGAGGTGTCTGTCCATAGCCAGATAGACTCATTGCTCTGGGATTTAAATTAGAGCAGCATATAATGCTGGGAATACATTGCTGGGGAACTGCCAACCTCATGGCAGTGAGGGAACAGAGGAAGAAGGAGGTCTGGAGTTCAATACCACCTCCATGGATGTGTCCTGATGGGATAGAAGTCCTCCAACTACACTATGTCTCTTAAAGATGCTAATAACATCATAGACCATGGAAACAGGAATCAACACAGGAATTTGGGGGGATTCTTTCCACAGAGTGACTTGCCTAGTGGAGGGTCCTTACAGGAATCAGGAGTTTCAAGTTGTAGATAAACCATGCTTGTTCCCACACTGGTGTCAGTTAATATCTATAACACACTTCTTTCCCCGAGTCTTTGGATCTAAATGAAGGGTTTACACTATTTGTAATATCTTAAACATTTATTTTATCAGTAATGCAAATGATATAATAATAGTTCTTATCTATTGAGCATATAGACTTAAGTTTCATTATCTGGATTTGTCCATTGAGCATATAGACTTAAATTTCATTGTCTGGATTTGTCCACTTCATCTCCAGTTAATCTTCTGGACTGAGAGCATTGACTGTCATGAGCTACTGTGAACCATTAGCTTTAAGGTTACTGAAGGTTTAATAAATCTTGCAGAGTCACACAGCTAGATGTTATAGCAAATGATTCTATTTTATTTTATTTAAGATTTTTAGGAATTGAAAAATGCACTGGAGAATTTTAGTTCCCTGTAATCTCCTGCCTTATGACTTCACTAAGTGCTAAGTGATATTACAGATATTGAGCTTTGTTCAAACCAAAATTCAAATGTAAAATGTTTTACAGATCAGCAGAAGGTTCTTAGACTTATTTTCTGTAATAAAAATCACTCTAATTGAAACTCCATCATTATAAAACCAATTAGTACTCCATAATTTATTTCATTTCAACCTCAACTCTATTGTATCATAATCGTTACAAAAACTAGAAATAAGTTGTGAGTTTGATTTACTGATCGTGTCCTAAGAAAAATGCTCCAGATGGAGCTAGTAATGCTTAATTTTGTACTTAACACTCTCCCTTTAGTTAGGACAGCTGCTCCGAGGAGAGCATGCCCCTTACGGGTTTTCTGACCTCATGGAAGTTGGTTGTTATTGGCTGTGATGATAAATACCATAGTGAGGATTAAAATGTACTTCAGTGACTCGCCACATTTGACTGTTTCAAGTTTATGACAGAGAATTGGGGTGGCCCAAATTGCCTGGTGTTTATCTAGCAACCCCAAAACATTCCTGTTTTGAACTTAAATATCTTCTGGAGAAATCCTATCAGCTGGTTTGCATTAGAAATTAACCAGTTGGGCTTCTAAATAATCCTTTAATCCTCAATTACTCCTACTTTGAATTTAAATATTCATACCATAAAGTATATTACTGTCAAAACTAAGAGTATGTTCCCTACAATATCCTTCTGTCCCCCAAATGTGTGAAAATACACGGATTACATGGGAAGCGTCTGGTTCTGTGTTGCAGAAATATCTCGCTGAGGTAGGGAGTCTACTAGCACACAGGAGCTGTGTGGAATGGTCACTCTTCCAGTTTAGGGTGGCTTTGGGTGTATGGACCAGGCAGGTGTTCACAATGTAACTAGATGTAGACATTCTTTTCCAAATATATGAAGACAGTAGAGGTGAATTCTATTGTGAATTCTGCATAAATTATTTGAAGTAAAATTAAGTTAGACAACACATGGAAATGACTTCACCTCGAGCTTCAGCGCCAACATGTGTGTGTGTGGCATGCCAAGAGCTGAATGGTTCAGCGTTTGGACGTTTGTCACTGGGGGACCATGTTAAATGGGAGCAATGGAGGAAAAGCCCAAACTAGGCTGACTCAGGTTCGGCCCGCCCATCACTCAATCTTGGTGTCAGCTGTTTCTGGACTCACTTCCGGCTCTCTTCTTTTAAGGAAGTTTCGTATCCTTTGTCCTTTACAGCACTGATGTGTCCCACAGCTTAGCCCCACAGGAGTCCTTATTTAAGACCACTGGGGTAGCTGAGCAGGTAAGCTGCGAGAATCAAATCATACTTTCTCTGCAGCTCAAGCTTCCTGTGTGCACACTCTGAACCTCGGGGAGATGGCTGGCAGATAGGGTTCATCACACTGACAGGATTTGGCCGCCTTAACGCAAGGGACGTTTATTGACTTTCAACAAGAGGAGGGCAGACTGATTGGTATGTGTGGCACTGGCAAGGTCATGATAATGGTATCAATAAAAGTAGCATGTACTTAGTGGTTTTCCTATGGCGGGCCCTATGCCAGGTGGTTCTACATGAATTACCTCACTTGATAATGGGACAGAGCATTTCCTGCAGCTAGGTACTTTTCTTCAAGAACTCTTGTGGTTAAGGTCAGTAATTGAGAACATGGGTGGGAAGGAGTGTAGGGGGTTGTCAGAGAGACCTATGGTATGAGGTCATCATTTGGAAGAAGGATGAAATGTCCAGTAGAACAGAACAATACACAGTGCCATTTGAGCATGGCGATCATATACTTCAATGGAAGCAGATGACTTCCGAGGCCTTTCTCTCTGCTTCCTTCACAGGGTGACATGGAGACCTAGAAAAGGTGCAGTTGGTGGGGGAGTTCTGTGGATAAACTGAAGCACAGAGGAGTGACGGGTGCTTTGCAAAGTTTCTAAGTGTGACGTGTGACAGAATCTGGGTAAGGAGAGCAGCCATGTGGAGGCTGATGGGAAACAGGTAGCTCAGTTAATGCTGGAATTCCAGTCCAAGGGGTGATGGTTAGACGGAGAGGCAGGGAGGTGATGGGAGGGGTAAACAGGGATTGGGGCTGTTCCAGGAAGAGGCTTCAGGAAAGAGGTGAAGGGACCGGTCCAGGAAGAAGCTGGGGCATTGCTGACCAGACTTTCCAAGAGACAGAGGAAGAACCAGGAACAAGAGTGTGAAATCGGGCTGGCTTAGATGGTATCGGGCATTATAAATGTTTATAGTTATATGGTCTGCCATAAAAATTGTGGGTGGGAAGCCTAGGCTCCAGCAATACTTCAGGTAAAGCTAATAAGGGCCATCTGACAGAACACAACCTCCAGCAGGTCCCAGAGCCAGATGAAGGAAGAGGCATTGGTTGTCCATTGCACACGGTGGAGCCGGCCAAACCTTCCTCTCTTCTTCATCTCTGGCAGCCACTAAGCCAAGGCTTCTGACTGGGATCTTCCCCAGACACAGTAGATGGATGGGTCAGCGTGAACTCAGGCGGTATTAATGATAGGACAGGCTGTGGTTTTACCACTTGAGGAGGGATGGTTTCAGAAATGAGCCACAAGCAGTAAGCGATGGCCAATGCTGTGCAGAAAGAGCTAGAAGCGGGGGAACAGGACTAGTGTGAGATATTTAGTATGAGAAAGACAATCATTTGAAGAAAAAACACAATAAATATGCTAAAATGTGAAATGGATGCAGCCGAAGATGAATTGGTGAGCTGAAATCTCAGCTTCAGAAACAATTATGGTGTGGGTCCCAAGTGTCCCCCAAGGCTTGGTCCCCACTTGTGGCAGTATTGGGGAAGTGGTGAGAACTTTTGAGCTGAGAGCTCATGGAGAAAGCTTTGCTCACCAGAGACAAGCTTTTGAGGGGAGCTGGGTGGGGCACTAACCCCTGATCTCTCTTTGCTTTTTGGTCTCTCTTTAGTGGCTGTCCTCTGTCACATGCTTCTGTCAGGACTGACATGTATGACATGCACAAAAGCAACAGGAGCCAGGAGACCATGGATTGAAACTCCAATGCTGTGGTCCTGAGCAAACCATTTCTCCTTAAGTTGATTTTTCCCGAGTGTTGTAGGCAAGGCAGCTTGGTGACAAAGCAGAAAATTAAGAAGTTGCTGGTGGGATGCAAAGTGTGAGTGCCAATCTACAAAAGTCTCACAATTTTATAAAAGCGTGAGCACTCAGCCTCCATGTACCCCAGGAGAAATGAAAATTTACATTTCCATAAAACGTCTACATGACTGTTCATAACAGCTTTACTCACCAGAGTCCAAAACTGACAGTAGACACACATCTATCAATCAGCTAATGGTTGACTGAGCTGTGGCTTATTGCAGTTCATGCTATGAAATCTACTCAAGAATGAAAGGGCATAAATTAGTGATGGATGTCTGAGTGAATAGGAAAGACATTGTGCAAAGTGGAAAAAAAAAACTATTCTGAAAGGGTTTATTTATGTGTGGTTCCATCTACATGATATTCCAGAAATATATATATATATATATATATATATATATATATGTTCTTAGGACTTAGGGAAGGGAAGGATGATAGAAAGGGAATTCTTGATGGTGATTGAATATTTCAGTGTCTTCATGCATGTGGTAACTGTCATAGAATTGTGGACATATTTTTAAAAATCTGTACATGTAAAATCTTGTGGTGTCCAAGTTATTTCTGTATTTGAGTTAATTATGCCATTCAGTTCCCTGTTTTTATAATGCAATATAAATATGTAAAACAACACCAGTGAGCAATGAGAAAAAACAAAACACATGTAGAAAGGGAGAGTAAGATCCACCAACAGGATAATAGAAATTACAGAAGAAGAAAAGACAGTGAAAGATATATTTGAAGAAAACATGAAGTCAGACATTCAAGAATTAAAGGGAAACATAGAAGGCCTCAGACTGAATATATTTATGTTGCACCAGAGTACTGGACGAGGGCTCATAAGCAGACATGGTGAAATTACGAAGACATGTAGCAAGCAGCTTCAGGCTAGAGAGGGCCAGCAGACTATATCACGAGAGCGCTCAGCTGCAGCAATGCTGTGATCAGGGAACCAAAGGGCAACTGAAAGGACTGAGAAAACAAACCAAACAACACTTTAGTTTGGGTTTGAGGGTTTTGCTTGTTAATTTTTGTGTGTGTCTGCTACTGTGCATGTGCACTTACGTGTATGCAGGTGTACTTCCATGTAGAGACTCCAGAAGGACATCAAAAGTCTTCCTTGATCATCTCCACGTTATATTTTGAAGCAGTGTCTCTCAATCAAGCTCAGATATCACCTGATAGCAACTAGTCTAGGCTGCCAGTCTGTTCCAGAGATCTGGTATCTATCTTCTGGACTCTGGAAGTCCTTAATGGTGGCCAATATGCCCACCAGCTCTTACTGGATTCTGGAGCTCCAAACTATGGTCTTCAAGCTTGCTGTTGGGGCAGCAAGCCCTTTAACTACTAAGGGATATTCCATCCCATTATCAGTAGTTTTTTAGACTATTGATTATTATCATACTATGTCATGAAACTGATTAGAGAAAAATTAGAGAAAGATATGGACTTGACTGCAATTACTTAGTTTAATCACTGAGATCTTTGTAACCATCAAGGAATAGGTAGTGATTTTTTAAAAACAAATAGAACCTTCTCCCCTAAAAGGATGATCAATTTCAAGAGACTGTGCTCCTTGACCATACTATGAAAGCAACAAAGTCATAACTACCAATAGCTAACTAAAAATCACCATGTGCTTGATACAAACTACATACTATTAAATTAGCAACCTTTGGGTTTAAAATGATATTTGTTCCTTTGGAATTTTTATGTCTTTGCCTGGTTCGCTTCATCTAGCCCCAATGTTTATGAAGTTTATTCTTAATAGTTTCATGTTGTCCACCATTCAACACATGGACCATTTTCTCCTTAGTTTCTCATAGATAGAGGTAGGTGGCAGACTTTTTATTTTGCATGTTGACTTGAGTCTTATGTTTTACTACTTAGTTTCTAATTTTAATTGTAGAACTATGTTGACTTTTATATACATGGTCACAACTGGTATTATTCTTTTCCACAGCAGAGTAAGACCCAGCAGTGGAAAGCATTTCCACACACATCTCAGAATAGTGAGCATGTGGCAACACCTACCTGCAAGAGAGTCTGGGGATTAATGTTTTTACTGCCAGCCTGTGCCTGGCTAAAATATGAATACTGTAAAGAAAAGAAGACCAAATACAGGCATATAACAAGCTCTACAAGATAGTCATATGCTTTATTCCTTATACTTGTTAATGTCCTAAAAATCACCACAGTATTTTCTGATATTCGATCATTCTCATATTTTGAATAAATTCTACTTGGGCACGAAAATTGCCTTAATGTACTGTCTTCTATTTGGGAGAGCTTGATTTAGAAGTTTTGTATCTATGTATATTACAAATGTTTGTTGGTATAGAAAATAGTAATAACTTTTGATTTGCATGGTATTTTACTGTTTTAAAATCATTCCATACAAATCCCGCTTGAGAATTAACAGTAATCAGAAACTGATTACGTTTTTAAATGAACTATTTTAAATGTTTAAGTAGAAAATACTTACAAATTAAGAGTAAATGTTTTTCTTACAATTTCCTAAGTCCTACAGAATTAACAATAAGACAGACTAAAGCACTGATTAGGGGGGTAAGGAGGCTGCAGAGATGTTCACACACCCAAGGTGTGTAGGGAGGAATAGGTAACAGGCTCCATACAGTGCTTTGCACTCTGCTGGTATTGTAGAGATTTCACTAACACAATGGTCAAGCAGCCTGGTTTGAGTGTGTAAGTAGAGGCTTTCTCATCATTAAACAACCCTGGGCTTTGTAAGCTTTGGATTCCTGATGTACACACACTTATCAAATAAGAGAATGGCTTCTGAGTGCTGTTGTGGATAGAGAAAGCTTTACAGTACAAGGTGCTTCTGCTTCTAGCATTGAGGGTCTGTGCTGGTCATACAGTATTGTCTCTGACTGAAGAGGTTTTCCAAGGTACACAGTTAGTACACAACAGCAGTCCCTCACCTTTCCAAGGCAGGAAGTGAGTTTGGGAGGAAAATAGATGGTGGACTGGGGCCATTTTACCAAAGCAGGCGTTTGGCAGGAAAGTGCCTTGGTGTCACGTAAACATGAAATTGCTTAATAGCTTGGTCTATGTGGATTCTACCCACACAAACTCTGCTGTATGTGCATGTCACTCCCCTAAGCCTAGGAGTTCCTAGTGTGTCATAGATTAAAAAGTGCACCAATCAAGCAGCATTGAACCCTGAGCTGTTCCTGTGGTCTCTCAGCAAGCCCTGACACACCCCACCGGCTTGTGTTTCCCTCCTGTCCTGTCTCTTGCACACCCACAGTTACACTTCTGTGCAGGTGTACATCTGGGATGAAGTAAAGATCAGGGAAGAGTGTGACTATTCACATAAATGCCCACGACCCCTTCAAACAAATTAGGTCCTGGGACAGCCTCTTGGACTTGATTTTGTTCACTGATCAGAATAAATCATCCAAATGCAGTAAAGTTTACACTGATACCCAATTTAATTTAATGTGTGTGTGTGTGTGTGTGTGTGTGTGTGTGTGTGTGTGTGTGCCTGCATGAGTTTATGCACACCACGTACATTCAGGAGCCCACAAGGTCAAAAAACAGATCAGATCCCTTGGAACTGGATTACAAGCAATTGTAAGGTCCTTATGTGGGTGCTGAGAATTGAACTCAGGTCCTCTGAGAAAGCAGCAAATGCTCTTAATCACTGAGACATCTCTCGAGCCCCTAAGCATCCAGTTTTTAGCGACTATTCCCACTGTGATAAATTCATGTCCCCAGTGCAATTTGCTATGTACAGCCTGAACTACAAAGAGAAACAGAAATGAGTAAGACATGTGTCCAGACCAATAGACCTGCCCCTTTGCCCTGCTCCTTCCCAGAGCATGTCATGTGTCCTGAAGTCCCCACAGTGGTGGAGACAACAGGCAGTCACTAGGCACTTGTGTTTAAAACAAACAGTTTAAAATAGTTCATTATACCTTACCCTGCAGAGAGAGAAAATGTTTTCTCAGATCCCTGAAAGCAGATAATGAATAATTTAGAGCGTAGTGGTGATCCAAAACTTTCGGTGCCTATTTTTAAAGTACTGCTCTGGATTACAACATGCTGTCTGGTTCCAGAGAGCAACTCTTAATGATTGTACTGCATGGCCTCTCAAGGGTGAATTCCTAATAGGAAAACTGAAGGCTGGGGAGCAGGGGGGGGCGGGTATTCAAGCCACCACCGGGTAGGAAACATGTTAAAGGCTTTAAGACTAAAAGCCTGGGACAGATTCAGCAAAAAAGTAGGTCACCCTCACAGAAAACACAAGGTACAAAACAAAGCCGAGGATTTAGGGGGAAACTAAATCACACTCTGGTCTCTGTCCTTTCTGCTCACCCACTAAGAGAACTCGATAACCACTGTCCTGTCAGCAAAACATATTTGGTTGCTAAAGATTTAAATATGGAAGGTAAAACTATATGGTTTAGGAAAGCTGTTTTTAAATGAGTATTTCTATGGTCTCAAGAGGAAACATTTTAAACAGAGTATCAAAACTGGAAGCAATTAAGAAATATCTTCATGTGGCTATTAAAATATAAATTTGTGCCTGTCTGAGCATAGAAAGCCTCTTAACTTACCCTCACATCCTGTCCTTACAAAAACCTAATCTAGAGCTTTCAATAAGCCCAGAGAATATAAACAAGGAAATAAACAGAAAATCATGACCCTCTCTCAAGGACTCATATATCTCTAAAATAACTGCAGCTCTGAGATGAACCCAACCCCCCATGCCAGATTAGTCCAGAGTACAAAGCAGATCCTATTTCCACAGAGTCAAAACCTGGGAGTGGCCTTAATCCCTCACAAAACCCCAGACCACAGGAAGCCATTAGCCAGAATACACACAGCTCAAGAAGGAGCTACAGGTTGTTGGGAGTATTCAGCCACGTTAGAATTCAAGCCATCAGCTTCATAATTCTTAAAGACAGCAAGGAAAGGTGAACACCCAGAGAATGGCTTGATGGTCTTACAACATCAATGCAACAATTGTGGGAATGTTGAAAATATATAACCAATGGCTAGTCTCCTTTGCTTTTTGGATTGCTTTTTTAACAATGTAAAAATATGTTATAGTAACAAATAAACGACACTAAGGCAGTTGACTAATCAGCCTGAATGAAACCATGTCAAGGATATGGGACTGAAGCCCTGGATAGAGAGTAAAGTCAAAGAGACTTGCAATACCACCACCACCACCACACACACACACACACACACACACAACTGTAATCTGGTTCAACCTAGCTGAGTGATCCTGTACCGCTGCCTGCCGGCCCACAGTCTGTAAGCATCTGTAGCAGGCTTTCGTTTTTTCCCTGAATCTATAACTCCCTAAATAGTAAGCGGATTCCATTTTGTTTAATCACCTCAGGTAACAGGATATTTCCACCTGGAGGTGGGACTGTGTGTACCACTTGGTTTGTAGATTGTAATGTGAAATGAACTGTGGAATTCTATTCCATGTGTCACTCTAATGACAGGTTGGGTTGGCTCCTCTGAATTTGGTGTCCTATGCTTATGAGGAAGTCCTGTGCATCAGTTCCTAGTCCTCACTGAGCCCCTCACACAGTATCATGACACAGAGACAAGGACCCATATGACTGAAGTTCAAGAAAAGAGCCTCTTCCTTCCAGTGGTGGGAACACAAGGGGACTGTGGTGTTAATACAGAGAAGGCCATACTGTCCAGGACTGTCTACCTTCATCGGTCCTTCACTTGGCTTGAGGACACATAACTGCTTCCACTGAGTTGGGTAGAATATGCAGAAAATAGCTCTGAGACCATTGTATCAGTTAGCCAAACCTATCGGCGGCTCTCTTGAAGAAGTCCTAGCTTTGGTTGTTTGGGTACTCACTTTGGTTGTTTGGTTGTTTAGGTTGGAGAAAACTGCTTTAAAAATGGTACTCAGGGATCTGCGATTGTTCACAGAGTGCATGAGGGGAGAAGGAGACAGCGCTGAGGTTGGTGGTAGGAAGCAGGTGCATTTGACTTCTTTCTGTGGAGTGGAAACTCTGTTCTTTTCGGGGAAATCTATGGAAGGGTTCACTTTGATCAAATTCAGGGGCAGCACCTTAGAGAGTGGAAAAGTAGCCTGGGCATGACCTTGCTGGTGTCTGAATCATGATTTCAACTCTGTGAGTGTGTGTGTGTGTGTGTGTGTGTGTGTGTGTGTGGTGTGTGTGTGTGTGTGTGTGTGTGTGTGTGTGTGTGTGTGTGTGTAACTGCAGCATCTCTGGGGAGCTGAAGGAAGACAAGATGAGACTCAGAGTCCAGCTGTTAGGTATCTCAGATTTGAATAAGATTCTGGAAGTAAAAGGTTTTAGATTTGGGGTTCAAGGGGAACATTGAGTCCGATTGCGCTTTGAAGTAAAAGAACTTTATTAGAAGAGTGGTTGACATGAACAAACAGACAGCCTCGTGGCAGAGGGCTTGAGAGGTATTTGGGGCCCCCTTCTTAGAGGTTTCAGAGGAAAGGGGAGAGTCTACATCATGTGGTTGCTGGCAGTCCTTAACACATTCTTTCAGTCAGTGATGATGGTGAGGAGGGCACAAATCTAGAAACACAAGTTACCTTCAATTCTGGAGACCAAATTACTAAAGTTTGAGGAACTGACAATGAAAATGATGGAGCTTTGCAAATGGCGTGGCACTTTGTAACAGGAGGCAGTGCCGTCAGGTGGACACTGCCCTCCCAGATATTTCGCCCTGGTTGCGTCCCCTTGCCCGGCCCTCATTGCCGCTTCCTCGCCCCTCTCGCCACAGGTGTGGAAGACATCGTGGCTATAATGATTCCTGAGCCCAAAGGGAAGGAGATAGTAAGCCTGCTGGAAAGGAATATCACCGTGACCATGTACATCACCATCGGAACCCGGAACTTGCAAAAATATGTGAGCCGCACGTCGGTCGTGTTTGTCTCCATCTCCTTCATTGTCCTGATGATCATTTCCCTCGCATGGCTGGTCTTTTATTATATCCAGAGATTTCGATATGCAAATGCCAGGGACAGGAACCAGGTGAGTAGCTCATTAAGACAAGCATCGCTCTGTAAACTTAATGCGAACAACACATATTATGGTATAAATTGTGTAACTCACAAATAACAGCATGAGATCGAAAATGTCTACTGACTCCACCCCACAAACACTGTTAACTTCTGCAGTGCAGTTTTTCAAAAATTTATTACATGTTTGTGTTCTGATGTTTTACTGATACTGTCATCTAAGATGATGATTTATCCCATACTCTGTCCCATTGCTCATCTTTACACATGTGTTTATTTAAGCAGATGCAGAATGAAGGGAGAAGGGAGAGGGACAGGAGCCTAGATTGTGCTAACAGTGATAACACGACTTGAAAATTACCAGGATTTCTCCCCTGGGAATGTACGGGAAGATGAGATTTTTGTTTTTAACATAAAACTGTTTTTTAAAGCAGTACATTTTTGACATGTATACATTGTATAAAATGTGACTGTTGTGCAGAGATTGCAATGAAAACACAGTCACCTTCCATGTGAGTCCTAGCTGCCTGCTTCTACTCCATAGAGAATCTTCCAGGGATATTTTACACATGCCTAGATACACATGTTTGTATATATAAACATGCTCTTTAAAACAGCATGAGAGCATCATTAACTCTGAACCTTTCTCTCTCTTCATCTTGGAGATGAATTATCATGGGGATTAATTCATCCCAACACAAAACCAAAAGCCTTCTCACTTCTCATGAGTGCCTAGCATTGTACTGCCTTCATACATCATAGTCAATTTTCCAGTTCCCACTAATGGACATGTTTTCTCTTTTCAAACAAGACATATATATGTGATACTTAACACATTTTTTAGTGTATATCTAAGGTAAGTTCTGGATGTTTAATTGCCAAGACAATAATATATGTATTTAAACTATGATGACTGCAATGTTGTCTTCCAAAATAACATTGTTGAACCAATTTATACTTCAACCAACAATATTTTAAAAGCAGTTTGTTGGGGACAGCAATTTGGCTCCAGGGGAAAAGGTGCTTGACTCCA
Organism: Onychomys torridus; assembly: GCF_903995425.1. Lineage (NCBI taxonomy): Eukaryota > Metazoa > Chordata > Mammalia > Rodentia > Cricetidae > Onychomys > Onychomys torridus. The sequence continues at coordinate 9,962,717 of NC_050447.1, forward strand.
AGCCTGGTAACCCGAGTTTAAGCCCCAGAATCCACAGACTAGAAGGAGAGAACTGACTCCCACAAAGTAGGACCTCCCAATGCACCTCTGGGGACAAGCACATGCATATGTGCACACATGTATATACAGACACACAGATGGCAGACAGACATGCAGAAACATAGACGCCAGTGCACATGCACACGCACATGCACACGTAAGAAAAACAGCTTTCTGTATCCTTACCAAGGGAATGTTGCAGCTTTTTATTGACTCAGTGAATCATGTCACTCTTTTCCTTTTGTTTTGTTCCTGTGGCACTGGGCATTGCCCCCTGGCCTTGCACATGCAAAACTACAGCCCACCACCATGCTTACCTTCCCAACCATGGCATCACACTTTTTAAATTATAAGTAATGCTAAATGTGTTCTAAAGTTCTGTATGAAACAGGACATCTCTGTTCCAGACCTGCTTCTGTGATCTGAGAGTTTTGGGATACTTTCTTATTAGTATGTATCAGGTGCTTATCGGTCAAGGAAATTAGCCAATTTTTCTTATGATATGGGATTACATTTCTCAGCTTCTCATTACCTTTCCTTTATCTGTGGTTCTCTGAAGCATGAAGATTGTTGCAGAATCTATCCAGTTTTGAATAAACCACTAGAGCTCATGTAATTAGATCTTCTCTGGGCCAAACCTTTGGAAAAACATTCCCTCTACCTCATTTTTATTTCTCTTATAATTAAATCTTACAGAACTTTTCTTTATAAAGAATGAAGCAGAGGTATAATTTTTTATGGTGACCTGCCATTTTTATAACTGGTACTTTTGAATAATTACCTTTCCCCTCATGTGCAATAGCCAGCTCCTTTAACAATGCGAAGCACCCCTGTGAAAGAAGCTCATCCTGTTTCCGTGGTCCCGGAACTGCTCCCGGATCTCCCTGGGCTCTCGCTCCAGTGCTGTTATGTCTCAGGCCTCACGTCTGTCCCTGTTCGTCCTCTCTGTTGCACTGTCTTCACTGTGTTCATGGTTATGAGTTTGGACGTGTTGTGGCAGCTTTCAAAGGTGTACGAGAACTCACAACAAGTTTATAACTGTGATGTTGAATCTCCTCAGTACAGTTTGTTTTTGCTTGTTCTTGGCTCTTTAGTCAGTGGTAGCACTATTAAATTATCCCTGTCAATCTGACGTAGTCTTCTTATTGTTCCCAGGTACTTAATCGTTATGTATTGGTTTAGTTGTTTCTAATTATAAACATCCTATTTCACTTCACTGGCATGTCTAAAAACGCCTCTAAATAATCTAAAATAACATGGAAAACTAATCTCTCAACCTATAGTATTTAAGGGAAAACTCTCAATTTAATGAGATTTTTTTAAATTAAATTTCCATCATATTATTTTCCATTCAGTTTTATAGGTTGAGATATTTTCTCATGTTACAAAGTATGTAATTTTGTAAATGTCAACATTATTGGGTTTTTTTAAATCAAGAATGGATATTTAATTTTTCAAAGGTGACTTTTTGATAGTAGTTTCCAGTGAGTGGCATCCATTATTACAATCATGTTGGTTGCTGAAAGACCACACCTGGGTCAAATTCTGTGTCTTCATTAAATGTTCTGCTGCACCAGTGCATATAATACCAGTTAGACTCAAGGTAGTGAACATGGAATGTGTCCAGCTCGCTCCTATAGGGTCCTGTATGAAGTATATATTTGTACATTGATTATTAAAAAGATAGTTACCAGCTAATTGGACTGCCATAAATAAAAATATGTGTTTTATGTCCATGGGGAATCTCAGCAGCCAGTTGCACTTAAGGCAAGGATGAAATTTGAAGCTGTGAACTAGTTAGACCTTGAGTTCATTGAGTAATCCTTTTGACCACTCTACTTTCTGCAGGTACATAGGGCTTGTGTGTCAGTTTAGGCACATGTGTGCTCAGTGAGACACTTATTAACTTTCCTTGAACTACAATGTGTTATCACCAAGGTCACTCAGTGATGGGACCATATTAAAAGTTAGCCCTGTTTCCTGATCAATGTGAACACTACATTTTTAGCCCCTTTTAAAGAATGGAATAAGAACTAAGGAAAAAATATCTTTTGATAGACAGTGTTCCACTCTGTTCAACAGAACATTACAGCTGTGCAAGCCATATCTATAATAAGCAGCAGGTTGACTTAAATCATTTATTTTTATTACAGTATCACTGACCTTCAGAAAGAGTGAGCCTCCATGTCTTTCTAGGCCCACAGCCTGAGATGAAACAGGAAAGGACTTCATCTCACATTGGAATATGTTCTGCTGGCAGGTATCTGAAGAAGGACTGAGTTTGAATTAGTCTGTTGTAGATATCCACCTGGCTTCATGTGGTTCATGATTTAAAAACGTTTCCCAGCATCTTACATGATAATGATGCTTTTCGTGCTGTACAATACATGGAGATGGTCAAGTCAGTGCAGCTGCCCCTGAAATGAGATCCGCTGGGTAGTCTACTGCTGGAGACGCAGAGAATAAGGGCTGCAGCTGAAAATGGATAAGAAACTTGGCTGCTGTTGTCATGCTTCCTAAAACAGGGTGGTGGCTAAAGGCATCCGCTTGGGAATCAGGGCCAGTGTGGGACAAAAAATTTGGTGAGACCTAGAGGCATGAACTTACAGGAGCTGTTTCCCCTGCCCAGGCCCCAATTGCCTCAAATATAAGGTCAGTGTGACAGTGTGCCAGCCCTGGAGTTGTATTGTGAGGGTCAAACAAGAAACTTGTGGCATTATCAGAAGGGTGTCAATAAAATCATGTGTGACAGGCAAAGAGAATCCTTAGAAAGTAGTAGTTAAATGTTAACAGCTCGTTTCTTGTATATAGAAGTCTATACATGAGGTTGTTAGTCCTTGTGACACAATTGGAAACAGAATAGAATCATTTTTCCAACTTTCCTCTAGAACTACAGGAAAAGAAAGTTTATAAATATAATACCCAGCTAGCCACGAGAATGCACACTCATAGCCTCAAAACAAAACATACACGTAGGTCCTATCTCAAAACAAAAATACATTCTTAAAATTTTCACTGTAGATGAAAAAAAATCTAGTTTTCGTGGAGACTCCTATCCTGTGAAACACTTTTAAAAATTCCAACAATAGTGTATAGGCAGAGTGAAAATATAGTAACCATGAAACAAAAGTTATGCATTTCAGAGTAAAGATCCTTCCCACACCAAATTCCCCTAGCAATTATCCTCCAGTCTTCCTGGAGGGAAAAACTCTGACCACATCTTCTGTGTGCTTCCAGCAATGCCGGTATGTGTATGAATATTTTTTTAAAGTTATTTTAACATTTGTCACCTAGACAAGGGCTTCGCCCTTACAGCTGTGTTATAGTAGCAGCAACAGGAACACACATTAAAATAGACAGCAGACACCATGTGAAGGGCCATAATTACCATGGACAGTGGTGGGTTTGGACTACAGTCTTAAACAAAAAAAAAAAAAACTCAAGTGTCAAATTAAGGAGCTTTTTCAAGTTCTTATGGACCCAATATAGAACACAGAAATATGGCCTAGTTTACACCTATTGTGCCAATATAGAAGGGGAAAGAGACCCTGTTTTCTGTTTTTCCTTCTATGCTTTCACTCAAATGAGAACATGTACACTTCTGCCTCAAACATAGGGTTTCCTCTCACCTTAACTGATTCCCCAACAATGTAGTTGGAAGGTTTCTCCAGTCCCATCGGGTCCCACCCAGCCCTCTCATGATCTGCAGTCAACTGGACCCAAGTAAACACACAGAGATTTATATTATTTACAAACTGGCCCATGGCAGACTTCTTGCTGGCTAGTTCCTATAACTAAACTCAGCCCATTTCTGTTAATCTATATATCACCACGTGTTCTGTGGCTTTACCTGTGTGCCATTACATGCTGCTCCCTGGAGAGTGGGGCAGTGTCTCCTGTGCCTTTGCTGATATTCTAACTCAATTTTGACACATGGAAATACTGTCAAACCCCAAGGCTCTGTCCCACATGACTGTGCATTCTAGATGTGGGTCACCCCAGGTTATATACCTGTGCATCTGGAAGACAGATTGTACACAGATAAGCTCTTGACTTAACATTTTCCTGTTCATTCTAAAATGTTACAGCTTGGGGACAGCCAAGTTAAAAGGGACAGAAAGTTCAGTATGGAAGGCAGGGTATCAAACTTCTATGTCCTGTTTGAGAGGGACAACTTCCACATGCTCAGCAGCCTGGGAGTTCTCTGAACCCTGTTTCGGGATATGCTTCATTACCTATGCAGTAGGGATTAAATCATCATTGTTCATTGGTGATCGATTCAACCACTAGTCTCACTTTCCCAGGCAGAGAGAGAACAAGTTTATTTTCAACATTTATTACAGAGTCAAGACCTCTGCCCTAACAGAGCAGCTTGGGTTGTAATAGCATCAGCAGGTGGTCCTGCACTCAGGGCACACATAGTGGTAGGTCTGAAAATCCCACACCTCTAACCACAAAGTTCTGAGGCAAGCAGCTGCATCCTCAGGGACTTTCCAAAGCCACCTTATTAATACAAAGCCAGGGGTGACTGAAAGTGCTTGTTTTGAATAACAAGACTGGTTCACATTTGCCACTCCCATCACATAATTGCAGGGATTTGGGGAGCTCTCACCAGAAACTAAGATAAAAAACAAAATGTGTGTTTTGTATGAAATGCCACAATATCACACGATCTAATTATTAACTCCTCCGTTTGCTCTCAAGAGTGTTCCACTTTGGCTGAGAAGTCATACAGTTACAATATGTTTGAGAGAAGCAGAGAATCAAGGGTGTAATTAGCTCAATTTCAAACATCTACTACAAGTGGGGAAGGTGGAAGAGGTCCAGTGGGGTTGGTTTTAACATTGCATTTGGCAACATTAAATTTAGAAGTTTATTAGATATTGGAGCAGAAATGCCTGGGAAGTTTTTCACTAAGAGGCCACAGCTCAGAAGAGAAGTCAGAGATGGAGAAAGGGATGCGGAAACATCAGTTCATGGTACCACTTAATCATCAGAATCGGCAGGCTTACATGAAAAGTGGGTACTCTGGAAAAGACTTGGGATATGCAAATATGCCTTGGTGTCTTCCTTAGTCTATCCACTTTTGATGTTGTTACAGTTAGGGAGAGCAATCTCTTTCCTTGTTCATCATAAGGATCATGGCTAGCACACCACTAACAAGAAAAGTCAAAAAGAGATCAACATGGCAATTAGAACTCATCAGTTTATATTTGGTCTTCTTCCAAAAAGACGACCAAAGAACCCAGGAAGAAGTATCTATCATCCTTAGAGTCATGAAGAATGGAGAACTGGGCAAAGAGAACAACCTCCTGGTGATAGACTGGGTGTGAGTAGCAAGGCCAGCCTGCTAAGATTCTTCTGGGATTTTTCTATGCGCTTCTCTGTCCTAAGTAAAGGCAGGCTTCCCAGAAACAAAGGCTTTCAAGGAAGATGAGCAAACATGACCTTTATGGGTTTCGAGTTTTTTGGGTTTGTGTGGGAGGAGGGACTCTCACTCCTGTGACTCACCTTAGAGAAGAGGAACTATGACTTCCATGACTTATTTTTGGGGAGCAGAAACAGTTCCATGTGAAACCTGGCTTCTGAAGCTGCTGCTGAGACCCTCGGGTGTCCCTCAGCTCTCAGAACTCAGCATGTGAAAATGACGCAATTGTGGGTATGATTTTCTGAGATGAGCATTACGTCCTGCCATCCGAGGTTCCACGTTTTTGTTTTGTGTGTTTGTTCTCCACGTCTCTGCATTTCTCATACTCAGGAAATAAAAAGGAAAATGTCTTACTTTCCCCCACTTTCCTAAATATTTACAAAATCGCCAATTTAATACCTTGAATTTGATGAGGTACGTCATCACTTAACATCTCGGGGATATTTACAGGGCCTTTTTTCTTTTAATATATAGTTCTTTCCTTATTTTCTGTAAAGCAATTTATCTTCACTACTGTCAAAAAAAATTGCCAATAACCTTGATAAATGTTTTTTTCACCTGTTCAGAACAAATTGATGGATAAATCTAATTACCAGCATGTCCTGCTCTTGACAACCTTTACTAAAAAGGAGAATCTGGAATTACTTGTGTTAGAAGACATCCATAAGCATATTAACCAGACACTGTGGGGGATGCCCTTGAACCAGAAGGATGGTACACAGCGCCGTGGCTCCTCCTTCTACCTGAACTGATCTCTAGGTCTTCCCTAGCCATTGCTCTAACTGAGACCCACAAAGGAATTGTTCTGTTTCTTTGTAGACAACAGGTCCCAACACATGCCTCCTTCCCTTTTATCCTTGGTAAAACTTGAAGCTAAGCATGAAGCTGGGCAGTGGAGAACCCATGCAGCATGTGTCATGTCTTAAACCCAGTCTTCAAGTACACCAAGAAGAAAAACCAAAGAAACAAGCAGCCTGAAGCAAGAGAGATCATACAACAGCTTTATGGGGGCTTCTTTCTGTCACCTTGCGACTCTCTCTTGCTCTGACGAAGTACATAAGAGGATGCTGTCAATGTAGGGAAGCTATTCTATCTCAGAGTCTCACAGGTTCCAATCCTCGTTTGGCTTGCTCCATCGCTATGGTCCTGTCACAAGACAGAACATCCTGAGGAGGCTGCTCAGCTCTTGGCAACCAGGAAGTGGCAAGAGAATAAGAAAGAGTAAGAGAGTGAGAGAGCTAGAGAGCTAGCGGAGGGGACATGGAGAGAGCAGACAAAATACACTCTGTTTCCAGTCTATCACATTGAAATTAATAGCCATATTGGACCAGAAACACTGAGTTATTTTTTTTCCATTTCCATATAATACATTATATTAAATATGTATCATCTTCACAGGTTTGATTATAGATAATAAAAATATTCTCTAAATGTTAAGGGCAGGAAGTGTTCCTAGATCGTTGAGCTAGAACTCATCAATGGATGCAGTGATGAAGTCAGTATCCTTGTGGATCTAATCACTTCCCAATAGCATCACCAGCTGAGGAACAAGCCTGTAACAGGTGAGCTCAAAGGCTCATGGTGTCTATGTACAAGCTGGTCATGCTGGCAACTGCCTTTAACCCCAGCACTACTTATGAGTTCTAGGCCAGCCAGGGCTTTATAGAGAGCTGCTGTCTCAGACAAACAAAAGAAGTTTGTGCTTTGGGGCCTGAGGGTGGCTCAGAGGTAGAGTATGTATAACATTGAAGAAGCCCCAGTTTTATTTATCAGCTCCTTAATTTGCATTTTGGAAATCCCAAATACTAGTTGAAAATGCACTTTGTAAATATTGAAAATAGGGCTGTTTTTTCTCTCTGTGATTTTCCATGTCTCTTGAAAATCACGTACATGATTACAGACCCAATCTGGAGAACTAGAAATAGGTAGCTCCCTGGGGCTCATTGCTGGTCTGTCTAGCCAAATTGGCAGGCTGTAGAACAATGAGATACCACACACAAAAGGAATATTGGCATACATACCATACATACATACATACGTATAGACATACATATGTCTATACATATGCAAATGACAGAGCAATTTAAACATTTTTATGGTGCTTTTTTCCTCTTATTTTATCACTCCAGAACAACAACAAAAAAAAAACTCACACTACCTGGCTTCATAATCACCATATGATGTACGATGTATGTCTCAGAAGTTAAGTTTCCTGTGCCCTGGAGTCTGGGCCGTCTGCCCTGCCCCTGCCAGGTTGGGCTGTTATGTCTTTCCTGAAACACTACTAACATGGTGTTCTCTTCCTCTTCAAAGGAGATATCATCTAACATAATGTACAGAATGAGGCTGCAAAGAGAGTAATGAATTTATGATAGAATATTCCTCAGAATGGTTGGATGAGATATAGCCTTCCTACCTTTGCTACCAGAGTTCAAGGCCATAGGGAACCTTACTGTGGGTAGATTCAACAAATCAGATCCAGCCACTCAGCCTAGGAATCAAACAGGAAGTCACCAGAGAAGGCCAGGAAAGGAATCTGCTCAACAAGGTACGTTAAAAAAAAAAAAAAAAGAAAGAAAGAAAAAGAAAACAAAGCAAAACAAGCCAGAGGAGCGGCAGTGGACTTCCTTGTCCTGGCTTCTGACATGTCAAGGCTATTGACATGCACACTCCAGGACTGTAGCGGCATGGACAGGAAGCAGAGGCATCATACATCTTAGTCAAATGGGGCTTGGATCATCATGGTCTCAGCACTGTTTCTCTAGGGAAGTTGAAATCCTCATCACTCCAGGGCAATTCGTTCCCTTTGGAGATGAGTTCTTTGTTTCCAGCAGCAAGTGTGTTGTCCAAGGCTTACAGTTCTCAGCCAGTTTAGGGAATGACTAGAGACAGGAAGGCTCCAATCCCATTGGAGCTGGAAAGACTCACCAGCTATTATGTATGATGTCTCTGAAAATCTCAGTGGTCACGGAGGAGCGGGGTACATGTATGTAGTATTTGTTTGCATTTGCCTGTAAGAACACATATAGAAGCCAGGCAGGAATGTTGGCATTTCTATGTTTCTCTCTGCCTTAATTTTTGAGGCACGGTTTCCCACTGAGCCTGGATTTTGAATTTCAATCAGGCTGCCTGGCCAGGGATCTCTGCCAAGATCTTCCCATCCCCCATTCCATTCCACTCCCATTAGAGATGCGCTCACCACACCCAGCTTTTTGCCTGACTGCTGAGGATCCAGACTTAGGTCTTCATGCTTGCTCAGCAAGCCCGTCAATCACCAAGCCATCTTTCCAGCTCCAAATCCTAGTGGCTCTTATCTCAGCCTCCTTGTCCTTAAAGGGGAAGAGCTACCAGCTTCAAACAAACACTTCTTAAATAATTAACATACCTATGTGCAGACCAATCAGGAAGTGGCCCAAAAGTTTAAGGCTGTAATGGTGCCAGAAATAAAATGAAGGCAGGTGCCTTGCTTTACCTCACTTTCAGTTAACCCCTGAGTGTCTGCCAAAGCAGCTGCTCTGTTCCTGCCACAGCTTTGAGAACCATTTGATTTCTGGTAACTTCCAGGAGGGGAGGCCTAGAAGGCCTCATGTCTATGACATCTCTGTTTCCTAGTTCACTGTCTCCTGGACTGTTAGTGCTGGGAACTTAGGAAGCCGCCTTCTAGGTGACTGGACCCTTCAGGAAATCACTGTACCCTCTGGACTGAGGTCATGCAAATGCTAGGCATGGAGTCTATCTTTCTAATTCCCTAACCACTAGCTGTCTTGCTAGTCATGATGCTGGGTACCTTAACATCAGCTTGCTGATTGGACTTCACTATCTCTTTTTTAGAAAGGCATAGGAAGAGCCTTTTCTCTTAGGAAGAGAGAACAGGAATGAATGCCTTCAGACATGGTCATGGTACAGCTCCTTCACTGTGTGCATGATATGCATAAGACTCTGGGCTCAAACTCCAAGACCACAAAAAACTATCCAGTTTCTATGTAGAGAAAAGTAAAGACAAATACACAGGCAAAATTTAAAGGCATTTTTTTCTAACTTATCTTACAAGTTCATGTTTAAGGGCATATGTCCTTTGCTAAAATATTGATTTAAGTGAAATATAACTTTGAAAGCATCATTTTTAGCCAGATGTGGTGGTACATGGGCACATACTCCAATCTCAGCATTCAGGAGGCTGATACAGGGTGATGGGAAATACCTGACTGTAGTTAGAGTTGTTGTTTTGTTTTTTTTTTCCAAGTCCCACCAAGCCCTGGCAGTCCCATAGCCCACTTATAAAATAAACATACAGACATTTATATTATTTAAACTGCTCGGCCATTAGCACAGGCCTGCCATTGTCTAGCTCTTACTCTTACACTCAACCCATTTCTGTTCATCTATATGTCACCACGTGTTCCGTGGCTTTACCTGCTGCCTTTATATGATTCTCCCTGGATGGCAGGCTGATATCTCCTCTTCTCTGCCTTCCTGTTCTCTCAGTTCTCCTCTCTGCTAGTCCAGCCTATACGTCCTGTCTGGCTACTGGCCAATCAGTGTTTTATTTATCAAGCAATCATCCACAGCACTTCCCCTTTCTCTTTTTTTTTCAAAAAAGGTTTTAACTTTAACATAGTAAAATTATATATAACAAAACAATTGTCAAGCAAGAATTACAGTTACAATATTAAAGAAGATATCCTATCTCTCTTATATTTGTGAGTCTAAGATTTTATATCTAATGTATCTTTTATCATAACTAAGGAAAATTATAACTATCTAGTCTTCAACTACATCAAAGACCTCAGAAGGCTATAATATTACCTAAGAAATGGTAGAAGGACACAAGCAACTTTCAAGAGTCTTGCAAAAGTGGACAGAGACAGCTGGCAGTCTGAACAGTCATCCAAAGTTCTTTTGTAAAGTTGGGGCATCTGTCTTCAGCCCACAACCTAGAGTCTCTCAGTTACTTCTCTCTGTGTCCTGTAGAATGTCTGGTAGTTTCCTCTGCGAAGCAGTAACCTGAAGGACCATTTTGCTAAGCAAAGTTCAGTGGTCACCTTCCTATGGGTCTTGTATGTCCAGTTGATACATTTTTTTCAAGCAGTCCAGGCAAGAACAATTTCTTGCCCAAATGGCTTTTTGCCAAGAAGAAGATAAACTCCATATGGAGTGTCTTTGATTTCTATCCTCCTCTCTGAAGTAAATCAGTGCTGCCAGGAGCAGACGTGTCTCATTGTCCAGAAAGTCTAAATTATTAAAAAATATTTTAAATGCCATATTCTGTAAGTCTTTGAAGTATTTGAAGATTACCTACCTATCTGAAATAAATCTATGTATAACTAGAAAACTTAACATGATTATGTTTGACTATCATAGAAAACTAATTGTTCCATTACAATTTAAATGAATTGTATAAACATAATACCTTAAACAAGAGTAAAAATACACATACAGTATAACAAAATTAACTTTAAATTTGTAGCAATAAACTAAAATCCATAGCAATGTAAAACATTTTTAAACAAGTTGCTCTTTAAAAGTAGATTCAATAATCTATCCTTTCATACTATCATATCTAAATCATATCCCCCTTTCTTCTTTAGAAAGAGATCACATTTATAATCAACCTGATTTAAATAAAAATATTGGTTTTTCGCTGTCCCGCACCAGAGGGCTCTTCTGATATGGGACAAACAAATTTCTTAACCTTTTTTTTTTTTTTTTTTTTTTTTTTTAAAGCAATATATTTGGGTTTAGAGGAGTGAGCCAATTCAATTGGTATATTTGGAAATTTAGGCATAGTTTCTCTTACTGCTTTCTGCTGGAGGGGACACTGTATCTTATGGGGACACAAAGAAAATTTTAGTATTTTAAAGTAGTCTGTGAGGGTGTATAGTCTGAGTCAGTTGCCTCGCAACCATTCTGGATGTTGGATCATCTGGGCCATGGTGTCATTGGAGACCTTGCAGGGGGTCTTGGCTGGTCAAACCAGATGTATCTTGCTTTCTGTAGAAACAAAAGCAGAGACTCTTTTCCAAAGCAACATACCCTTAGATCCAAATTTTGAAGTCAAGGTACCTTTAAAATATACACATTGGCTTAACTCAACAGCTTTTACAATCAAATGTTTTTCTGTAGTTAAAAATCCCAAAGACAGCACAATATAGATTCTCTGTGTAATATCCATCTTTACCTGGCTTATTTTTTATACTACCTTTACTGTCTCTTTAAAGACTTTATTTTTAAAAACTATATATTTCTTTATATAACAGTATATATTCCTTTTTTTCTCTCTTCCAAGCCTACATACATTTATACACACACTGTAAAACATTTAAAATCTTGTTCCGTCTGAATCTGTTTTATTGTGAATCTATTGTTTTAAACTGCAGCATTACTGGGGCTAAAATAGCAGCTTTGGCTGGTGGCTCCACCCACCTCAGCTTCCCAACATGGTGGTGGTACGTTTACCACCAGCTCTGGGCCACCACCAGCTCTGGGAGCCATCAACTCTTAGAAACAGTAGTTCTATGCTTCTATCAAAGCAGCATATAGCCCAGAAACCTCTTTTATTTTTTTGTACTAGCAAAGACTAAATCTACCACACAGCATAATGTGCCACTTGTAGATGCCTCTTTCCCGCCATACTGCTGGTCAAACGAGCATGCTAGGAACCTCCAATTTGAGAGAGACAACTAAGAAGCTATTATAAGCTCCATTTTAGAATCTTTTTTCTCAGGTTTTAGGTGAAAACTCTTGTCGACCCGTTGGGCGCCATTTGTAGCTAGAGTTTTTCTCTCTGGGTCCCACCAAGCCCTGGCAGTCCCGTAGCCCACTTACAAAATAAACATACAGACACTTATATTATTTAAACTGCTCGGCCATTAGCTCAGGCCTGCCATTGTCTAGCTCTTACTCTTATACTCAGCCCATTTCTGTTCATCTGTATGTCACCACGTGTTCCGTGGCTTTACCTGCTGCCTTTACATGATGCTCCCTGGATGGCAGGCTGATGTCTCCTCCTCTCTGCCTTCCTGTTCTCTAAGTTCTCCTCTCTGCTAGTCCAGCCTATACGTCCTGTCTGGCTACTGGCCAATCAGTGTTTTATTTATCAATCAATCATCCAAAGCACCTGACCAACCTGGGTTCCCTAGGAAGACCCTAACACAGAGAAACAAGATGGGATGGGAGGAAAGAGGAGAGATGGATTACTTCTAGTGTAGCTGCATTGTAGTTTAAGCTGTGGCAATTATTTGAAAATACAGTTTTCTACTTAATTACTCTCTCATTCATTGGAAATAAAAAATTTAAGCCAGTTGGTGGTGGCACACGACTTTAATCCCAGCACTCAGGAGGCAGAGGCAGGTGGATCTCTGTGAGTTCGAGGCCAGCCTGGTCTACAGAGTGAGTTCCAGGACAGGCTCCAAAGTTACCCAGAGAAACTCTGTCTCAAAAAAAAAAAAAAGCAAGCAAAAAATTTAAGTGATTGAATTGAACACAATATTTTAAAATATCAACTAAACGTAATTGCAACTTTTTCTGAACTTTAAAGAAGAAAGATAACTAACATTTCATGGTACTGAAGAGATGGTTCAATAGTTAAGAGCACTGACTACTCTTACAGAGAACCCAAGGTAAATTCCTAGCACCCACATGGCAGCTCACAATCATTTATAACTTTAGTTCCAGGGGATGCAGTGTCCTCTTTCTGGCCTCTATGAGCACCAAGGATACACATGATGCATGCACAGGCATGTTTATAAGCAAAGGGCTCATATGTATAAAAGAATTTAAGTAGTTTTTAAAAAGAAAAGAAAAGAAAGTGTCCAAAGTCTCTTTATCTGGGGTTCAGATGTCTTATTTTAAATATAATGACCGGCAGACTTGTGACATTTGCTCCTGAGAAGAAAATTATGTCAGTGCTTTCCCTTTTACCAGTCCATAATAGCTACTGGTCAAGGCTTCACCAGGCTGGTTACTCAACTTTACTACCTTACAGCATATATCACTATAGCTCAGCAGTTCTCAACCTATGGGTCGAGACCCTTGGACCTTTTCACAGGGGTCGCATAAGACCACCAGAAAACATAGATATTTACATTATTATTCATAAAAGTAGCAAAATTACAGGTATGAAGTATCAGTGACAATAATTTTATGGTTGGAGGTCAGCACAAGGTGAGAAACTGTTAAAAGATCATGACCTCAGGAAGGTTGAGAACCACTGCTCTTAGTTCCTTAATTCCCCTTTGCCTAGTTAAATTTCTCCCATGCTTAAAAAATTCTATTGTTTGAATGTCTTATTTACTCATCTTTTATGGAAATTCTGGGTGATGAGCTACAGAGGAAATTATAGTTCAGAGACTTTTTTCTAAAACCCAGATTTACATTTGACAGAAAATACAATTAAAAGTATGTGCTAGGCATGGTGGTACATGATTCCAGTCCTAGCACTCAGGAACCTGAGTGGATTTTGAGTTCAATAGCAACCCAGGCTATGTAGTAAGACCTTGGTGCAAAAAACAAAGGACAAAACAAAAACGTGTGTGTGTGTGTGTGTGTGTGTGTGTGTGTGTGTTGCCAATTAATGGCTGGAGAGCTAGACAAAATATCAATGAGGAAGATGAAATAACATGGAGAAAAGCTCACTTTCTGCTTGCTTGTTTAAATAATAGAGAAGTGATTTATAAGGACTTGAGAGGTTTTGGTTGATTGGTCAACAGGTTGATTGGCTAGTGACTTGATGCCTGGCTGCAGGGTTGGACTGCTGGCCAGCTGTGCTGTGGTATAGTTTCCCAAGCTCTGTGAACTGTAGTGCTTTCTGAAGAATCTACCTTTCTTATGGGGCTGTAGGAAGGGGAAGGAAGTAAAACACTTCAGCGGGTGCTGGGGACATTGTAAGCTTCACTGCTATGCTGGTTTGAATTTGATGTGTCATTATTCTCCGGCATATGGATAACTGGCCCCCAGTTGGTAGTGCTGTTAGGAAAGGCTAAGGGATATGGCCTTGTTGGAAGAATTGTGTCAGCAGAGGTAAGCTCTGGAAGGTGAAAGCCTTGCACCATTCTTTGTGTGATCTCTCTGCTTCCTGTTCAGCCACCATGCCTGCTGCCTGCCAGGCATCCCCTCCATGACAGTGATGGACTCTTAACCTTCTGGAACCATTGGCCCCAAATAAACACTTTCTTCCATAGGTGCCTTGGTTGTGGTGTTTCATCTCAGCAATAGGGAAGTAACTAAGACAGCTAGTATGTTCAGTATTCTTAGGAGAAAAGTATGGGGTGTAGCCCAACAGTACAGTGCTTGCTTAGCAAACATGAGACCCTAGATTCAATCCCCAGCACAAGGAAAATAAAGGCAATTTAAATTTTAAAAAATTGTAACTCATAAAAGAAAACTGAACACTATTATTATTGTCATCATGATCTTAACAAAACCAATTCCCTACTAACTTGAATCCTTCAAATACATTTCACTGCTGCAGATGCGTCTACTGCAGGCCAGAAGCACACATGCTAAGAGAGTAAGGCACACCGTGCAGGAAATGCTTGCAAGCACACACAGAAATCCCATTTTCCCTCAACAGATTAAGATTTGATTCCCACACCCTTCTCCTCATTGCCTTGCCATTGAAGGCTCATTAGGACAACAATTTTCCCTATGCAAAATTGGGGCATGATGTATTCTTGCTTGACATGCGTAATAATGGTTCCCCAAGTATGTGATTTGTAATTATTTGCTAACCTAAATGCTAAATTCTATGGTGTGTGTGTGTGTGTGTGTGTGTGTGTGTGTGTGTGTGTGTGTGTGTGTTAAATGTGTTCATGAGTGGGGGGGGGTGCATGTTAAATGTGTCATGTGGGCATATGCACATTTATGTGTGTGTAAACACTCACAAAACCCAAATGCCTGTGGAGGCCAGAGGCAAATGGACTTTTCTCTGTTGCTCTCAACTTATTTTTTGAAACAAAGGCTCTTGACTGAACCTGGTGCTTACTGATTGGCTAGATTGGCCAGAGTGCTCCAGGGATCCACCTGTCTCCACTATCCAGCTCTGGGGTTACACACTTGAGGTGCTACAGCTGCTCTTCCTGGGGTCCTGGGACTCTGAGCCCAGATCCTCATGCTTCCATGAAAAAACCTTTACTTACTGAGCCATCTCCTTCCTCTATGTACAGCGTACTCCAACGCACACATAGGAAGAAGGTGATTGAGTGTATATGCAGGCTACACCCATTGGTCTATGGAGTAAACTGAGAGACACGGCAAAAACAAGGTCTTGATGTGAAAAAGAGGGGCTGGTCACTCAAGTCACATACTAGACAGCTACCTCAACGAGTTAGGAAATACTTTGTTTTTGCTAGTTGCCAGTCTGTACAGATATACAGCTAGGAAGTTTCTATTTCATATGTTAATTCTATGTCATGTGAACCTAACACTAGGAACAAGGGTCTCTCTCCAACAGTGTTTTCATGGGCCTTGATTCCTAGAACCACTCTCTGCAAAAGCCCAGGTCCTGTGTCTTCCACCCAGTGTCCTTAACATTCACAACGTGTGTACGATTTCAGAGAGAGCTGCCCTGGTTTATGAAATGCCCTAAGAATGTAAGAGAGGAAGCACACATCTTTGTTGCTAACAAGCAGCTTTCGATTTTTCAGCGCCGTCTGGGAGACGCAGCAAAGAAAGCCATCAACAAGCTCCAAGTCAGGACCATCAGGAAGGGCGACAAGGTGAGAATCCCTTTTCCTTTTGGGTGAGGACCTAGTCAAGGAAACTCTCGTCTTTTCTGACAGCTGAAACAGAAGAGAGAGAAGAAGGGAAGGGAAGACAGATGTGAACAGACAGCTGAAACAGAAGAGAGAGAAGAAGGGAAGGGAAGACAGATGTGAACATGTGTTGTCTATACATATCTGGTGCTTAGAATGTTTTTATTAAAGATATTAAGTGTTTATAAAATACATGCAGTTTGTTGGCAACCAAACATGAGAAATTTTGAAGTCACATGTGCAACAATAATCAAGTTGTACAGCCAGCATGAATGCCCATCAACAAATGAGTGAATAAAGAAAATGTGATGTGTATACACAGTGGAAAATTATTGAGACATTAAGAAGAATGAAATTATGTCATCTGAAAGATAATAAATGGAGTAAGATACCGCCATATTAAGCAAAATAAGTCAGGTGTAGAAAGGTGATAGACTACATTTTCTCTCATATACAAAATCTGGAATTTACAAAAGGACTTACAAGTAAAAGGTTCTCTGCTTCAGAAAAATAAGACGAGCCATGGAAAGGGTGGGGGTAGGAGAGATGAGTGGGAAGTGGAAGAGTGTGATACATATGCACGGAAATATCATAGTGCAACCAGCATTGTGTCCAATAAAGTAGGGCTTTAAAGGTGTGCAAGAAACCAGGTGTGGTACCCCACACCTTTAATCCCAGCACTCAGGAAGCAGAGGTAGTGAATTTCTGGGGGTTCCAATCCAGCCAGTTATACATAGTGAGTTTCTGATTAGCCAAGACTATATAGACCCTGTCTCAGTAAAACATAAACTACAAGAAAACATTCAAAGTCTGGGTGAGATGAGTACACAAAGGTATTACTTGAAACGTGACAAAACTGGTCTTAAATTTAGGTTGAAGCTGTCTGGCCATCAGTACAAAAAAAAAAAAAAAAACAGGAAACAAAAACAAAAGTTGGATATTTCAATCAGTATTTGCTTACCTTATTCCAAGTGCTTCAGAAAACAAAAGCAGAATAGTTATTCTTAGTATGACCCCATGGAAGTTTTTCAAAAAGTCCTTGGAAAGAAGGTGGGTTTATAACCTGAGTTGCGCTCTCCACAGAAGTTCAGAGTGTAAATGTGGAAATGATATTTAGCTCTTCTGAACTCTAGGGCTTAGAAATCCAAAGTCATTTCACTAGCCTCCCTCGCTGTAGAAGGCTGACAAGAAACTAGAGGCCATAAGACACCTCCAGAGAGGAGGAAAAGGGGTACAGCCCAATCCTACAGGCTCTAAAGATGCCCTAATGCCCAGTCATTTAGAACAATGGGTTATAGTACAGCATATGGGCTTGGCGTCCCCTGGAGACTTGGTACTGAATTGACGTTCACATGCACATCAGATGTTGTCTGTCTGAACAACTGATTTTTCTCACAAGTTATTTGCTATCAGTTTAAATGATATGAAAATGCTTTTGAGATTAACAAGAAAAAATTCATTTAAAATGATAACCAGGAGCTTGGGAAGACAGCTCATTAGGTAAAATGCTTGCCCTAACTGAGTTTGAGCCCCAATACTCACAGAAAAGTCAAATATGGTGATACTTGCTTGTGGAGATAGAGACTGGAGGATTCCTGGGGTACAGTGAGAAGCTCTATCTCAATAATAATAATAGTAAGAATGATGATGGTGATGGTGGTGGTGGAGCTTGTAGAGGTGGTGGTGTGGTGGTGGTGGTGGTGGTGGTGGAGGTTGTAGAGGTGGTGGTGGTGTGGTGGTGGTGGTGGTGGTGGTGGTGGTGGTGGTGGTGGTGGAGGTTGTAGAGGTGGTGGTGTGGTGGTGGTGGTGGTGGAGGTGGTGGTGGAGGTGGTGGTGGTGTGGTGGTGGAGGTGGTGGTGGTGGTGGTGGTGGAGGTGGTGGTGGGGATGGTGGTGGTGGAGGTGGTGGTGGTGGTGGTGGTGATGGAGGTGGTGGTGGTGGTGGTGGAGGTGGTGGTGGTGATGGAGGTGGTGGTGGTGGTGGAGGTGGTGGTGAGGAGGTGGTGGTGGTGGAGGTGGTGGTGAGGAGGTGGTGGTGGTGGAGGTGGTGGTGGTGTGGTGTGGTAGTGGTGGTGGTGGTGGTGATGGTGGTGGTGGTGGTGGAAGTGGTGGTGTGGTGGTGGTGGAGGTGGTGGTGGAGGTGGTGGTGTGGTGGTGGTGGTGTGGTGATGGAGGTGGTGGTGGTGGTGGTGGTGGTGGTGGTGGTGGTGGTGGTGGAGGTGGTAGTGGTGGTGGTGGAGGTGATGATGGTGGTGGTGGAGGTGGTGGTGGAGGTGGTGGTGTGGTGTGGTGGTGGTGTGGTGGTGGTGGTGTGGTGGTGGAGGTGGTGGTGGTGTGGTGGTGGTGGTGAGGTGGTGGTGTGGTGGTGGTGGTGTGGTGGTGGTGGTGGAGGTGGTGGTGTGGTGTGGTGGTGGTGGAGGTGGTGGTGAGGAGGTGGTGGTGGTGTGGTGGTGGTGGTGGTGGAGGTGGTGGTGGTGTGGTGGTGGTGTGGTGGTGGTGGTGTGGTGATGGAGGTGGTGTGATGGTGCTGGAGGTGAGAACAGCTCTGACACACACAGGTGCCCTCACATGAACACACACAAAAACTAAATTTAGAAGTGGCACTTCTCTTCATCAGTATTTTCCCCTCAACTACAGAGTAGTAAGTGCCAGCATGAGCGTTCAGTAAACCATGAGGTGCTTCTTTTAGGTTTGCATACAGAAAAAAAAATCGAAACTCCATTTGTATTTACTCTTAATACACACTTTAGATTCCAGAGGACTGAGTATAGTAATAATCTTTCATATGAACATCATTCCTCACTCTTGGGACTTCATGTCACCTGTAATTGTCATTTACAACACTTTAGGGGTGCCACATGGGGATGGAGTTTCCCTCACAAAAGCCCTCTGAGTGGAAACAGCAGGTGAAGTTCGGGAGGGTGGAATCTAACCAGTTGGTGAATTATTAAGAAATCGGTAATGCTGCTGAGAGGCTGCTCTAGGCAAGCTCGCCTTTAGTTTATGACAGTGTTTGCTCAGGACAGATGCTGAAGTCATCAGCGGCTCTTCTGCTTCTTCTGTTGCAGGAAACAGAGTCTGATTTTGATAACTGTGCTGTCTGCATCGAAGGGTACAAGCCCAATGATGTGGTGAGGATCCTGCCTTGCCGGTGAGTGGCGGGGCTGCCTGCTCCCATGCAGAGGGGCAGAGTCCTCTGTGCAGGAATTGCAAACAAGCAAACGCTCCAATTTTCGTAACTTTGGTCCTGGAAAACATGCAGCCACATGAAAGTAGAAGTCTTTTTTACCACCCCACCCCACCCCCATTGCATGAAAGGCACACCTGACAAGACAGAATGAATGCATGCTGTGTGTGTGAGGCAGTGCCTTGGATAGCTCGGTAATGTTCAGAATCGCTTTAACTAAAATAGCAACTCTAAAAAAGATGTGAATGATCAGAGCACACTCAGCAATCTGAATATGGCCAGCAGTTAAGTAGGGAGCCAGGGGCAGGCTCCATTTCCCTTGCATTTTACCAATGGAAAGAGAGTGGGTCAAGTTCCCACATAATTCTAGAATCTCAAGGAACATTCTAGCATGCAGACTTGAGGAAATATCCCCAAAGGATGCTTCAATCACTTTAATTTTTCTCCCGAAGTATAAGTCACTGTTACAGTGTCTGACATTTTCTTTGAACATCCTAATTAAATCAAGTAAGTGAGGGTTGCGTAAGAGCCGTAGCCTTCATAGAAATCCCTTTTTAGTTGCCTCTATGCGAATGTCCTAAAAATACAAATATAATTGCCTCAATGAAAGGTACTTCATGTAGAGAAGACGGCTTGAAAAGGTCTTGAGTTTAAAAGCATATTAAGCAGAAAGGGTATAACACAAAGACATCCACGATCTATTGCTTTCCCCAAACAATACAAATTTTAAAACTATTTGTTAGAAATAGAAATGGAATAAAATAGCATTTGGGGAATTGATTTAATAATCTCAAGATGATGAAGAAGTGATAAAAAAATAAATAAAAAGACTAGATGCTAGCTTGAACTCAGCATCTATCAAGAGATCTTTCTTGAAATGCTCACAACAATTGGCCATTAGGAATTTGGGAGTAGGAATTCTCTCCACCCAAAGAGCCAGCAAGTGTGATTCAATTGTCTCACCTTTATACATGTCCAGCTGCCCCTAAAGTGGAGTCACAGATGGGGTCATATCGACATTTAGCAGTTTCCTGTGTATGACCACACTCACTCCGAGTACCTTTTTGATGCATTTATTTATGTATTTGGGGGGAGGCACACAAGCCCTAGCATGAGCTTAGAAGTGAGAGGGTAGTCTGTAGTTAGAGTTTTCCTGCCTGGCCCATAGTCAAGACAAATCTCTCTCACCTGCCAGGCCCATAGATGCTCAGAACCAACCAAGTAAACACACAGAAACTTACATTGTTTAGAAACTGTATGGCCGTGGCAGGCTTCTTGTTATCTATTTCTTCTATCTTAAATTAACCCATTTCTGTTAATCTATACTTTGCCACGTGGCTCGTGGCTTACCAGTACCTTACATCCTCTTAGTCATGGCGGCGGCTCCCAGTATCTCTCCGCCCCAGCCTTTACTTCCCAGAATCCTCTTCTCTCTTGTCCCGCCTATACTTCCTGCCTGGCCACTGCCCAAACAGCATTTTATTTATACAGAGAGATATCCACAGCAGTAGTCTGTGGAAGACAGCTCTCTCCTTCTATCATGTGGGTCCCAGAAGTGGAATTGAGGTCATCAGGCTGGGTGGCAAGCACCTTACCCACTGAGCTTTCTCACTGACTTGTAATTTCACCCTTTCTAGACATCACACAATGTGCATGCAGTGACTTCCAGAAGCCTTGCTGAAAACAACAGTGTGCAGGCAACAGGGATCCCCTTTGCCCACATCTTATCTTGAGGGTTTAAAGCTTCAGCATTAGAAACACCCAGGAGTTTCTCTTTCTCCTTTCCTCACGGTTCCTACTAATGGATACACACAGCCAATTAAACATCTGCTTTCTTTTGACACTCCATTGTAATGAACAAGATCTGTTTCCAAAAATTACACATACCATCTCATCAGCTCTTTAGCTCATAGTGTATAAAGTAATTTACTCATCTAAAGCTTTATCATAACTAAATTTTGTGGATCCACATGAAATTGCTGGAGAATTGAAATTGCATAATCATGGTGTGATTTCCCGTAGCCTGTTTCAATGACTACTAAGGACAAGTTACATTTCTTTAACAATATTCAGTTTTTCTTAGTAATGCAGGTCTTCTTTATAATATAGTTATTTGTAAATATTAATCAAGAAAATTCGTATTTTATCACATACATAAAAAAAACTTTTGGAAGCTTAACTCTATTGCTATTAGCCTCACTCTGAGCTGCTCAGTTTGGTCTCAGGTTCCTCCTTTTCTGTATGATTGCTTGTCTCCAAGCTCACACACTGATTTTTCAATGATAATATTTGTGTTAATTCTCTGACAGTTTAATATACATACATATACAACGTACTTTGATCATAGTCACCTCTCACCCCTCCCCCTACCTCCTCCAGGATCTATCCCACTCCTTCTAAACTTCATGTACTTTTTCTTTTTCCTTTTTCTTCATAACTCATCAAGTCCAAGGTATACTGCCCATATATTCATGAGTGTGGGACTATCCACAGGAACACTGTTGACCTCCTAAGGACCAAATCCTTAAAGAAAACGGACTCAACTTTCCCCAGAAGCCAGCTGTCCATAGCTCTTCATCTAGAGGTGGTCCTCAGAGGCCCTCCCATCCATGTGGAATGGTGACTGGCTTGATCTTGTGCTGGCTTGTACAGGCAACAGCTGCTGGGATTCATGAGTGCAGTGGTCCTGTGTCCTTTCTTCTCTGACCACCGCCTCTTACGGTCTTTCCACCTGTTCTTCCTTGATGGTCCCCAGTCTTGGGAGAAGGGGGTCACACACAGGTTCTTTACTCTCTATTGCTACTTTCTTATTGAAGATCATGCTTTACAGATGAATCTACAATATGACAAGACACGTGAAGCATTACCCATCATGAGTTATAGTTAATTACTGTTTGATCTTACACTAGTCACAAATATGCACTCCCTGATTATCCCATGTGTATTTTTCCATACTGGCCTCAAAATCAAGGTACTTTTATGTCTGCTGCTGGCTTCTTGCAGGCAGTGAGCACTAACATGTTATCAAAAAGATGCAGGCAGTGTGCACTAACATGTTATCAAACAGATGCAGGCAGTGTGCACTAACATGTTATCAAACAGATGCAGGCAGTGTGCACTAACATGTTATCAAACAGATGCAGGCAGTGTGCACTAATGGGTGTTATCGAGCAGATGTAGGCAGTGTGCACTAACAGATGTTATCGAGCAGATGTAGGCAGTGTGCACTAACAGATGTTATCAAACAGATGCAGTAGCATTTGCTTCTCTGCTCAATCACTCCCTCTAGGGTGTTATTAAACCTCCTCTCCTGTGAGCATCATAGACTCTCTTTCCTAGTATATCCAGGCTGATTCATCTTTGGAATTTATTAAATCTCCTTGGGGTAAACATTATTTCAAAAATTAGCCCAGTGAAAAATATGTATCTTCTTTAATATTATGTTCTGTGGCCTCATAATCCCTGAGTACTATATACATCTCCACTGTTTGGGTGCCTCTCCCATCATCCATGTATGCACCGACACCAGGATGGTTTCAAAATTGTTCTATTGTTTTCTCTCTCTGTGAACTCTACACAAATTACAACAAATGAGCAAAGCCTTCCTTCTCATCTGTCATCATGGTAATTATTAAAGTGAAGTCATATACATTCACTCCAGCCCTTTCTGTCTCCTCTCTCTTTCTTCATCCAGTCCTTCCCTAACACATGGACACAAGGCTTTATTGATGTGAGCCTGGACCTGTGCCACAGTGTGAGGGAAAGACAAGAAGTGGCATGCACAGCCAGTTGGTGACAGGATGTTCTAACTCTTGTGACTTGGACTTGATCCCAGTTTACCACTTAGGCATGTTCCAGGTAACATGGATTTTGTTGTCATGCACATATCAAGACAGGCGCTTTGCTGTGTTTGGGGGTGGGCTTGTGACTTGGCCTAGAGCTTGTGGTATGATTCCTAGCCACAGAACATATCTTCCTGAAGCACTATGTTGATCTTTACAGTCTTCTCCTGTCCAGAGAACAGGTAATGCTCTCAGCTCCTTTTAACCTATAGTTTCCCTATTTGTTTTTCAATGGTTATTCCTTTCAGCCTACATCAAGTTCAAAGACACAAAGTCTCAAGGAGAATGTGGACTCCTTATGTGGGTCAGAGGTCCACATTTGCCATATGTAAAAAGGCAAAATGATATGTTTTTCTTGCCTGTGTCCCTGTAACATTCTTTCCTATCTTAATTTATCAAGGGGATAGTGTGTGTTCCTTTAACCTGACAGACTCCTCCACAGTTGGGGACAACTTCAAGAGCACCTTGATAATAAGCAGGCCTTGTGATGAGCTTTGTAGTACATGAGGAACTCTTTTGGAACAACAAATATCTTACTTACAGTAGGGACAGTAGGAAGTACCACACATGGGATGGTAAGTGGTGTGACCTCATGGCAAACAGAAATTTCAATGGGTAATCAGAACACAGCATGATATGGATATCCATAAAGACAAATACATACAAAGACAAGGAGCTAATACCAGGCACAATGATTGAGAAAGGCTTTGCAATCAATCAATAAATTAATAAATAAACAGGAGGAAAAAAGGAAGTATCTCTTTGGTTTATTTTTCCTTTTTAAATATTTATTTTATTATATTTTATGTATGTGAGTGTTTGGCCTGCATGTATGTCTGTGCCCACTCCAAGACATGCATGCAGTGCCCACTGAAGCCAGAAGGGAGCGTCAGATCCCCTGGAATCAGAGTCATGGACAGTTGTTAGTCCCACGTGGGTGCTGGAAACTGAACCTGGGCCCTCTACAAGAGCAGCCAGTGCTCTTACACTGATCCTCTCTTCAGCCCCGATATCTCCTCATCTTTTAAAGTCATGTTTGATTTATCTCATATACTCTCGTTACAGAAATGTTCTACAGGATGAAATATTTAAATATCTGCTTATCCCCCTCATGCAGGTAAACACCACTGTCATTTTCCTGTTTCTTCCCTTTGCTTTCTTATCTCCACTTTTGCAAGTTTGAAATATTGTTGTCAACATCACTCCATATCCTGTTCTTCCTTACCATTGTAAGAATTTTACAGAAAGAACACTAAGTTATTTGTGGCTCATTTTGACCTTCCTTTGGTCTCTGAAGCAATAACCAGCTGCTATCAAGCTCTTGCCTGCATAAATCACCTAAAAACCTTGAGTTGCCAAAGTCTCTGGAGAAAGAGACTCCACTTCAAAAGTCTGTCATGGCCCAGCCAGAATTTTCCACTGAGGTAAACCATGAATGCACCTCAATTTCCTTGTGCTTAATCTTAGTAATCCACTGGGGGAGATGTTCACATCACCTTCCACCCCAAAAGAAGATGCTGAAAAGCAGTTTCTCCTACATGGATGCTCTCATCTATAGAGACGATGTGACCCACTGGCTTTTTATCATCAGCGTCTGATTACTAAGTAAAACCCTCTAAAACTCAAGTTGGTATCTTTGGGAGCTGTTCCAATTTTCACCTCTTCCCCAAATAACTTTCTGTACCTATGGTTTGCAAACAGTGCTCCCTGGGGGCCTCTACGCAGCAGCCTCTGGGTGGTAAAGAGGTCTTTATATTGGAGCAGGGGGAGGAAAAGGAGGAAATCCAGCAGCTAGCAAGCTGTCCTGATATCACTGTAGGAAGTTTGCTTCTGAACACTGACATCCCAACGCAGCTTCTAATTCCCAGAAGCGGCAGAGTGGGGGCTGCGTGTTCAGAGAGCTCTGCTCCTGCACCATGTCTGCAGAACCCCAGCTTTGGTGCTTCTCATGAGACAGATGTCAGTTTCCCTGAGATAAGATCGTCTAAGGTCAAGCAGTCCTGGCATGTATTTTGGGGCTCATTTGGAGAGTCTTTGTACCATACATCCTACCTTTTGGTTATTTCACACTTTCAGCTCTAAAATACTCACCCACCTGGGTCATGTGGACAAAGATCCTTTTTCAGTAGATAATTGATTCGGCATGTTCCTCTTCTCTCCATCCTGAGAATGTGCTTCGGCTTTGGCTCTCTGTATCCGTTCAAGAGTCCCTCAGTGTTGTACAACATAGGGTATATCACACCATTTCATTTTTTGTGATTTAAGATTTGATGTGTAAGTTAAAACTTTTTTTTTCTTCCCACCCCCCCCACCACCACCACCACCCCCCCCCGGAGCTGAGGACCAAACCCAGGGCCTTGCGCCTGCTAGGCAAGCACTCTACCACTGAGCTAAATCCCCAACCCTGTAAGTTAAAACTTTTACAAACACTAGAATGTGACTAACAGCATTAGTATTCAACAAAATGACATGGAGATTTAATACAATGGTATTCCACATGCAGAGTCAAGACATGTAATTCCAGCATTTCACAAATAGGTGTAGGAGGATCAAGGCCATCAGACAACACTGTGAGTTTGGATGGTGGCCTGGGATACATAAGACATTATCTCAAATATGTTTCAAGGTTAAAACCACAATAAATGGTTCAGGAAATGCATAGTAGTTAAGGAACAAAGGAAGTTTGTATGTATAAGTGGGGTGATCGGTATCCTAACTTTACAAAAAAAATACTAAGCCTGATAGAATCTGTAGGGGATAGGTCAGGAGACATGAAATGGGGGATTTTTTGAGGGTTCATGAAAAGTCAAAGCCTACATTTGATGGTCCAGTTTCAGCAGACTCTTTGGTGCTCTGTTGCTTACATACCAGGGGTCTGCAATGAACAAGATGCTCATAAATTATCCCTGTCCACTAGCTAGTCATACAACCACTAGCATTTCTTTCTCAATTGGTGTAACTGATGCATATTTTTAACAGGAATGTTTGCTGCCTTGCCTCCCAATTCAGTATCCCCATAACTCCTGTCCCCAAGGAGAGGTGGCAGTTTTCTCAGGGAAGGAGCTCCAAGACACACATTGAGCACAAAGTATGTGATAAAGGAGACAAGTCCATCTGTAAAGCTTCCTAAATGAGCCGGTGTCCTGTGAATCCAAGAGTGACCTTCCAGAGCCTATAGCCCAAATACCTTGAAATTGAATTAATAAGATTTACTGAGTTCCTGTGGGAGAAAACATAGTACTTACACCAAAGTTCCTCCTGAATGGTGCATGGGGCAGACAAGCCTCCTACAAGGTTGTCCAGTGTATCTCAAATGTTCATGTGGTTTCGGTGGCTGCTTCCAGCCAAGTTTTCCTGGGCTTTACAACCCACCCACTTGAGGATCATATCCAAAAACTGCCATAAAAGCCAGATGGGAATAGTGGCCCGCCTATGATTCCAGCCTTTGGAAGGCAGAGACTGGATCCCTAGAGTAAGCTGGCTAGCTGCACTGGGATCAGCAAGCTCTGAGTTCGACTGAGAGACCCCACCTTAATGAGTAAGTAGAGAGCAATTGAGAAAGACGTCCAATGTCAGACCCCGGCCTCCATGAACACACACTCACACATGAGCCCACACACAGCGATGTCTACATGCATGCACACCACACTACGTACAATAAATAAACACAGAGAAGAGCCCACCCGCTGTGCTCTCCAACCTCTCACGCTGTTGTTCATGCCATGAATCCCAAATGACACTAAAAGGTAAACTCAAATTAGACGCTGCCAGTCATGTATAGACTCCTCTTTGAGGGCAGGAGGGGCTGTACTTGTGCTACCTAGCAGGTACAACAGGAGCATAATAAATACTCTAACATGAAAGTGTATAGTGTGATATAAAAAGGAACATCCTTTTAATATTGAAAATTGGAAGAATCACAATAAAGTGATTCGAGTATTCAAAACAGACCTACCCTTAACATTTTAAACCCATGGGCAAGTCTTACTGTAAGATGAGTCAATGCTAACAAAAGTCCATAAGGACAGGAAAGCCAATCCTTGCAAGCAAAGTAATGTTATAAAATGCTGTGATGCGGCTGAGATTCTGGTTATGAGCCTATAACTCATAGAGCAGGAAACAAAAGAGCATTTTCCAGCTGGGCAGAAACAGCCTGACCTGAGTTTACCCCCTTCCTGCCCCTCTCCCTCCCTCCCTCTCCCTCTCCCCCCCTCCCTCATGCATATTCCTGTTTGCGGACAGATATTTTCTATGTCATTTTGTTTGGGAAAATATCATGGCTAGGACTGTAGAAATGACTCAGAGGTTAAGAGTGCATGCTGCTCTTGCAGAGGACCCTAGATCAGTTCCTGACACCCAGGTTTGGCAGCTCACAACCGTCTGCAAGGCCAGCTCTAGGAGTATCCATATCATCTGGCTTCCAAGGAAACCTACACTCATGTGCACATCCCCTCCCCCCCCACACACACACATGCATACACACACACACACACACACACACACACACACACACACACACATGCATGCATACATATAATTAAAATCAAATCTTTAAAGATTGATGGTTATTAGCCAGATCCATCAGATTTGACTAATTCTATCATGCCCTTGTTAGATTATGCAACATTCTGTTTACAGTTATTTATTTGTAGATACTGGATTGTTTATATTTACTCATTTATTGGTTGTAGCTAGGGCAGGGATCATGTGCATGTGTGCTGGCACTCATGTGGAGGTCAGAGGACACACCTTGTAGTAACCCATCCTGTCTTTCTCCCATCTGACCAGCCCAGATGTGTTTTTGCTTTGTTTTTGGTTTTTGGTTTGGTTTGGTTTGGTTTGGTTTGGTTTGATTTGGTTTTTAACAAATAACTTTCAAGGGTTCCATGGCTCACTTGAAAAATTATTGAAAATAGAGAAAAACATTTAAAAACTGACAAAGTCTATAACCTCACTCTTGGCACTAACGGTACTGGGTATAATTAATTTTATAACGCGCTCACTGCACCTTAGGTGCATATTTTAAATACTGTGTAGTCAGCAACTGATATAGCTGTCATTCTAATTTCTCAGTTACCATGAAAAAGTAAGCCCTTCCTTGTGACTTTAGAAATTACTTAAAAATAGTTAGGTGATAGTGTAAGTGTCCACTCTTTGAATTAATTTAAGTCCAATTACTCAGTACTTAATTTGCTTCCAACACTTCATCAATTTGGAATCCATGTTTGAGGTCCTAAATTTAGTCATAGGATATACTCTTCAAAGTCGACTGGCTGGTCCAATGTGATGTTGAAGTATCTTGAGAAGTTTTCTCAAATTGCTTTCTTGGAAGATAGTAATGATTGACAACTCACTAGCAGTGTGGGGGAGTGTTTTTGTCAGTGGCAGCTGGGCCCATGAAGTCATGCTTTATAACTCATCTCTCTCCTCTGATAGTCAAATATTAAGGTAATTTTAATTCCTGTTTTGCATTATTTCTCTGAGATATTACTCTTCACTAATAGTTTCATAACTTAAATAAGTTGATGGTTAGACCATGTTTCCTAGCTTGAAATGTTAGAACAGAAAGGGACCTGTGACCTAAAATTGATAAACATGTTAACTAGTTGTAACATTTTTTTTATTTGGGGTAAATAATGTTTTTTCTCACTTGAATACATTTTATTTTTGTGGTGTTTTTTGATTAGTGGGGAAAGTTGTTATAAACTTTGTGTGTTTTAATGGTTGGAGGGATGGCTCAGCAGGAAAAGCATTTGTCTCATGAAAACCTAAGATAGGATCCTCAGAACCACATTAGAATAAGTAAAAAGCCAGACTGGAAAGGGGCAGAGGCAAGAGCAAATTCCAGGAGCTCAGCCAGTCCAGGCAGGTTCAGTGGGAAGCCTCATCTCAAATACAAATATTTAAATGTGTACCCAAGGACAAAGACTACATGTGTTCAGAAGCAGACTTTTACAAGAATGACTGGACCCTGCTTGTTCACACAGTCAAATAGGAAAACAACCGTACCTCTAACTTTAGGAAAATCATCTGACAAATCGGGGGACATCTATTCAATCAGACACTACTTAGCAATCAACAGAAGCTACTGATGTTCAGTGAGGCACAGATAAATTGGAGAAACATTTTGAACACAAGATCTCTCAGGAAAAATACCTACTTTATAATTCTGTATGCGTGAAGTTAGTAACAAGGAAAACTGGCCCCTGGGGACAGAGGTCAGAATGGCGGTTGTATGCTGACTGTGAACAGGAAGCGTCTTGCTGGAGTGACAGAGTGATGTGACTCTTTATCTGGGTGTCACGTACATAGCATGTTCCACCTGAAGGCCATCATGTGTGTGTTAAAGCTGTGACTTCTTCTATATTACAACTTCATTTAAAGTAATGGAACCGATGCCACAGATATCACATGCACATTACACTCTGGTCAAAATCGCATTACACTCAAGTAGAAAGTCTGCTGATGGTGTTTTTAAGCATTTTTCTCTGACCACTTCAGCTGTTTTCTGTGCACAGCCTCAGTAGGAGCCAATGAAACATACCACTTAATGAAGGGGTTAAAGGAAAGAAACGTGGAGAAGTGGTCGGGCTGGGAGACGTCAGTGTGCTTGTTTGTGTGGCCATCGATAAGAGACCAAAGGCTAACTTAGGACTGAGGTCCTGCACTGTAGTGACCCCGTTAAATATGGCTTTCAAGTGTCCTGGTCCCTCATCACATGAATCAACTAGACACACGGGATGAGTGCCAACCAGCCGTGCTGCTCCAGCCAAGTGCTATAATTAGAGCAGGTCAAGCGCTAAGGACAGGGCCTTCCTCCAGCTCAAAGTGAGGCCACGCACTTCCCTCCTAGCTGGCATTCTCAGAGTTTCGGTGTCTTCCACTGGAATTTAAAACGTTAGCCTTGAGAAGATCCAACCTAGCTTTGCTTTGCTTTTAGTTTTGTTGGTTTTTCTCCAGTGCTACTTCAACCCCACAGGAGAGAGAGCTGGTTGAAATCAGTAGTTGGCTGTCAGAAGAGCTGAGCTCTGAGAAGCGGTCTGCAGTTCACCAGCTGCTCGTGCATTATTGTCCAATTCGTGTCTCATGGGAGTCTGTGACATACACAGGGCAAGCGCCAACATGACCTCTGGGTTTCACTAAAAGAAAACTCAAAGTCAGAGGGTGGACCACTCAGAACCTAGGTGGGTTTTCTGCCCCAAGTCCATGCTGCTTCCATTGCGCCCCCGGCTGTGAGCATGACGCCTCCCCCAGTCCAGTCCTGCTCTGTGCAGGGGTGCCGAAAAGCCCCTTTGCTCTGACTGACAAATATCTACCTCTGATACCCAACTTGCTCTAAGCCAAACACCTAAGACCCACGGAAACCGAAGGAAACCCGCCCAGCTTCAGGATCTTGCGCTCTCCCTCCTTCCTTCCTTTCCTCCAGTCCTCCCTCCTTTCCTCTCTCCACTCTCCTCCTCCCTTTCTTCCTCTCTCCCTTCATCCTTCTCTTCCTTCCTCTTTCTCTTCCTCGCTCACTTCTCCTCCCTCTCTCCTTCCTCCTCCTCCATTTCTCTCTCTACCTTCCTCCTTCCCTCTCTGTCTCTCTTCATGCCCCCTCTCCCCTTTCTCTGCCTCTCACACACCTGATCCTCCCTTCCTCTGCCAATGGAAACCACTCTCCAGTTGTCTTGGTAACACAGAATAACCACATTCATAACCTCCAAAATACAGTAACTACTAGTTCTGGACACTGGTTCTTCCCTCCCTGTTAGTTCCCTCTCTGAGGCATTTGTTCTGTTTACCTCAGCTGAATAAGGTGACCTGGGCTGAGTAACTCTCCCTTGGCCTCACCATTTCTTGTAGCAGGATTCTGACCACTGTGAGGCTCTGGACCAGTGGGATGGAGCTTTGGGTAGAAGGAGACAGCTATACATTTACCTGGCTTGATCAATGAGAAGCATCTGTGTGGTAAATAGGTCCACCCCTCCTCCCATGTAGAAGCCTAGAAAGATGAAATAAATGTCTGGAGGGAGATAGTGATGGTGAGTGGCTCAGCACGAGGAAGTGGGGATGTATGGTGCAAGTCTGTGGGGTTTTTCTCACAGTCTTGCTTATTGCTCAGCCTGTTCACCCTGCTCACAATGCTGGCCCGGCCTGGCTTTTCTAACTGTACTTTCCACGTTAGTGTATAAAATATTCCACAGTTCAATGTACCTACATTTCCCATGCATATCTAACACTGCCTCTTTACCCTGACCCCAACAAATTCCTTCTCCTTGGAATTCTTTCTTCTAAGGAGAAGATGTCACCCAAGAGAGTGGAATTCTAAGGCATTCATAGTTTTTATTTTGCATGTCACTAAAGAAGGTGAAGTGGCTTGCACTGGTGCCCAAAGCACACAAATCTTTATTTTTAAAATGTACTTTATTTTTATGTGTGTGGGTGTTTTGTCTATATGTGTCTGTGTACTACATGTGTACCTAATGCCCACAGAGGCCAGAAGAGGGCACTGGACCCTCTAGAACTGGAGGTATAGAAGGTTGCAAGTCACCATGTGGGTGCTGAGACTGGAACCTGGATCCTGTAGAAGAGCCCTCTCTCCAACCTCCAAAACCACAGAATCTCACCCCTAACTGCAGAGTGACGACGGGTGGACATGAGGAGGAAAAAGGGAGAACAGGACCTCTGCCCCCAGGGGAGGAAGACACGTCTTCTAATTGGGCAGGAAGTCACACACCGAGTGGGTGTGCAACAGAAAGCAGTGGGTGTGGGAATAAGTGTGATCTGGTTTATCAGGACTGCTAGGATCCGTGAGGACTTACCTCTTCACATCTCAGCAGAACAGTGTGTGGCTCTGTGCCCTCACTGTCTTTGTCCTTTTCTGATGCTGTGATAAATTACCACCGGTTTACAGTCCCAGGATAACGTAATCCATAATGATGGGAAGCTGCGGCAGCAGGAGGCAGACTAGCCTGCTGCAGCCACACTTGGAGCAAAGAGAACGGAGATTAATGGGATTATCAGTAATTTATCCTTAAGGAGTGTTAGCACTCATGTTTTGTTGTGCTTTGCTGGCTGGAGTTAGTTTTTTTATTTTTGTGGGGTTTTATCTTAAAATCTTTATATGTGGCACAAGGCTGGCTTTGAACTCATGATTCTTCTGCCTTGGCTTCCTAATTACTGAGCTTACAGATGTGTGCTATGACAACATAAAGCATTCTCATTCTCTCTCTCTCTCTCTCTCTCTCTCTCTCTCTCTCTCTCTCTCACACACACACACACACACACACACACACACACACACACACACCTTGAGAGGGAGGAGTGAAAGAGGGAAAGATTGATTCACTTGCAACCCCCATTCCCATAAGATAAAGTGTTACCAATTATAACTGAGTCTTGGAGAGCTAGGAAAACTTGCCTAAGAGTGAAAAGAAAGAAAACCTCCAGCCTAGGAGTGTGGACTTTCGATGGTTTTCCCTCCGTGCCTAAGGTGGAACTGTGGTACTTCCATGAAGGGAGAGACCTTGCCTTAGTCGTCTTTGTACCCAGTTCCAGCACAAAACAGAATGGAAGGAGGGAGTGACGTAACGTGCGCTCTATTTTCAGAAGATAAATCTGGCTCAGTGAGTAGGATGGAGAGAAGAGAGAAGGCCTGGCAGCAGGGAGAATGTGTGGATGCTATGCAGCGATGAGCAAAAATCACGAGATGATTGTTGGGGAGCCACATGAGAGAGAGACAGAGACGCACAGAAAGAAAGAGACAGAGACACGGAGACAGAGAGAGGAAGAGACACAGAGACAGAGAGACAAAGACAGACAGAGACGCACGCAGAGAGAGAGAAAGAGACAGAGAGACAGAGACAGAGAGAGAAAGAGACAGAGAGAGAAAGAGACAGAGAGAGACAGAGATAGACACAGAGACAGAGAGAGAGAAAGAGACACACAGAGAGAGACAGACACAGAGACACAGAGACAGAGAAGGGGAAGAAAAGGAGCAAATGGAAGAGAGAGTGGGAGTTGCCAGTCACGTGCAGGTGGGGAGGAGCACTAGGTCCTTTGATGAATAAATACACATCACACCGCAAATGTTTCCTGAACGTCAGCTCTGCCAGAAACTGTAGGAATACCGAGGGTGCTATGATGAAGCAAGTGAGATCTTTGCTGTCATTGAACTTGTCCACTCATTGAAAGATGTGCTGGGGAAGGGTCTGCAGAGAAAAGGAACCCGTGGGAGGTACACAGAGGTCAAAGGCAGGAAGAGAACTGGGTGGGAGCATACAAAGAGAAGAGATAGAAGGAGAAGTTTCAGGGATCTGGATTGCTTGAGTGGAGAGCTAGTAGGTCTGAGGGTGGTCTGCAAGGTGGGCCTTGGGCTGCACACTCTGGGGCAGGAGTTAATGCTTCAGGGTCCAAGGCAGGATAACTTCTGCAGGAAAACAGCTTTGCTGAGACTCTTCAAGTGCTTGGATAAGCTCCACCTAGACCAGAAGAGTCTCTACCCACATCTTCACAGAAACTCTTTGATCAGTGTTGATTGAACAACCAGGCAGTACAGCATTGCTGAGGAGACACACAGGATGACAGCGTGTGGGAGCTGCTGGCTCCTGTGGAGACTCAGCTCCCACCGGCCATGCTTGAGCAGACAGATCCCCACTTCACAGGTGGTTGAGGACATTAAGCAACTCATCTGAGTGTTAAGAGGCGCTGACAGCTGGTCCTGCTGCCATCAGGTCTCCCACATATGTTCAGAAAACATATGTGACAGAAAAAAAGTGATGGATCTGTCACCCAGGAGTAGTCCAAGGCACCAAAATGGCTGGCTTCTCCCAGAGCGACACAGATGGGTTAATGTTATACAAGAACCTTAAATCCTCAGTATGGATCCTGAACTTGGGGAGATCAACACTGCCTTGGTGGGACAAGGGCAGCCTCACCCGACCTGGGTATCAGATGGCCTCTTCTGACACTGGTAGCTCTGGGCATCTGCCTCCTCACGGTGCTACAGCGAGTCTGGCCAGCTGTCAGCACAGGCTGCTCCAGGAGCTGTTCGGATTGGACCTCTCATTCTTCCAAGAGCGTTATTCCTCTCTTCCCTTCACATGTAGGGTGACCACCACACAGCTCCCAGCCCTGCTATTTCCTCAGCGAGACCTTTTCTGTGCACATAAACTCTGATCAATGTTCCATTTGGAACCCCATCCCCAACTCTGTGTATGAATCAGGTAATTTTCAACAAGTAATCTACTCACATTTGGCTTTATTTTGGGTATTTATTTTATCAGCCTCTGCCTTAGAAGAGGAACTGGTCACCATAGCTCTTAGTATTAGTTCTAAGCGTTAGAGTTAATTGTTGGCATAAATCCTCATTAAAAGAACAAATGCATGATATCAAGCTTCTGAGCAATGGACCTGCAGGGTGTCCTGAGCAGCAGGCTGGAAACAGAAGTGTGCAGACCCAGGGCTGCTCTTCCCTTTCTAACCTCCAACCTGCTCTTCCCAGGGTTTCAGGTTTGGAGGAGTGCGTGTTCATGTGCGTGTGAGTGCTTGTGGAGGCCTAAGGTCAACCACCAGCATTGTGCCTCAGGAGCTATCTGCCTTGGTTTTTCGTTTTGGTTTTTGTCTGTTTGTTTGTCTGTTTTTGTTTTTGTTTTTTTTTTTGGTGGGGGGGTGTTTGTTTGTTTGTTTTGAGACATGATTTCTCACCGAGACCTGGAGCTTGCCCTTCTTTAGGCAAAGCTGGCTGGCCAGTGAGCCCCGGGGATCCAGCAGCCTCTGCCTCACCAGTGTGTGCACAGATGACAAACACATCTGGCTTTTTACACACACTGGGGAGTTGGGGTAGGGGAATCAACCTTGGGTCCTCAAGCATGCACAGCAGAAATATCAGCTGAGCTCTCTCAGCCCTGATCCTATCCAGAGACCACCTAGTCATCCTCAGAACGTCAGTTTGTCTGCATTTCACTCCATAGTTTACAGGCTGGTTGCTTCATGAACCTCTCTAGTTAGCTAGAGCACTTTTATGGAACTGAAAAGATCCAGACAGGGATGGGATATTCTAAATGAGCCTTCCCACTGGAAATAGAAAGTTCTGTCTCATCTTGACCCAAGTGAGAAGCCCTAACACCTTCTGCCCATGGGAGTTCTTTTGAGTGAGAAATCTTTTCATGCAAACAGCCCATGGAGTCTCCAAGGCAGCTTGAGAGCCATGTTGAAAGTTCAGCTAGGGTTACTGTCTTCATATGCCCTTCCCCTGCCAGACTGACCAGGTCTTACAACATTTGAGACTGGTAATACAATTGAATAGAGTCCAGACCATTATGTCACCCGCAGTGAAACCGTGGGTCCTTTCACTCCATCTTCTGACTTGACAACCCCTAGTCCACCAGAACAGCTTCATATGTCCTTTGTGTTACTGTTTCCAGGAGCTTCTATGCCCTTCTATGGTCAGCATCCAAACACAAAGAGAAATCAGCCTTTATTTTGGAGTTGTCTTCTGATAGTGGCCAAGTAAACTTTCAGGTGGGGGGGGGGCGGTGAGAGAAGGGGACACAAGCCTTTACCAAGTCATCCTACAGGAGTTTCTCCCTCTTACATTCTTGCCACTGAAGGAGGGAAGATCTCTGTTTCTACAGCCTCCACCTTTTTTACAAACCTTGGAAGAGTCAGTTGCAAACCTTATGGGACTCTCTTGCAGTCCAGGCAGATTTGAGATCAATTAGCACAAAGGAATGCTTTGGTCCAAAAGTCCTGGGTTTGCTCCTTGTCAGCTGAGGAACCCTGGACAGGTCAGTGGGCTGCAGCAGTCTAGGGAGTTCCTTGGTTACCACTGCTCTAAGATGTATGGTTCTCATTCCAGGCATCTTTTCCACAAGTCCTGTGTTGACCCCTGGCTTCTAGACCATCGCACCTGTCCCATGTGCAAGATGAACATTCTTAAAGCCCTAGGGATCCCGGTAAGCACAGCTCAGCCTATAGCCTTGCCCTGTCTGTCTTTTCACAGGCCCCCAAAGCAGGCAGAAAGCATCTTCCCTGGGTTGTCCACATCCCCTTGTTGGTATCACCCAATGACCTCTGTGTTCAAATATTCCTCCTTTTACCTTTGTTGTGTCTGACCACACCATGTCTACCATTTGTCTGTGAGTCAAGAAAGGTGCTGCTTGTGTAGCTCATAGGCATCTCTTCAAGGGCAGGTGAGATGCAGAAGAGGTACAATGTATGAGTTGAGCACTACTGACCTCTTTGGTTACCATACCTGCTTTGTCCTCAAGGAGAGCTACATGCCACAGTTGGGGTGCTTGCTGATTCCTGATCTCCAGAAATTCAGTAGAGAGTATTCTCTCCCATCCATGGGAGGAAGGGACCAAGAACACAGCTCCAAGTGTCTGCTAAATTCACATTGCTGGAGACTTTGAGCAAAGAGGAAGTCGGATCCACTTAAATCCAACCCTGCCATCAAGCTGCTTCTCAAAGTCATGTGTATTCTGACATTTAGTGCTCTCCCTAGGGTCAGCCTCCTCCAGCTGGCTTGACACTCCAGGGAAAGCCTTTCCCAGGACTGTACCAAGTGAACACCACAAGTGGTAGTTAATGAGACACCAGCTGCTGGGTGTTGTCCTCTCTGGACTGAGGAGGACAGGAAAGAAGCCAAACCAACAAATCCAGGAAGTTCATGGGGAGATGTGGGGAAAACATAGGCACTGTCCAAAAGGAGCCTACAAAACAAAGACAGGAACGGCTCAGCCCTGCCCACCCACCCCCTCCTTGCTGCCACCTGCCCCTCCCCACTGCTAGGACAGAGTAAAGAGACTGCTAAGGGTCCCAGAATGCCACCAAAGAATGAGGGCCAGATCACGTATCAAAGTGCTCTTGCAAGCCGAAGGGCTAATTAGGAATATCTGAGAACTCTCTTGGACAATGTGCCCAGGAGTGTTCTAAGAATCTACTTTGGCTGGCTTGCCTGCCCTGTGCCAGCTGCCTCAATGGCAGCTGATCCACCAAACATAAATCCACTCAGAGACTGGAGCTTTGAGCTGGACTGTAGACACGGTGTACTAAGTTTTCAGACCAGAGTTATGCATGCACAGTGCTTTCAAGGCTTAAACCATGCACAGTGGCTGTGGAACAGTAGAGAGTGGTGACGGCCTTTCACATCTCTAGCTGTACCTTATTATTTTGAAGGAGAAGAAAAGTGTGTACATGTTTGCACACACAAGTGTATGTGCTTGCATGGATGCATGGATGTGTGTGTCAACTGGATGTGTACATGTGCATGTCTATTATTATATACACAATGCACATGTGCACTGTGTCCTTGTGGGTCTTGATCAGGTTCATTTTTTGTCAGTTAAAAGACCAAAAAGTAGGAAATACCTGAAGCAAAACAGGGAGCAGCAGAGAAATCTCACGCTATGGAGACAGATCAGCTGTTGGAGGAAGGCATTTATTGGGGGTGAAGAAACATATGCACACAGCAGACACACAAAGAAAAAGACCCTCTGCACAGCAAAGCGGGGACTCAGAAAACCAAAATTCCAGTCTTTTCTCCAGGCCTGGGGGTTTTAAAGCCTCTGAAGAGTTTACTCCCCTACTTCAGGGTTGGTCAGTTTGAAGACAGATAGAATGGTTGGTTGACCCACAATTGCTGTGTACTAATGTCTGACCTGGCCGGCCAGTCAGGACCTGCTGGTGGGAGACAAATGCCATCAGAAAGATGCTCTGGGAAAAGGCTTTCCCCGGACTGCATCAAGTGGGAGCTGATAAGACACCATCTGCTGGCTGTCATCCTCTCTGGGCCATGAGGACAGCAAACAGGCCAGGCCACCAAATCCAAGAAGAACACAGGGAGACATGAGGGAAACATAGGAGGAAAAGGCTGGCCATCGTGGAGATTTACCCTTTATTACCAAGCCATGGCCCCTTTCCCTATCAGTCTGCCTACAAGGGAATCTGTCTAACTTATCTCTCACTTGAATATGTGTATGGGGATTATTTTGTCCATGCATGAATGGGCTTGCATGTGTGTAAGTAAGTGTGTGCTGACATGTGTGTATGTATGTTCTTTCATGTGTACATTGTGAGCTTGCATGTAAGTGTACTTATGTGTTTGCATTTATGCATGTGCATCATTTCACATACTTCCTGTGACTCAGGATAGCTTCACAGCCTTCCTGTCAGTCCTTCTCCCTTTGGTCAGGATGAAACAGAAACCCTTGCTCTGTACTTAAATTTCGTGCTGAGGATTTGGTTCCAGATTTTCTTCCCATGGAAGTATAATTTCTTCAGAAGCTACTTATAACTGAATTCCAAATATTGATGTTAATTGTTTCTAAAATAGAAATACTGAGTGGCCTTTTGGCGTACTCCCAAACTAAATAACGTTTTAACTTTTAGCAGTTGGACACTCTGGCTGAAACTCCAATGCCTGACAAATCTGTGTGAGACTTGACTTAGCACACTCAGCTCCCAGAAAAATAAACATCGGTAGCATCTTTGGGCTTTGCCAAGGGTTTTGAAAAGCCTGCTGAAGAGTATGACACATCGACACTCACCCCACAGAACAGAACATCCCCGTGAAGAATAAGACACATGCACTGTGTGGCTGCTTGGGAAGCATCACAGCATGTGGCCACTCCTCTGCCTCCCAGGGCTCTCTTTTGTCCTGGTGAAGACAGATTCAGGGTCTTGGAGAAACTTGCTTTTTGGTTTTTTTCCTATCATGCTGTTATCAGGGAGCACGATGCCTAAAATGCATCAATGTAATAATTTGTTTTATTGTTGAACTTCGCATATGATTGAATCATCACACAGCTGTGTCAATTAGCAAACATTTCTTATACAGACACGTCACAAAGGCAGTTTAAAGAAATCGTCTTGGGGCTGGGGATTTAGCTCAGTGGTAGAGTGCTTGCCTAGCAAGCGCAAGGCCCTGGGTTCGATCCTCAGCTCCACATTAAAAAAAAAGAAAAGAAAAGAAATGGTCTCAATTTTTTCCCTATAGTCTAAATTCAAATTTAGTTTAATTTAGCTTACTTCACTACATAATCTGCCTAGGCAAACCAGGCTAGTCTCAAACTCGTAATCCTCCTGACTCAGGCTCCCAAGGATCTCTGGAACTCCAGGTGTGCACCCCCACACTGGCCTAGGGACCTGTCATTTAAGGACCATTGGGATGAGGCCTTTCCTGCACACTGACATCCACTGGTCCTCACCTCTGGATCCCCGACTCCACTGAGGGATCCTGTAGAGCTGGAGCCCTTTAGAGTCTCAAATGCTCTTAGTCTCAAAATCACACTTAGGAATTACACCCCAAGTCTCCATGCAAGGGTGTCAGCTCTAGAATGACTTCGGTGTGATTTTTGACCAATTCGATTATTCAATACAGACCGTTTAGGTGCACTATGTTTGTTTGTATTTTTGTTATTTTTAGCTCAGTGCATATGTACCACCTGTGGAAATTAACAAATAAACATGAGTCAAAACCTAAGAGCTGGGGACAACATTTTGTATTTTGCCCACAATGGGCTAAAGAGTGAAAGCACATCTTATGATTGATGAAATCCTCATAGCAATGCATATTTTTCCATAACATTTTGTCAAAAGAAATCTTAAAGGGAGATGGAAAGGGTCATTTTTATTTTTCTTTATTTCTGAGACCTTCATATGCTTATAAAGTGAACTACAGTGGAAGGCTTTGTTATTTCCAGAAGTTTCTATCTGTGCCCTACATTGCAGCCCTACCTATCCATCGGGGGCAGGTCTCCCTTACAGGATCTTCCTCTCAGCTTTCATAGGACCCAGATGTGAGGCCCGGAAACACCTTCCACCATCATTGTTCTCCAGATGTGAACAGGATGCCGATCACCATTGAACAGAAAACCCTGTGCAGCTAGAGCAGATTCAAACTTCTCACTGTTAGCCATTGATTCATCTGGGGGCTTTCCTCATGCTACCTGAATTTCAGCACCTAGACACAGTTTGTTAGCAAACAGCCTTGGATAGAGTCTTGAAACAGTAAGATTTGGGCTTTTTTCAAGAGGTAGAGAAAGTTCTGACTATTCATGTAGATTTACTATAAATGGGAGGTTCTGGAAGGTTGATACATTACTTGTTACATCCAAGCCAAAGTTGTTGCACCTATAGCCATTGGTACCTCACTTTTCTGTGAAGAATGGAGCAAAGTTTCTCCTGACCAACACAGTAAGAACTTTGTTAAAGTGTACTGAACCAAAGCTGGAGCATGGAAAATGAGAACCACCAAACAGTCACAGTTTCAAAGACTGAACTAGTCATTGTTGCATATGCATGCACTGGGCTGTTGGTGTCTGTGCCAGTCATTAGTGCTGTCTGCCCTTCTTGAAGCTTCTTCCACCCGACACCCTGCCCTTAAGTATTTTGTTTAATAAATACAAAGCATATCTCAGTTCTGCACAGAACTTTATAGTTCTTAAAGTGTTTTCTAAAATCCTCCTGTCATTGATCTTGGCAAGATTCTAATATGCCCAAGTTTTGAGAGCAGAAATCTGAGACTCAGATAAAACACTCAAATCAATATTTACTGAGCATCTAATCATTGCGGCATGACATGGAAGCCTGGGAATCTAAATCAAGATGCTGCTGCTCATTATGACTCTTGTGAACGATGGCAAGAGAACAAGACAGTGACAATTGACCAACCCCAAGTGCCACATGTGGCACTACAGGGTCAGAGACCACTGCATGGGAGAGAGCCCTCCTTAGAAAGAGTGACATCATTGGGAATTAAAGAGAGATTGGCAATCTCTGGGGGTCAGGTTGAAACCGTAAGAAGGGAACAGGAGGACAGTAGGCATATGTCATCCCAAGCAGAGGGACAGTGAGTACCAATGTGGTGCTCTTTCAATGCAAACCTGGAATTCCTTTCCTTGGCTTTGGCTGCCATGTTTTGCAGACTCTGGGAGCAGAAAACATGGAATTATCATCCTTTGTGACAGAAAAGTCAACATACAAATCAAACAGACAGACAGACAGAGAAAACTTCATAGCAAGTCAGGCAGCCAAGACTACACACTGGAGACCACTCCAGGAGTCTTCAATAAAAAAGAGACAGAGGCCCATCTGGAAGAGAAGGGATTGAAGGATTTATCTAATACATGACTAATCCCATGTTAAGTATGTAGAAATATTTTTCTACAGCTGATTTTTGGCTTATATTTTTAAAAAGTAGCCTCACCCTATGTGTGTGTGTGTGTGTGTGTGTGTGTGTGTGTGTGTGTGCATGTGCATGCATGTATCCTCCCAGTGAGTAAGATCTGCTCCCTCTCACTTCCATATCATGTTTGTAAACAATGCAGACGACTGATGATAATTAGCTAGCTCCATCCTGTGTGGGGAGTAAACTCTCTATATAAAAGGAAGTCCTAGTTTTACATTATAAATAAAGATCATGTACTCCTCTTAATTAGTTATCTAAATATAGAGATTTTGGTACACTTGAAATTAAATCTTTACACTTATACCTAAAGGGAACCTTTAGAAAGGAAATGGGGGAAGATATTTTTATAACAATGAAACTACATATATATGAAACTACAGAGAAACATTTTTAAATAAAGCAGCTTAAAAACAAAACAGTAGAACAAAGAGCTTAATTTTACATTCAGACAAAATATTTAGGCTGCAGACATTGCGTCTCTAAAACAAGAACGTGCTCTAAGATGGATCCTTCTTGTTCTCCTCAGCCCAATGCCGACTGCATGGACGACTTGCCCATTGATTTTGAGGGCTCTCTAGGAGGCCCACCAACCAATCAGATCACAGGCGCCAGTGATACAACAGTAAATGAGAGCTCAGTCACTTTGGACCCTGCTGTAAGGACAGTGGGAGCCCTACAGGTGGTCCATGACACAGACCCTGCACCCCAGGAGGGAGAAGCCATCTTTACAACTAACAGTAAGTACCATCACTAACAGGGTTATTGCCTCACAGGGACTGGAGAACAAATAACACACATCATTGTGTGATGGTTGATGATATCAACTTGATAGAAATTAGAATTACCTAGAAGACAGCCTGTAGGAAAGCCTGTGAAGGAATATCTAGATTAGGTTAGTGTCTGGGCATACTTGTGAAAGACTGTCTAGATTAAGTTCATGGATGTGGGAAGACCCTCTTTAACTATGAGTGGCGCTGCACCAGGGGCTGGGATCTTAGCTGAATAAAGAAGAAGCAGAAAGCTGAACAATAGCATTCATTGATCTCTGCTTTCCGGCTGTGATGGCTTCTGATGTCAGAGTGCAGGTAAGAGAAGCAAATGTCAGGGACACAGCTTCTTACATTGTATCTGCTGTGCACGGGCACATACAGGAGGGCACTTGAGCCTCTTGAGTTTGCCTGTGTGTAGAAGCTGGTCTCATCTGTGTGCAACAGCAGCTTTCCTGTTGCTAGGGCACTCGGTTGTACACAGCACATCTTTACTTTAGTTATATGACTTGATTTGATTAAAAGACACAATCCTATTATGTTGCCTAAGCTAATCTCAATATCTGAGATGGAATGGAGCACCGACCTCCAGAGTAGCTTGGACTACAGTGTGTGCTGTTGTTTCTGGTATGCCTTTAGATGAGTATTTTGAGATGTTTCCTGGCTATCCCACATAGATAGTCACTAAGTCCTGAGCTGTTTGCTGGTAATTGTCATAAAAATATCTAAATATCCATATGAGCATTGAGATTGAAACTAAAATCTAAAGTATCTACTATTTAGTCAAATATAGTAAGAGATAAAAGCCTTGGGAGTTCTAAGAAAATCAGCATACAAATTAACTGAGTTAAGTTTGAAGTTAAAAGAGTGGGTGGAAAATGTAGTTTTTAATAAAATATATTTCTTTCTCTTGGTAAAAGCAATATATTCACTATGGAAAAGTATAAAGGCAATTTGATTTATCTTGGGTTATTTCCATTGAAGTCAACTTCTTTTTTAAATATTTATGATTTTTATAGAATCTATTTTTAAAAGGCTAAGATGTGAAGACTGGTATTTTTCTGATTAACTATAATCTTAATTATTAGAATATTGAAAGATTTAAACAATTCATAGAGACTTTAGGCAGGGTATCACAATCCAGAAATAGTCACTTTTAATAATATTCTCTGGTCTCTTTTTCTTTTTCTTTTTTTGCATGTATTGTTTGGGGGTGGAGTGTGCTCATGTGTCACAGGGCACATGTGGATGTCACAGACAAAGTTACCAGAGTTGTTCTTTCCTTTCACTGTGTGGGTTCCAGTGATCAAACTCAGGTTGTCAGGCTTGGTGGCAAGCCTTTGCCAGGTGAACCATCTCACCTGCCCACCA
Organism: Onychomys torridus; assembly: GCF_903995425.1. NCBI lineage: Eukaryota > Metazoa > Chordata > Mammalia > Rodentia > Cricetidae > Onychomys > Onychomys torridus. The sequence goes on from NC_050447.1 coordinate 10,006,276, forward strand.
TGCTCTACTTCCTGACAGAGTGAAGACGCTTCTGCAGATGTTAGCTGCTGAGCACTCCAGTATTCCCACAGAACTTCCACAGAAGTAACACGAGAGGAATTTAGTAACACACACCACGCTCGCATGGTGTACGAACCTCAGATTGAAACATTGAGCCATAGACATTTGAGATTCCCTAAAGACTGATTCGATCCTGTTGTTTCCATGGTACTAAAGTCATGGGGGCCGTGTGTGTGAGGTGGCATGAACTGTCTAGTAGCATGGTACACAAATGTCAATGGCTAATACTCACTTGATTAATGTACTTTATTTAACCAAATAAACCCAAAGTATTTTATATTCTTTGTCCTTATAGTTGGTCTTCAGAATGTGAGATGTAGTCCACACTTCTTCTGTGCTGGGATTTAGGCTAGTTAGCCACATGAGAAGGCAGTCCTGTGTAACAAGTAGCTTACCTATCTTGGAGCACATAGATGTAAACTCTCAGTACTGTAAAAAAATCTTAAAGATCGTTAGTTCCTGTTTTTGTTTGTTTGTCTGTTTTGTTTTGTTTTGTTTTGTTTTGTTTTTTGAGACAGGATTTCTCTGTGTAGTCCTGGCTGTCCTGGAACTCACTCTATAGACCACACACTGGCCTCGAACTTAGAGCCGCCTACCACTGCCTCTCAAGTGCTGAGATTAAAGGCGTGCACCGCCGCTGCCACCTAGTGTTGTCCTTGTTTTTAGTCAGAATAAACATCTAATTTTTGCCATAAGAAAATTGCAGCCCAGAGGAGTGAATGTCTGACCGGGGTCCTCAGGAAGTTCTTTTGCAGTGAGAAGTGGGCTTTGTGGTTTTCCTATTACTGACGTCTGCTGTCACCTTGGGCCTCTGGGCACTAGTGAGCTGAGTGAGGAGCACTGAAGGTCTGGGAGACCCTTGCCAGCGGTCCGAAAACATTCAAGCCTCAAGCCACAGGCATTTTCTAAGCCCCTGTAAGAAGAACAAAATTCTAAGTGGGCCATTCTCCTTGCAATAGAATTCCACTGACCAAAGACAGCGGTCACCCGCTGCACTCCTTAATTTGAAAATCTGTTGCACGCTTCTCTCAGACCCCAGTGAAGCCCAGGTGACAAATGAAAAAGCGCTTTCATTCGGTGTGTTAAAGAGCATCCAAAACGAAGCAGATATAAATGCACTGTGAGCTAAAACCCATCCATAACAAAACAGAAAATTACAGTCTGCAGCCGTGCCATCCCTAACCGAGTGAAACAGGATTGGAGTGTGCCAGTAAAGCAGCCATTGTTAGATGTCTGTTGAATGCTGTGAGGTAAAAGTGTTCAGTGTAAGCTTGAAGCAGGGACCTTCTGTTCACAACAGGAGAAAAAATGCCATGTGGTTTCAGAAGCAAGCTTTGGTGAAGGAGAAGGTGAAATCAAATGAGCGAGCCTGTGGTCAGAGGGTCGGCAGGCAACAGGAATGTGCTTGGAGAGATTCCTTTCTTAGCAGAGCAACCAAATGTTGCCAACAAAATATTTTTCCTAAGCCATCTACTTCTGATTTGTTATTTGGATTTAACAGAAATGAACAGACAAAATGACTATAGGTGCAGAAGGGGAGAATTGTCTGTAAATTTTCTCGCATCGTCTTTAAACAAATCAGTCAGTGAACAAACGTGAATCTGCTGCTGAGTGTAATGATTGCCATTCCATCAGCATGGTTTTCATTGGCAGCTCTCTGATGTTGTCTGATAGTTGGGGCTCAGTGCAGAGGGCCATGGGGATAGCCCCAAGTCCAGTCCCTAGCACAAGAATGTAGACGGGACATAGTGCTATAAATCCCAAACAAACAGCCAAGAGGAGACCTTGGTATAACTTATCCTCAGTCCTCACATCTGCACAAATCAGGGAATCCAGACAATGAAGAGCTGGTAGCAGTTTACAGATGCATAGCAACAGACCAACCGGCACCCTCTGAAGCCTGTCCCTACGCTCACTCCCAACAGTCTTGCGAGGTAAATATTATTTTTATTCTCCTTTCGCTGATGTGAGTGTGGAGGCCCTGAGTGATGAAAGGCATTGACCAGAGTCACACACTAGTGACAGGTGCACCTGGAACTCAAGCCAAGCTGACCGGCCACGGGTGTACAGGGGAGACCCAGGGACTGCATCCTGCCTTGCTCACTTTCCATATAGTGTCGTTAGTCACTTCTTGACACTTCCGATCTCCCAAAAGTCCCAAACTCTCCTCAGTTCCAAGTGGCGCTGCTGTTCCTCCTCCCTCCCCATCTTCTGAGCAAACGGAGCTGGTGTGTGCTGCAGTGGGTCCAGCGGGTGGAAGTGCTCGCAACACTCCCAGCAGGAAGGTGTAAGCAGATTGCCACTGAAGACAGGGAAATCTGGCATTAAGTGATCATTCCGGCTCCCAGAAAAGGGAGAGAAAGAAAAGAAGATCATTTACAAAGTAACAAAGAGTCTGGCTTGCAGCTCTGGCCCCAGAAGGAAGGATTCTCCATTGTCTACTCAGTGCTCTTGATCATCTCTCTCTTGCCATTCTGACCTAACAGTCCACATCACATTCTCCTCGACCTCTAGTCCTAGGGACTGGTGTTCAGACACCTCCTCAGCACTCTACCTGCAGGCCTGGCCATGCCAAACCCTTGCCTCTGACTCTCAAGAACTGACTGCAGGTGGTTGGGATTGCTTCCACTGGGAGAAAGGGTGTCTTAGGAACAGAAGACAACACAGCTAAACAATCGTGCCCAAGCCTTTGGAATCTCCAGAGGGGAGCTAGAGAACGACGCAAGGGGAGAAGACTATTACACCTTCCTAAACCCTAAGCTCCAGTTGGCATCTTCTCAGGAAATTCTGAAGCCTTTCCTCTATTTTTCATGTGGGCTGTTGACTCCATAATCTGCCTCCTTCTTGCCTATTGAAACACTCCAAGGTCTGTGAGACAGATCTGCCCCAGAAAGGCTGCCAAAGGATCATGATCCACTTCCCATCCTACGGCAGCCGGCCCAAGTGAAGAAAGGTAGAGATGGGTAGCATCTCTATTGGTGAAATTATTAAGGCCACTCCATGTAGTTAAAAGGGAGGTTTATTTTGTGGGGTAACTTACAAATGAAGGGGTAGGTTGCAGGCAAAGGTATAGGGTAGTCCGGCGGTGTTCTCTGGAGAACTCTGCTCGGTCCACCTCTAGTGTCCCGCGTCCCGGAACCAAGAGACCACCTCCTCCTGCTCCTCGGTCTTCCGCTCCTTCCTCTGCCCCGCCTTGTGGGCGTGATCATTACTGAAGCCTCAATGGGGGTTGGAACTTCCAGGCCAATGCTGGGATGGCTACCCACTACACATCTCAAAATCTCAGACTTCCAGAACATTCTGAGAAGTGCTTGGCATGGCCAGGAGTGCTGGTTTTCAGGCTTCATAGAAGGAAGCAAGACTTGTGAGCAAGTGCAGAGGCCAAACTAAGGTAAAAGGTGAATTGGGTTTCCTCTGGAAAATGCTCTTTACTAACTTATGTCAGCAAATCTGATCTATTGAATGCACATTTGTTTTACTGATGAATAAAATGTAGTACATGAGTGTACTGACCGCCCCACCCCACCCCTACCCCTGGATGAGTATTCCAGCAGCCCCAAGAGTTGTCTATTTCCTCTTAGATAACTGACAATTAAGAGTCTCAAATGTATGGGGCAGTGGGGGCACATGCCATTAATCTCAGCACTCAGGAGAAAGAAGCAGGTGGGTTTCTGTGAGTTCAAGGCCAGTCCGATCTACAGAGTAAATCCTAGAATATCCAAGGCTACACAGACAAACCCTGTCTCAACAAAACAAAAATAAAATAAAACCAACCAACAAACAAAAAAGTCTCAAAATCAAATCAAAAGAAAACTTTGTTTTCTTCTGGGCCCTTCCATTCCAGTTCTCTCCCTCACAAGAGAAGGATCTGTGTCGACTCCTCTCCAAGGTCTCTGCATCCTGCACAGCACAGTCAGTTGGTAGCCAGGGTTTCTTATGTTCCTCTCCTTCTTCCAGGAGCGCCTTTAGGACAGGGTGTAAATGCAGGTGCACACAGCCACAGGGTGTTTGTGGAAGCCAGAGGACATCAGGCATTTGTTGTCTTCTTCCATCTTGTTTGAGGCAGGGTCCCTCTGTTAGCTGCTGTGGTGTATGACAGGCTAGCTGGCCTGTGAGCCTCAGAAATTCTGGGTCTCTACCTCCCACCCTACCATAGGCCCATTCAGATTAATGAGGCGTGCCACCATGTCCAGCTTTTTCCATAAATTCAAACTCAGGTCCTCACTGTGCACAGGAAATGCTTTGCCCAGAGAACTACTACCTCCCCAGCCTTCTTCTGCTTCTTGGCTACCCACATCTCTGCAAGGGAATGAAACAGGAAGAATCTCCAAAGAACACAAAAGAGTTAGTGTCTGGGTGTGTTAATGCTCTTTATCTGCAAACCGTGTACTTAGCTGCTGCCAACTATGAAATTGCTCACTTAAAAGAAGATGAGTCCTTTAATGGGGAGTAGATAGATGCACACAGCCTACCCCATGAGTGTGTATTTGTATGCACACACGTGTGTGCCACTCATACTCTTCAGAATGCACTCCCATGACAACAATCCTTGCTGAACACAGAAAGTGAGATACTTAAAGTGATAGTAACATGTCATCTCTCACGACTGTCACGGGCCAGCCTAGATTCCCCCAGAGCCACATGCTTCACATTAATTATGGACAAAACTTCCAAAGAGTTCATTCAGAGCTATGTGGTCAGCTCTGAAGTGATTCCTGTCTCTGATTCAGGATCTCAACAGACAGCACTCTGGGGACTCCTCATGCTGAAATGTGTGTTTTGTTTTGTTTTGTTCCCTAACCAGGCCAGAAGCGACATTGACTTCCATTTTTGAAGTCCCATAAATTTTTAGTGATCCCTTGATAAATTACTCATAATATCAGCATTGTAAATGTCCCAAGACCTGCTCTGACCTTAACTTAACATAAACACAAGACAATGAAATATAATATGGACTTTCCCAGGGAACCTGACCTTGAACTCTGGGAAATCGCCACCTTAGGGGGAAAGAGTGCTGGTGTGAACAACATATTTCAGAAAAATATGTGGGTGTGTTCAGAAACAAACAGACTGAGATGAAGCATGTCACCGTCTATGAAGGAGTTACCAGTGTGAGTAGCTACATCTGCTTTTCTACCTGACATTAAAGCCAGAAATGTCAGAGTAGCTGTTCTGGAGATTGGATCACTACGCCATGATGTAGTTTCCCTCAGTGCCAATAAGATGCACATTTTCCCTGGCAAGATGAACACTTTAATTTGGGTGCATGTTCCACTGTGGTACACAAAAGAGTCAGTCAGCTCACCTGTGGTGGTATTGTGTTCAGATGAGAAACATCACTGCCACCTCCTCTCCAGGACCCTGGCAAGCCACAACAGACTACTTTTCTATAAAACTCTGGGACCAGAACCTCACCGATAGCTACTTGGAGGGAACATAGTGTACAGGCTTACCCAGATGGGAGGGAGACAGTGAGTTAATTCGTGATGTGAAGATAAAATCAGTGTGTGCAGCTGGAGATGCCACTGCAAACAAGTTTCCATGTCTCTCCACGTGTCAGGTCCCTGGAGCAGCATCTGCCATTGTTCCACAGCTCTTCAGCCCACGGGCAGCCTCAACAGAGGCACAGCTGTGGTCAAGAGCAAAGAGCCTTGCAGCCAGCACATGCTGCAAATCATCAAGTGCACCCAGATGGAGGTTGTCCCATCCTCAATCCACCAGGCTTTCCACAACAGCATTCCTCCTCAATTAAAAACACCTGTCAATCTCAAAATGTCCACTGGGGCCAGACTCCCAGCGTTCTCCTGTCTCGTGTGTCTGGTGCCTCTGACAGGGAAAATTGACAATCTGCAGATTCACAAACAACCCAAGAGAAAATTAATCAGTTTCTACTGCAGATTACCACTTGACACACTGTGCCTAGATCTAACACACACTGTCCACCCAGAAGAAACTTGTCCCCTGGGGAGACTCTGCAGGCAGGTTAAACCCATTTGTTGCTTGGATTTTTGTCTTGGATGCTCTGATCTGCTCACGGACAGCACCGTCTCTAATTTGATTAATGCCCCACAATGCTGTCTCACTTTGGATATGTGTCCTGATTCAGTAGCTGTAACCAGAGCAAGCTGGCGCTTTCCCAAAAACTGCCACACTGAGCAGGAAGGCAGCAGCCCTGCTGGTACTGACTGGCTGGAAAACATGCAGGCAGGTCAGAGATTCCTCAGTGCTCCAGCAGCACCAGGTATAAACGAGATAGCATGTCTGCTTGCATTTCAACTATTATATCATGCCAAAATTCCATCATTCAGAGACTGAGAAAGCAAGGACAGTGAAGGATGCTTTTTGGATGACATAAGGACTGGCTTAACAGGTCAGAGACTGGGAGTTAGGTAAGTCACAGAACTACAGAGGGAAAGTGAATCAATAACTATGTTCCAGGAACTTACAGTAACAGATACCAAGGGAAGGCTCTAGCCCCAGGCAGGAAATTGAGCCTTATTCTTGGTTTGGACTCTGGTTATTGCTGTGACCTTGGACAAATCACAGTGTCCTCTTTTCTCCTGGACAATTACTCTAGCAGGCAATTCCTGAGAACATGTCCAGGCCTCTGACTCTGTCTGTAGGCAGTTTCCTGTCTCAGGAAGACTTGGAGTCTCACTAGAACATCTCTAGATCTTGCGTCCTTACCTCTGAGCCCTTCTTGTGAACTTTCTCCTTCCGGCACCTCTGAAGCAGTCCAGTAAGACCTGTGCCCTCCGCTTTCTCCGGGTCACGCTTTGAAGACTATAGAGGGTCTCTGTGATATTCAAGTAAAGTCACCCGCAGCAAAGACTGTATGCAGAGGCAGCTGAGACTACAGCACAGTTGCCCTGGTACAAGTTCAGGCTGGGCTCTTTCTGGGAGTCTCTGCTTACAGGGCAGTTTGGCTTTCATGTTCCATATATCAGCAGAGTTTATGTCATACATTTATATTCAATACACATTAAATGTATGTATGTATGTATGTATGTATGTGGGGGTGGGTGAATGAGCAGTAGGTGGATGATCAATGGATTGGTGAATGGATGATAGGCAAATATAGGTGGTTGATGGATGGATGATGTGTAGGTAATAGATGAATGGATGGATGGATATGGTAATTTATTTGGGGTTTTTGTTTTTGTTTTGGGGGGGTTGGGGTTTCTTTTTGGTTTTTTGTTTTTGTTTGTTGGTTTTGGTTTTTCAAGATGGAGGTTCTCTGTGTAGCCTTGGCTGTCCTAGAACTTGCTCTGTAGACCAGGCTGGCCTCAAACACACAGAGATCCACCTGTCTCTGTCTCCCAAGTACTATGATTAAAGGCATGAGCTGCTGCTGCTGCTGCTGCCACTGCCACTGCCACTGCCACTGCCACCATCAGACCCAGGTGTGGTGCATTTAAGGTAATCAACAGCAGTGACAGAAGGTGAGGGAGATTACATTATGGTACATGCATTGTATATCGCCTGCTAATGAAAAAAATAAATATATATCCTGAGGACATTCAAGCTGGAGCACATATCACTAGATCTAATCCTGTGGACTAACACTGTGGCCCTACTCACGTGGGACACAGGTATACAGTGATAAACCAGTCCCAAGTCATAAACAAGGCGTGTGACTAGTGGCTTGGGAAATGGACTGGTGGTTTATTATTTATAGGTATTGATGTGGTGCATACCGCCCAGCAGAAACAGGAGAAAGCAGCAGTGAGAGGTGAGGAGCTGAGGCAGCAGCAGCGGGAACTGCCTAGGACTGGCTCCAACACCCAGGCACAAAGAGATCTCTGCAGGAACCCAGTCATGCCCTGAAACCCAATGCTCAGAAGCTGCTGTAGGCTTCATGGAGCTCTCTAGTCCTGTTTTTAATTGTCAGCATGACTCTTAATGCTTTATACTAATCCAGAATAAATGAAGATGACCCCATCAAGAGATAATTTGACATTTCAATAACTTCATGACTTGTGTTGGTGGCAGTGGAGGTGGTGGTGGCAGTGTGTGTGTGCAGGATACCAGATGTCCTACTCCATCAGTCTCTGACTTGACATCTTCCCTTGATAAAGGGTCTGTCACTGAGCCTAGAGCTAGGCTGGGAGCCAGCACGCCCCAGTGATCTGCCTGCCACTGTCTCCCACAGCACTGGAGTTACAGGCACATGCAGGGCCACACCCAGCTTTTTATATGGGTGTTGGGGATTCAAACTCAGGTCCTTATGATTGCATAGCAAGGACTCTTACTCACTAAGCCATCTCCCCAGCCCTGAAATTTCTTGATAGACTGTTCATGTACCCCCAAGGCATAATTGCTATCAGCCGGATCCTAAACCGTTCGCTTGTGGGGTTGAGAGCTGATGTCCCCCTGTTCTTCTCAGAATTCCATTAGCTCTGGAGTTTTTTATCTTCTCACTGACTGATCATTGGACAACTACCGAGATATTAACTACAGTCCTGATGAGCATGAGCTCATTTAAAATACTGTCTTCCCATAGCATCCCTTACAATGAAACCTCTCAGGTCATCAGTATTATCGTTGCTCGGCCCACCAATCGATCAGCAAGCCATTAGAGTCAGTTCACAGAAAGTTAGAAGGAATGCCATCTCCATGCAGAGCTCTATACTGGTTATATGGCTTGAGTAGCCCTAATACGAAAGGCTTGGGACCAAAAGTGTTATGGATTTCAGTTTTGTTTGTTTGTTGTTGTTGTTGTTTGGGGTTTTTTTTTTCAGATTTTGGAAGACTCTTTGCCTATACATAAAACGTTATTGTGAGAAAGGACCCATGTCTAACCATGAAATACCTTTATGTTTTTCATATATTCCACTCACACACAGCCTAGTACAATGTTTTCAGTGTGCCTGCATATGACTTGTCAAATGTGGAAGTCTCCACCTATGGCATTATGCTTGTGCTTAGAAAACTGCAGGCTTTGGAGCACCTTACATCCATATCTGGGGCTTAATGATGTTCAATACATAATTAATGGATAGTAGCTCTACCAATAGCCTTGAGTAGTTCTTTGAGCACACTGACCCCAGACAGATGATTGATGGATTCACTAGTAGTCAGTTCAGATCTGCCAGGTCTTGTTCTCTGCTGTAATAAGCTGGATTTCAGAGGATAACTCGAACAGAAATGTTAAGAATTTATATTGATATACATCTCCAAATTTAGAGCAAACAACCACGCACACACATACACACCCATACACATTTTTGTTTTAATTTCTAAAAATATCTAACTCACTGGATTCCTCTGTGGTGGTTCTTACTGCAATTCCTGCCTCCCGCTGGGTTGGGAAAGCGACAAAGAACACTTCTGGAAAAAAGAAAATACACCATGCTGTAATGATTTAACCGAACTCTCCTCCCCATATCTATGCCAAGCCCACATGTGGTTTGATCAGTTGTGACACCCTCTCCCTGGTCTAGACATGTCTGGAAGTGTTAGGGTGAGTAGACACAGGACAGACTTCTCACTCCAAAAGCCCACCATAGCATGGATCCAAAATGAGAGTCAAGCCCAGTTCCCTTTGTCTACATATGCTCTTGTACACACTCATGACACATTCATGAACACATGTACAAATGCGCACACACACACCAAAGTACACATACATACACACACACACACACACACACACACACCCACACACACTCACACAACCTCTCCTGGTTGACTCATCATCCAGAGCCATTGGGAATTCCCAGGCATTGTCCTCGACAGAACTACCTTAGCCACCACTCAGCACACAGCTCAGACACCGCACCATGCACATGAGTTGGGTTTGTTCATCAGAATCCTCCTGCCAAAGCTCATCTGGGATCCAACATTTAACTATGGCAAGGTTTGCAGACCTCAATCCCACCCTAGAGATACGGGAAGTATACCTTCTTCCTTCATGGCAAAGGTTGATTCCACCAGAGTTACAGCAGCCCACATGAGACAAACCAAGTCTTCTGCAGTTGACTGTGGGTTTGCAACCCCAGATTTGGACAATGCAGAGAGTGGACTGCCTTTACACTCCATAACTAATGTCTCACAGAAGGTCAGTGTTTTGAATTTTCCTACTATAGCTCATTAAAAAAAAAACAGTGGGTAGAATTCTGCAGTGAAACAGTGTGTGCGTCTGCCTGTGAGCCAGCAGCACATGCAGCTTATACTCCCCCAGTAACTAATGTTCACAGCGGGGAGGAACAATTAGTAGATTCATAGGCTGAAGTCCCATCAAAAAATTAATAAAACAAATTCTTCGTTTCTATAAATAAAGATTTACACCTCAATCCAAACTGTCAGTGGAGAAGCCTTGACTGCTCTCAAGGGCCTGCTGTGCAGCAAGAACAGTGGAATGGATTTTTTATGGAAAAAATGCTGTAATAAGACAGCCACTGTTTCTTAAGTAAGCAGCTAATTAGAAATTTGGATTTGACACATCAAACTTAATGCAGAGCAATGCATTAAAGAAAGTATCAGCTCTGTTTTAGACAGTAGAGTGAATACATAAACAGAACATATCCATACATATGCATTTGTGGAAATGTATGTGGACATCCACCAGTGCACAAAAACATGCATGGATATATATGCATTTATCATATGTATTAACATGTTTACAAATGCATATTACACAGTAGATATATATACCTAAAACAGTACTTATACAGACATAGATCTTATATATAAAATACATGAACCTTGATAGAGAGGTATTCACACACACACACACACACACACCTCCACATATGCATGCATGTTACCCAGGGCCTTCATCTTGGTGTCACAGTGGTTAGACATGTCTTAGCAAGGATAATGGAAATTTCTAGTCATGATTCATGATTACTTCTGGAAATAAAATTGTAGCTCATCAGAGACAGAACTCCAACTCCAAGATCCAATTTGCATATCATCTTGTTTTTTTCCATGGGCCTGGAGACTCTAACATCTGCAAGAAACAAATATTACTTTACAGTCAAAGTAGTCCCTCATTTTAGGTATGAACCAAGCCTCACACCAGAACAACTTCATCTGATGAGGCATCAGGAAATGGGGTGAGATCAGCCCTCAGGAGAGACAGGAGGACCATGCATGAACTTGACCCTGTCTCCAAACAAGCAAGATAAAATGTAGGATACCTGTGGGGCTGGGCTATGCATGTTTTCATCACCATCTACAAACCTAGGTTCATTCTGGTACCCCGGAGTTCCTCCAGCAAAGTCCGTATACCCACCCAGGCAGTAAATGGAATGAGTTTCTTGAACTTCACAAATCTCAAAGGGCAAATGGAGAATTGACATTTTTATCAGGCCTCCCATGTCCGCCGGTTTTTATTCTATAATGAAATACCTGTGCCTAGCTAACTTTATAAAGAAATGACTTATTTATCCCACAGATGGGAATGCTGTTAGTCCAAACAGCTGGCTAACATCTTTACAAGGGGCCCCACAACACTCCACACAATAGCAGGATCACTTCCTGATGGATGGCAGGATCCTGTGTGTGTGTGAGAGAGAGAGAAATCCCATTACCACACAGAAAACATTGAGGCTTCACAGTCCCTCTTGAGAACCCAACTCTAAGTGGCACAAGGATCTCCTACTGGGCCCACATCTTAAAACTTTCCCAGCCACCTCCCAAAATCACTACCTGGGGACCAAGCTGTAAACATATGGACCCTGGAGACAATATCTAAGCCATTGCACTTTCTAAGTGATTTTTTTTTTTTTTCTAAAATGAGAAGTTGAAACCAGATACTACTTACCCCAGAATGCTTGGCCAAAGAACTCAGGACAACCTCTTACCCCACCTCTCCTAATCTGCCCTTCATCGTATCTACTCTGATACTAATCTCACAGTGGGCCCTGGAACAGAGTTGTCTCCAGTCTTTGAACTGCTGCATTTCTCTACTTTCAGCTTTGAGAATATACAAAGTAAACACCTTAGTGTGGTTTTGTGTATTTGGTTTTCTGGACCTTTCCATTGGATCCTTGAAACAGGACCCCAGAGAGTGCCTGTGGGAAACACACGTAGCTTTCCATCCTGTCCTGCCTCACTTGTGATGCTGATGGAGGTTAATCTCAGCAGACAAAATCGTGTGAAGCAGAAGCTACTGACTCTTGTTATAGTCATTGCCCCTCGGGAACTGACTGACGTGCAGCTCAGGGATTATATCCACTTGCTTCCCGAGCATAAGTGTTAGCTCCTGAATTATGCTAGAAAAAGATAGTGCTTTGGATAGAGAAAATACTTGAACACCTTACCCACCAAGATGAACCATTGAACCCAGAAAGCAAAAGACAACTGAAAGAATTGAGATTGGCTTTCCAATGGGCTGGGGAGATGCTCAGTGGTAAACAGCAGGACTGGGGTTTGATTCCAAGCACCCACATGGCAGCCACAACCAGTGAATCTGATGCCCTTTTCTGACCTCAGGCACCAGGTATGCATGTGGTATACAGACATATATAACATTCAGACAAAACATCCATACACATAAAATAATAAAATAAACCTGAAAATTATTTTTTAATTTGTTTTTTCAGATTCATCATTTTACTAAGAAAATATGTCCTTGGAGCCATAAATTTAAGTACTAAAAGAAAAAGAGGCAACAGTTTACACTTTGTTGTTTCTCTGGATTCAGTGCACCCAAGACCAGAATCATTAACCTAGTTGCTAACTACTGACAACATGGTCTTCTAAGTCTACCAAAGGTAGAAGAGAGAAAATACATGATGGATCCCAGCACTTGGGAGGTAGAGGCAGAAAGATGGCAGCCAATCTGAGGCCAGCCTGGTCTGCATAGAGAGCTCTAGGCCAGCCTGGGTTATAGAGTTAGATCCAGCTTCTCTCTAAATATATAGTCTGAGAATTTGATACTTAGAAAGGGATCATAATGGTGGGACCTATTTCTTTGTAACTTTCTATCTTGATGAACAAATACAGTTAATAACATGTATACCTATGGCCAATGGTATCTTATAGTGTATACATCAAGTTTCTTCTAGAGTCAAATGCAGTTTCTTTATCTAAGGTATATGCCTGGGACTTTCCCTTTACACACCCATGCCTAGGATCTGCTGAGCTTACACACTCATGCTTAGGATGTGCTGAGCTTACATAGCCATGTCTAGGATCAGCTGAGCTTATACACCATGCCTAGAATCTGCTGAACTTACACAACCATGTCTAGGATCAGCTGAGCTTATACACCATGCCTAGAATCTGCTGAACTTACACAACCATGTCTAGGATCAGCTGAGCTTGTACACAATGTCTAGAATCTGCTGAGCTTATACACCATGTCTAGGATCTGCTGAGCTTAAACACCCATGTCTAGGATCTGCTGAGCTTATATACCATGTCTAGGATCTGCTGAGCTCACACACCCATGCCTAGGATCTACTGAGTTTACACACCCTTGCTTAGGGTATGCCATACTCACTTATGGTTAGAATCTGCTGTAATTACACACACATCCATGCAAAGGGTATTCTTTTCTTGTTCCAGAATAATGTGAGTATCAAAATATGCATTCATCCCTAAAGAAACATTACCTCTTATCTACCTCTCAATCCCCAGATTTGAAATAGAAACCACACTTACCTCTCACAGTCAAATTGTTGACGCAAAAGTACCAGGAGTCCCATCAGCTGTGCTGCCCATGCCCTCTGACCTGCTGCTGAGACATTTTCTCTTAGAGGCACTGAATGAAAACCAAAGGTAGCCTGGTCCTTTCACTGGATTAGAAAAGTCTTATTACACACTTGAAATGCCCAAGGGCCCACGCTCAGCAGCTTCCTTGGGGGTACAGGGGTATGCTCCACAGGCATCTCCTGAATTGGAGATGTTCCCTTGGAACACCAATTGCGTTCCTTGCCATCGTGGAGCCTCATGCAGCTGAGCCGCAGTCACACAGGTTTGGTGAGCTCTGTGTGAGTCTGGGTTTTCAACGACTCTGCACTGGACGTACCTCACAGACGAAGCATCCTTCCATTGGAGGAAACACTGAAAATAGTCTCAGGCAGACATTCCTTTGTGACAAAATAAAGTAAACTAGGTGTCAGCAGAAAAAGAAGGAAACCCTGAAGACCTCAGGCTAACATCAGTTAACAATAAAGTATCTGCTCTTGGTGACATTGGGCATGCTTACGTCAGCAGAGCTGTCAAAAATACAAGTTCATATCATATATTGATTGTATACGACCAGGAAACATTGGGACAAAGATAAACACAACATGCGACAATCAAGGGGTAGGGGTGGGCTCTTTTCTAAACAAACATTTAAGATTTTTTTGTTCTATATATTTTGAGGTTAAAAAAAGAAAAGAACACTGTACTACCAGTAATCCTACCAAATAGTAGCTGCATGACACGCTAAAATTTAAAACTTAGAATCTATGCACAACTTTCCATCGTGGAAAGGTCATGAAGCTTCTCAAGAATCTGGAGGGAAGATGCAATTGTAAGACACTCTTGAAATGTCTACGGCACCTCCGTGGATATTAACCTGGAAATCTGTGCTGTTAATTAGGAAAAGCTGTTTGACCCAAGAGGTGGGTGGTTTGGTCTAATATTTATGAGTACCTATTTTGAGCTGAGATGGGATCGGCACTCTTGTGAAGGAATTCAGATGCTAAAAGATGTGACCCAGCTGTGTACTGAGGAGAGATTACTCTGCCAAGCACTGTTCTTAAAAACTGACCTCATTCTCCAGATCTGCTCCAGGCTGGGTGCACACAAGGGCTTTGGAGAGCCCTCATTAGTTTAAAAAGGGGAGAGGGGGGGGTGGCTCTTTGGCTATCGGAGGAAATACTAAAACCGTAACTCCTGTGTTCAATTCTGGGGACTCCCAGAGGGCCTGTCCAGAGGGTTGGCCTTGTGAACACATGTTGAGCTATATTAGGATAGATTGCCTTTGTTATGAGTTTTCCGTCCATGATATTGGGAAACAGCTCATCTGTACATCCTGTGTGTACTTTTCCCTTCCTGGCAGTCCCCTCGTAAATGAGACCTGTCATCGGTTCTCACCTTTCCCTCCCATCTTAAGCCCACTGCAGCACTCTTGGCCCATTTACAGCCGCTGCTGCCAGCAGCAAGGACAGATGTCCACGCAGGTGGTCCTGCCTTGGGAAGACATCTGAGATCACTCAAGAAACAGGAAAGGACCTAGGGAGGCCACAGAGGTGGAAAGAACAGGGGGAAGTTTCCGATCCCCGCAAACCCGTAAACGGATGAGCCTCCAAGGCTTCCTGCATGTCTGGATCTCATTGCCTGGCCTACGCTTGTGAACAGCCGCCACGCCTTATGTCCTGTGCACCAAACAGAACTGAAATCAAGGACCAAGTCCCCTACCAGTGTTCCCTTTAATAAGTCAACATCATTGGACCAGACATTCTTACTCAGTTATCCCATCATTCAAGTGCCAATTATTACATTTCTCTTATTTGTATAGTATTAGGGATGGAGGCTTGTGACTGTGCAGAATAGGCTTCTGCTGAGTAGTTGGGACATTTAAATAAAGCAGTACTGTTGATCGGGCATGTAGAATATTGGGCGTTAGAAGGGCTCTTCAGAGAAGGGAATCATGGGGAGTAGAACCACCTTGACCTTGAACTGTAGGGCACCATCTCCTAACACTCCTTTTCCATGGGCAGGAACTGGGGCCAAGGAAACAAGCCTAACCCATTCCATAGAGACGGAGTTAGCACAGAGTTAGCACAGTGCAAACTGCAACAGAGTGGACAGTGTGAATTAGCCATAACCATTCTTTCGTGAGTGTGTGTGTGTGTGTGTGTGTGTGTGTGTGTGTGTGTGTGTACCAGAAGACAACCTTGGGGATTGTTCTTCAGGAACTGTCCACCTTGTTTGTCTGACACAAAGTCTTTCACTGGCCTGGAGGATACCACGTAAGCAGAGCTCATCTGCCTGTCTCTAACACTGGATTAGAGCACACACCACCAGGTGGCTTTTGTAGGTCTTTTCTGAGGATGAAACTCAAGTCCTTGTGCTTGCAAGGCAAGTGTTTTACCAACTGAATCATCACGCTACTCCTCACTTGAGTTTTGTACAGCAAAATCAAACCCAGTATAATCAGCTCTTGTACCCACATGTTCTGTGTCCATGGCTTCAACCAAACATAAATGGAAAGTATTTAAGGAAAAAAACTATCTGTACTCCACATGCACATACATTTTCTCTTGTCATTATTCCTTCAACAATCCAGGATAACTCTTTACATATCATCTATATTGTATTAGGTATTATTATAATCCAGAAAAGATTTCAACTACACAAGAGGATTTGCACATGACTTATAAAGTACCACATGGTTTTATACAACAGTGCTCAAGGACGTCAGTGTCCTTGGGGAGTCCTAAAACCAATCCACTGTGCCTAGTTAAAGTGTAGTAAAGAAATATGTCTTTTAAGCTGATGCATCTCTGAGCAGCAGCCAGGCCAGTGTCTCATGACATACTTCCTCTTCCCTATTACACCTTCTTAGGAAAGGCTCTTGGAGTCCATTCCAGCCCCCAGATGCTTGCTTTGTTTTGTTTTAGCTCTCTAGGAAATAGAGATCAGATTGGCAAAGGAAATAGGGGTTGGGGATTTAGCTCAGTGGTAGAGCGCTTGCCTAGAAAGCACAAAGCCCTGGGTTCGATCCTCAGCTCCACAAAAAAAAAAAAAGAAAAGAAAAGGAAAAGAAAAGAAAAGAAAGGAAATAAAGTGCTTTAACAAATGGTTTCAACAAAGATTAAGCACCGTATTAATTAGTTATCTGCCTCTGGATATTACCATGCTAAATGCCAAGGGACACAGGGTGGAAACCGACAGGTTTGCAAAAAGCCAGCTCCGAGAAATTCGTCCCAGCTGCTGTCACCATCTTCTTTATCATCATCAGCTGCCCATGCTGTGTCACCCAACTCCCCCACAGCAACCCTCAGAGCAACCCTGAAGGCCCCTGGGTCTTAACAGACCGCCCTGAAACCAGCAGAGCAAGTACAGGAGAGCTGGGTTCGAACCTAGCTCTGCCTCTTGGAGTGGTTCCTACCGAGACTTGGAGCTGGTGGCTTTGCCTTTCTGAGGTAGGCAGCCTGCTATCAAGCAGCCTCACATATGGAAAAGAACATTTAAGTTAAAGCGAAAGGAAAGAAAGAGGAGAGGGGAGAAAGAAAGTCAGGGAAGGGAGAAGGAAGGAGAGAAGAAGGAGGAGGGCAGAGCAAGAGGAGAACGTGGAGGTCTGACAACAGTTGATGCCACGAGAAGGTGGCGTCTAACAGTTCTGACCCAAACTTGTTTTTATTTGTTTGTTTCCTTTTTAGCTAATAAAAAAAATGAACAGCATAGAAAGTCACAGGTGTCATCACGGCATTTTCCTACATCTTTTCATTTTACTTGGTTCTTTCTCCTGCTTCCTTGACCTCATCCATCCTGCTACCCATATTTGCTAGACCCTACATCTCCCCCAAACACCTACTTCTGCTTTTATGTCACGGATATTCCATTATTTCCTCTTTTTTTCCTTCCTTCCATCTTTCTTCCCTTAGAATTTCTGCCCCCCTTCCCTCTATCTTCTGCTTTCCAAACTTACACAGGCATAACACATCCACACATGTAGAAATCTAAATCTCGAGTCCGCACGTGAGAGGAAATAGGAAATAGGAAATAGGAATTTGTCTTGTTGAGTCTGAACCCTTTCATTTAGCATAAGAGTTTCCAGTTGCAACAGTTTTCCTGCAAATGGCCCAGGCTCACTTTTCTCTGTGACTGTGTGAAGTCCCGCTGTGGGCATAGCACCTCTGTCCACTCATCTGTTGGTGGGTGCCTGGGCTGGTTCCACTTCTTAGCTGCTGTGAATAGAGCATTAATGAACATGCTTGTGTAAACATGTCTGCTGGTATGTGGATGAACACACAGGAGCGGCTTAGCTGCACCACCTGGTAGTTCAGAGTGACTGCCATGCTTTACTTGCATTCCTACCAGCGGTGTGAAGGGCACCTCTTTCCTGGGATCCTCACTGGCATTTGTCATTTGCTTTATTAATGGTGGCCATTTTGAATGAGCAGAGATAAAATCTTAAATCACTTATAATTTGCATTTCTCCCGTGGCTAATGAGATTGAACACTTTTGATTATTCACTGACCACCAACTCTACTGTCATATACAGGTACTGTCAGCTGCCTGTTCCTCCTGCCTTCCTGTCCCCAGCTATGGCCCAGGCTATAACTATAGATGCTGACCATGAGCAGCTGTTATTTAATTAGTCTCATGGGACTGAGGATGTAGAATGGTACTTTATACCCCTTCATTTCTTTTATTAATTTGATTTTTATTTTCTGGAAAGTGAAACACACAGTAGCATGTGGCTGCTACTTCCTAGGCTCCTCACAAAGCCCTTTCCTGTCCTAAAGCAAAGGAAGGAGGAAGCTAGCATCATAGAGAATTTGAAACCCCAGCAGAAAAAAACCCATGAATGTATCTACTCAGGCTACTATAACAAGTACCACAGGCTGGGTGGGTTAAACATCAATTGTTGATGTGTCATAGTTCCAGACATTGGGGCCTCCAAGATCATAGTGTCGGCATGTTCTGATTGCTGGCTGGCCATCTTGCTGTGTCCTCACATGGCTGAGAGAGAGCATATGTGCAAGCCTGTTGGGGTTTTATAAGGCACCAATTGTATCAAAGCCTAACGGCTTCTTAAAGGCCTCACCTCTCAGGACATGACAGGAGGGATGCAGTTTCATCACATGTGCAGCATGGACAAGGGAAAAGTCTTACAGCGATGCAGATTACAAACAGCTCGAATGCCTGCTGTGAAACAAGATGTGGCATGTTAGTTAGGCATGGTGACACATGTCAGTAACGCCAGCACTTGGAAGGCTGAGGCAGGAGAACTGTTTATGTGTTGGGTGTCAGCCTGAGCTACATAGTTGAGTGAGGTCCAGGCTGGCCCAGAGTAGAGTGAGATCCTGCCCCTATGAAAACACAAACGAAGAAGCAAAAGAAACACGTTGCTTGATAGAGACGTTGGTTGTGAGCAGCTCCTGGGGGTTAAATACTTTATATGATTTATCTTGTAAAGCCAGATTGAGAGGAAAAAGCATGTTTCATAATAGAATAAAACATGCTTTCATTTCAGAAGTAATACACAAAGCAGTGACTGTTCCTTGGTGTGTTTATTTGCATCAATAGTAAACAGAGGCACATGTTTGTAATGTATGTCAAGTCTCAGTCCTGAGTGCTTGGTTGGGAGGCGTGTACAACAAAGGCCAAAGTTCTGCAAGAACTGCTGTGACATGTTCACTGGCTCGCCACTTTGCTAAAAGGGCAGGCTTCCATGTGTACCAGGATCATTTGATGAGTGGTATCTAGAGCCTAAGCAAAGACATGCTGTTCTGTGGGGGATTGTGGTGGCAAAGGGAACCTGAGCTAGTGGGGACTGCATCCTCCTGAACACGATAGAAACAGAGACTGTATTGTCAAGACAGGACTAGTGAAAATAAGGCCTTGTGAGGGCTTGGAGAGTGAGCAGAGCTGTTAACTCAGGTGCTTGCAAAGGAGTCATCTGAGAGTATCAGTGAGTATCCATACTTACTGATGGGGACACATGCTCTACTTCCCATGCCTGTTCCTGCTCTTGGGAATGTTTCGATGCCTCCAAACCCCTCCTAAATAAAATTGGCTTTGAGTTATCAGGAGACTCTTAAAAGCATCAAATTCTGATGAAGCATTTAGACACAACAATCTTTTACATTTATTTATGAAGAGTGTGTGTGTGTAACACAGGGTATGTGTAGAGGCCAAGGAATAATATAGATCTCAAGGATTGAGCTCAGATGGTCTAACTTGGTAGAAAGAGCCTTTACCTGCTGAGCCATCTCGCCCAACAGAGATTCGAGAGGGGGGAAAAAATCTAAGAAAACATCTCATTAAGCAATGGCTTCCATTTTATATGGAAAATCACAAAATGATAATTGCTATTTTTAAATGCTAACTCTAAAGTTTGACAGAATCTTCGAACCAATGGAAATTTCTTCAGGGAAGATGGTAGTGATTCCTAAAAAGAAAAAAGGTACAAACACATGTACCAGTCCTTCATAGAGAGGAAGAAGACTTTTATGTCTTTAAAAGTTTTGTAACTGCCAAGCAGTGGTGGCACACACCTTTAATCCTAGCACTCAGGAGGCAGAGGCAGGTGGATCTCTGAGTCTGAGGCCAGCCTGGTCTACAGAGCAAGTTCCAAGACAGTTAGGGCTACACAGCAAAATCCTGATTAAAAAAAAAAAAAAAATCAAAGTGGTGCAAAGCTTTGAGTGTTTCACAAGTAAAACACAGAACGAATTGTTAGATGAGTTAGAAGGCCAGCATTGGGCCTGTGTGTGAGTGTGACTCCTGGGACACTTCGCTACATCAGGAGAGCAACCTGTCTATTCCAAATACTGTCAAGATAAAGAACAGCTTCAGATCTCTCATTGCCACTCTAGCCTCCATTTTACCAAAGCCATTCTTCAAGCTAGCCTGTGTTCTCTGTGTTATCTCACTAGACTGACTGAGTGAGTCATCAGGTATTTCAAACCCCTCAGCTTTACCAGCCTGGCCACAAAGCCAAAAAACAGAAAACACAACAGACTGGAGGTGAAGTGGCCAGCATCTGCAAGGTCGCCATGAAGGGAGGCCTCAGGACCCGGAGCAAAGCTCCTATTCTCATGTCCTGACCATGCTGAACTCCCCAACTCATGTGCACCCCTAACCTCAACCCATGGCCGAGATCTGCCTCTGCAGGGCAATGTTGAGTACAAGTTCAAATGGTTGTTGTTCTGAACACAAAGAGCTAGAAGTGTTTGTGAGCCAGAAGAATGGGCTAAGTTATGGTTTGCTGGCACTCATAACTGACCCACTGCTCTGTTGTACTATGTTTTCCAGGGAGGGATGTAAACACACCCAACTAAATTGATTTCAGATTGGGACATTAACCTGTTCTCCAACCCAAAACATCAGGCCTCTTTTCTGTAGCCACACTTTGAGACCTTCCCTCCCACCGGGTCCGCTAATTAACCACTTGGGGGCTGTGTTCAAACCAGTCACAGGTGAATTGAGTATGTGTGAGAGGTGGTAGGCTCAAACTTCACTGTAAAAAAGATCTGCTGTCTCCATGCCTTTATATGGGGGAGCAGGTGGTCAGAACAGTCAGAAATTTAAAATACCCCAAATCTTAAACTGACCTTGGCAGTTTGAACAGATGGTTGTAAAATGATCCCTGTGCACAGAGCCAAACCCCTCAGGGCAGTGTGCAGTCTTCAGTTTTGCACTGAGCTCGGCAGCTTGATATTTGGTTATAGACCTTGCAAGGACTCTGCACTTCACAGATCAGTTTAAAGGCTTCCTTGTCTTTGGAAATGCTGTGGAAGAGGGCACGTCCTTACTTCTGTCTCTCCCTCTCCAACCCTTCCTGGAGCCAAGTAAAAGATCCCTACTCTGCCGTGTCCTAGCACTTGGCCTTAAACCAGACCTTGTCTTCCACCAGAGCCCTGTTCTCCAGTTTCTTCTGGCTCCTTTGCTGTACTGTCATATAACAGGATGGCAAGAAATGAGGGTGTGACTGTCATGTAGTAAAGATCTCATGATGAAATGTGGGTACACTGACCCACATCCAACAACACTGAAGAAATACATTACAGAAACAATGGGACATTGGTTAGAGAAGGAAGGCATTGCTCATCTTCCAGTATGTTATTGAGCGAGGAAGGAGCCCAGGAGGTTTAATGTGAAAGGGTGAAAGCAGATTCTCAGAAAAGACATTACACCAGTATGATAATAAGATCTGTATGTGTGCATGTGTGTGTGAGCACTGGAAATTAAAGCTAGGGCTTTATGCATACTGAGCGTGTGTTCTACCACCGACCTTCCTTCTCAGCAAGTACTTCTGGAACACAGCATTATCCACATAAATTAAATGAAATTGTAACAATCCAGCCCACCATTCAAATCCATCCCCAGTCTGAGCTCAGCCTACCTTTCTTTTCCCATTGCCCACATCAACCAAGACAAAGAAGGAACCAGGACATGGTTCCAGGTTTTTCAAAATAGGGGAGGCTAGTAGAACTTCTTCTGAAACTCTTTCCAAAAGACTGGAGAGGAAAGTAAAGTGAAGCATCTTTACCCTGATGCCAAAGTTACAGACAATGCAAAGAATGGATGCCACACAACAGTGTCTCTCACATCTGTTCATGCAAAAATCTTCAAAATATTATCACATCTAATCCCATGATGTGGGCACACATTATGCACCATTCCAGAGCAGAATAGACAGTTCAGCAGAAAAGATATGCAACCAGCCATGCAGTTATAAAGATCTTCAGCATTAATTCATTATCAGGGAAAGGCACATGAAACCACCACAGCATAATCACCTAAACCTGTTAAGATGGCCACTGTCAAAGTTAATTGTTGTTGGCTAAGGTACACTGTTGGTTGAAATGTAAATTGGCACAACAATATGGGAAAATGCATGGAGATTCCTCAAAAAATAATAAGCTAGAAAATTAAAATTACAGCTATCTTATATCTGGGCATCGGTCCAAAAGAAATGAAGTCAAGATCTCAAAATTCCCATATGTTGGGGGTAAAGGTAAATCACTTGAGCACAAACAGGAGGATCAGGGTGTTGTTGCTTGCTTTTTCTCTTTTGGGGGGGCCCACCAACCAGCTCCCAAATAAATCATACACAGAGGCTTATTCTTAATTATAAATGTTGGGCCTTAGCTTGGCTTGTTGTTAGCCAGCTTTATAAATTATCCCATCTAACTTTTGCCTCTGGGCTTTTCCAATTCTCTTACTTCTGTAAATCTTACTCTTATTCCATGGCTTACTGTGTAGCTGTGTAGCTGGGTGGCTGACCCTGGAATCCTCCTCATTCTCTGGCTACTTCTTTGATCTTCTCTCCTCCCAGATTGCTATATATTCTCTCTGCCTGCCACCCTTTCCTATTCTTTCTCCTGCCTTGCTATTGGCCATTCAGATCTTTATTAGATCATCAGGTGTTTTAGACAGGCACAGTAACACAGCCTCACAGAGTTAAACAAATGCAACATAAACAAAAATAATACACCTTAAAATAATATTCTACAACACCAGAGTTTACATCCCCAGAACCCATGAATGGCAAGTGAGCATGACAACCCACCTCTGCTCCAGCATTTGAAAGGCAAGGACAAGGATACAGAGAAAGCTGGCTACCTATACTAGCCAAACCAGGGCACCAAATTCAAGAGAGAAACACTGCCACAATATATCTATAACCAGAAGACACTCAGTCCACCTCCACCTCCACACAGAACTACCTACTCTACAGTTCACACAGTGTCTCCCACACAGAGAACTACCTTCTCTGCAGTTCACACAGTGTCTCCCACACACAGAACTACCTACTCTACAGTTCAATGTCTCCCATACACAAAACTACCTACTCTACAGTTCACACAATGTCTTCCACACACAGAACTACCTACTCTACAGTTCACACAGTGTCTCCTGCACATAGAACTACCTACTCTACATTTCACACAGTGTCTCCCACACAGAACTACCTACTCTATAGTTCAATGTCTCCCACACACAGAACTACCTACTCTACAGTTCACAGTGTCTCCCACATGGAGAACTATCAAGCCTCAAATAGCAATAACTAGTAAAAGACCCTGATATTGTTTCAAAATCACATATTACCTGAGGTCAAGGAGAAACAGAAGGCCTGCTTACAAGTGGCATAAGAAAATGTGGGAGAGACAGAAATATTCCAGTTGGTTTTTGTGTGTGTGTGTGTTTTTAAAGAATTTAGACATGAGTGGAGGATGCACCATGCATACACTGTCAAAGCCATCAATGCTCAGCTAATCATCCTCTGAAATAGATCTAACTTGAAGATGGATGGAATACTCAGTGGTTTAGACCACTGGCTGCTCCTCCAGAGGACCTGAGCTTGAATCACAGTACCCACTCGGTGGTTCACACTGTCTGCCATTACAATCCCAGAGGCTCTAATGGCCTATTGCAAGCAAAGTACTCATCATACATGTAAGGATGTTTTTTAAATTCAAATACATTCAACTTACCAGAGGCAAATTGTGCTTCAAGGAAAATTGATTACATAGTATATAAACTTTTAAACAATTAACTTTATTATTAAGGATAATTAAAGCTGGGCAGTGGCAGTACACACCTTAAATCCCAGCATTCAGGAGGCAGAGATAGACAGATCTCTGTGAGTTCAAGGCCAGCCTGATCTATAGATCAAGTTCTAGGATAGCCAGGGCTACGCAGATAAACTCTGTTTGGAAAAGACAAAATGATGATGATGATGATGATGATGATGATGATGATGGTGGTGGTGAAGATGATGATGGTGATGGTGATGATGATGATGATGATGGCGATGATGGTGGTGATGATGATGGTGAAGATGATGATGATGATGATGATGATGATGAAACATTTTTGGAAGAATGAGAAGGAAAGGGGCACAGAGGTCAGCATGAGTTCACTATTCACTCGTGCTGGGGCTATTTCTCCTGCTATGTCTCCTGCTGCCCAGGAGAAAGGAAGCTGGTCTCCTGCTGCCTCTGATCCTGGAGTCTCAGTGACTGAAACCAGCCCTCCTTATCCTCTTGCCTTTAAATCCCCTCAGCTAGGAGAAAGCTGATTGATGAGGAAGTCTGGAAAATGCAGTTCCTGTGTTCTTGGCCCACCCCATCTTACTTCCCCACACCTCCACCTCCCCACACCCTCACCTTTCCAAGCCCCTAATCCCCTCCCCATACTCCCTTCCCTACACCCCACTTCTCCCTACCCCCTCCCCACACCCCCACTTCCCCATACCCCACCTCCCCAGACCTTCACCTGCCCATACCCCACACAAACTTCTCTCCCTACACCCTACACCCCTCTCCATATACCCCCCCACCTCCCCAGACCTTTGCCTCCCCATACCCCACACAAACTTCTCTCCCTACACCCTACACCCCTCTCCACATACCCCCCCATCTCCCCAGACCTTTGCCTCCCCATACCTCTACATATACTTTTCTCCTCACATCCCTAAACCCCTCTCCCCATACCCCTGTGAAACTGAAAAGACCCTAAAGAAGACAGAGTGTGTAAAACACCTATGGAGCTTGCTTTGATGACCTTGAGCGGGACTGACTCCCCTGAAAGAACTGCCATTTTCCTTTGTCTCCACACTTCCCAACACCTTTGAGATCCTCACCTCTGATTTGCATCCAATCTGCTCCACAAATCCTCTTGGTTATCCAGTTGGAGATGAAACGTTACCCTCCCAATTGCTTTGCTGACATTTTATTTCTACCTGTCCTTCAGCATGTATTCTATGCTCATCTCTTCTACTGATCAAATTTAAGTCAAAGGTGCCACCATCTTTATGTCCTCCACAGCACTCACCTCCATCGGTGTGTGCCCAGTGACATCCAATAAATGCCTGTTGAGTGAGCAATAAAGTATATTAATGGCTGCACAAATGAGATAGGGAGGTTTCTTTTCATTTTTCTTTATTAAGAAATTTTCTACTCCACATGCTATCCACAGACCCCCTTCCTCCCTCCTCCCACCCCCCAGCCCTCTTTCATAAGCCACCCTGCATCCCCACATCCCCCAAATCGAGGTCTCCCATGGGCAGTCAGCAGAGCCCAGCACACTGAGCCTAGGCAGGTCCAAGCCCCTTCCCACTGCACCAAGGCTGTGCAAGGTGTCACACCACAGGCACCAGGTTCCAGAAGCCTGCCTATAGACCAGGGGCAGATCCCGATCCCACAGATAGATATTTTTATATAGCTGCAAAATAAATCCACATGACTCTGCCCATGAGTCTAGCCCCTCTCACAGTTTTAACCCTTCACGCTCTTTTTATTTCAATCGTGATCACATCTTGAGAAAGTTCCATCCACCAAAAGTCTTGTGTTTGATGCTTAAGTTGTCATTTGGCAGGTAATAACTGAGTGGAGACTGTGGGGTAGCTACTGACAACATAAACGTTCACTAGATTTCTCTCTGGGCCTTGGAAAAGTCTAACGAGAGCCTAGGAAACTAAAAATTAAATCTCCCCTTCTGTCATATGGTAAAACTCAATGATTGAGTTGCCAAAAAAAAAAAAAATTAATAGAGTCAAAGCAATTGGATAAAATCTTTCCCCTGTTGGTTGAAGTGTCACCGAGAATGAAAAGCAGTGAGGAAGAGATCACAGCCAAGTGGAGTCCTGATTATGTGATCTAGATTAATCATACAAGCTGGAAGCCTGTATAATTCACCCACTTAAGCCCAAGCCCAAACTCCACTTTAAGCTTGCCTGTCTGAACATAGGAAAGTCTTCCTCACTGGGGCTCATTTTGTGAACACTTAGAACCCTGCAACGGGATATCAGGAAGTGCAATTTTTCAGTTACATCTGAATAAAATTCAGAATCAGCTGGCCCAGAGGGTGATGTTGGGATTGTAAACCCGGAATGTGCGGTTCCCAGTGCTGGCTGAGCATTATTGGAAGAATAAGTTCTGCCATTTGGAACGGCTCCATTGTCAACTGCACCAGCTGGGGTTGAGGCCCATCCCTACCTCTTTCTATGGTGCCTAACTTTGAATAAGCTGTCTTCATTCACAACATGATTAACTTGTGGAGATATCCAACACCTCCTTCAGGGTGAAAATGATAGAACATTCATACTTCCCACAGTGCCTGACGCACAAGATGGAGCCGGTGCAGACTAGATATGGCTTGTCGGACTGTGGTATGGCGTCTGAGAAAACAGTTCAGGCCTGTCATGCTCAAAACAAAGGTTACTTGTAAAATCCTCAAAGGGAACCTAAGCCAACGTGTGCAAAAGCATACTTTGTTATAAAAGGCACTCAGAATTTGAAGTCTAACTAACTTCCCCTCTAACTAAGACTACAGAAGACTGGAGATGTGGCTTGATGAGAACTGAGTTCAGGTCCCCAGCACCCAGTAAAAGGCCGGGTGTGATAGTGCATGCCTGTAACTTCAGCACTAGGAAGTCAGAGACAGGGGGATCCCAGAGGCTCCCTGGCCAGCCAGCAGAAACAGCAATCTCCACGTTCCCTGAGAGAGGCCCTGTCTCAAAAACAAGGTGGATAAAGTGATTTCAGACACCTGAGGTCAACCTCTGACTTGGGCCCAAAAGCATGATGACACATATATACCAACATATATCAGAGACAGACAGACAGACAGACACACACACACACACACACAGAGACAGACAGACCGACAAATACGGGGGGGGGGGGGCAGACAGATACACAGAGAGAGAGACAAACACACAGAGAGAGAAAGAGAGAGGGACAGACAAACAGACAGACAGACAAATATAGAAAGAGAGAGGGACGGACAGATACACAAAGAGAGAAATAGACAGACACATACAGAGAGAGAGAGAGAGAGAGACAGAGAGAGACAGAAATAGACAGACAGACAGACACACACACACACACACACACACACACACACACGGCCAGGAGGAGTAGGAAGTTTATAAGAAAAATATACAGGCCCTGCTGCAGCCTGAAGGAGACTCTACACTGAGTGGAGCTGAAGGGACCACAACATTATAATTCAGCTGTCCTGGATGAAACACCCCACCCATGGTACTCCTGTATAATACAGGGCTGATTGGAAACATATCCTGGTTTCCAGAAGATAAGCATCAGTAGCAATGGACACAAGATTTCCTTTCTTATTTGAAACCTCATTTTTCAAATACATGAGGGGAAATAACATGATACAGAACAGCCCCCAGCATGTGGGCACCAAGCTGCTGGGGAGCCAGGACATCTAGGGGTTCCAGTTACCACCACCTTATTTTCTTTCGAAACAGAACACTTAACCCAGGGCGGTATTTGTTAATTCCTAGCAAGAGGGTGGCTTGATGCCGCCTGAAACTGCTCTATGCTGCTTTGCTAAGGCACACAGCAGAGTAAATACCAGTCCTCCAAGAAGGGCCCTTTTCTGCTGTGACACTGAATGACTGCTGGAGAAACAGCCAACTGGGTGAAAGGGCAAGATCCTGTGAAAACTGTTTACGTCAAGTTAACAGAAGATTTAGCCAGTAGGGTGTAAACCACAGTGGGCATTTAAAAACATGGAACTGGAGAGATGGCTCAGCAAGTACCAGAGCCCGCTGCTGTTCTGAAGAGCTCCCACATCAGGCAGCTCTTGAGGAAACTGGTGCCCTCTCCTGGCCTCTATAGGCACTGCACACACACAGTGTACGTACATACATACACTCAAGCACACATGTGCACACATAAAACAAAAATAGTCTTTACAAAACAAAAAATAGACAGCTGCTCAATAGCTTGCAGTTCTATGTTCTCCAGTGAAGCAGAATGTATCGCTTGACTAATTCTTATTTGTGTGTTATTCAGGATCTGAGGAAGACAACAAGGAAAAAATGCCTATATGTATATAATCACAAATGTGTGAGGTTAATTTTTAATTCTCAGGCCCCCTGAAATCCCACTAACCCCCAGATTAAGCACAGTGTAGAATATACTCAAGTGTATGGACTCTGGAGACAGGAAATGGGGCATCAATTCTGATTCAAGGCATTATGGAGGATTTTTAACCAAGATTAGGCTTTATCATCAAAAACAAAAGTGGTAACCAGGAGTGTTGGTGCACACCTTTTATTCCAGATTTTGGGAGATAAAGACAGGTAGCTCTCTAGGATTTCCAGGCTAGCCAGGGCTATATAGTGAGAACTCACCTGACAAAATAAAATAAAACAAAAAAAGGTAATGCTTCTATGTCATATGTAGATGGAAGTTTCTCTTCTGCCTACGTGTTTGTAGATACCCAGCAGTTGCTTCCAAAATAATTAACTTAGAGGCTTAATAAGTAGCTCAGGCTTATTACTGACTAGCTCTTACACTTAAATTAACCTATAATTCTTATCTATGTTTAGCCTCATGGCTTGGTACCTTTTCTCAGTGCTACATTCTCACCTTGCTTCCTCTGCATCTGGTTGATGACTCCTGACTCCACCCTTTCTCTTCCCAGCATTCTTAGTTTGGTTGCCCCGCCTACACTTCCTGCCTGGTTACTGGCCAATTAGCATTTTATTAACCCAATTGAGTGACAAATCTTTACAGTGTACAAGAGCATTATCCCACAGCAATCACAGGTTAATTATGAGTACTAAATTGTAGAATCTATTTAGAGTACTCATTGTGGCTCCTGGCATGTAGTAAGTTCTCAGTAACCATTAATATTGTAATTGGCATTTTTAATAATAAAGCACTGTAAAAGTTGTAGAGCAACTTCAATTCCATTTAAACTGCACAAGCGTTTTCCAGGTACCTCCCATTTCTAGAGGAAGTGATAGGATACTAAAATGTATGGCCCTGAGTCAGGGAACTGTTACAAAGAAATCTGATATGCTCAACTATCTTAGTTCACCATCAGCTGGTATAACATAGTGCCAGCAACAGAAACAATTATAAACAATATATTTCTTCAGCTCATGATTCTGGAGTCTGGGAAATCTAAGACTAAGAGACCCCATCTGGTAAGGGCAGTGCAGTAGCCAATGAACATGCCTAAGACACAGAGAGAAGACTGAGCCCAGTGAGCCCCTTTACTAAGAACATGCTTCCCCAATGATGGTATTAATTCTTTCATAAGGACAGAGTCTCATGACCTGATAAACTCAAGGGCCCAAACTCTCAACATCATCTCAAAGGCCATTGAATTTTCAACATGAGATTTTGGAAGAGGAACCCTGTTGCCAATATGAATGGGGGGCGGGGTGGATCTCCAAATTTCCTTCCATTTTTCTGTGGGCGTTTTCCCACCAACCCCACAGCTCCCCAGAGTTTTCTTGAGTGCAAGCAGCAGGAAATATTAGATAGAAGAATTTAGATTGTGGAGATAAACAGATAGAAAATACAGGATAGCTTCAATAGAGCCTGGAACCTATTCCAATGGGCCCTGACTATCTCTGCCCCAGGGTATTTATAGAGATGCCAAGGGGTGGAGCAAAAGACCTCCCCCAGCACAGCCAAGTGCAGACCACTTCAGACACCTGCACTCAGGCCTGTGGTCCTAATCTTCTTCTATGCGGACCTGCTGGGTAAAGCCACGAGGAACCTGAAAGCGGGCTCCCACAGGCCCCCTTTTCTTAATATATAAAAAATAACTCATTATTAAGAGTTCACAACAATCTCCATAGCTGTTACACCTCCCAGTATGAGAGTAGAGGATGATAAAGATGGCATTTCTCTTTTGGATTAGGTCCAAGGTGACTACAGCAGTCTTTAGCTGCATCCAGCCCTTTCTAAACCAAAAACTCAATGTAAATGCAAACTTAAAGAATTCCTTATTTCATCATTACCAGTAAAACATGTTAACATAAATATTGCTATCCATAGTTACAATTCTCTCAATCTTACATCTTTAACTCTTAATAAAATCATTTGAATTTTCTTGCCAACAGAACATAGGAAAAACTTCTGATGTATTCACATCAAACTTAAGTATTTCCTTAACTCCACAAAACCAGGGTGCATTAATAACAATGGGTTAAACATAATTTCTGCAAACATACATTCAATCTTAGTTCACTCATAACTCCTCTTTTTCTTTATAATTTTTTAAAACAATCACAAACCTAGTTAGAAGAAAACCCAAACTCATACAATTCCTACAACCCATATTGAAAAGCAGTATGTTCAATCTAACCATTAACACTTCGAAAACTTTTAGCAAAACATCCAAAAGCAGTTTAATAAATCTCTTTACACTTTAAAAGTAGTCTCTTAATATACCCCATTTGCATTTCTTACTAACAAAACATGACTCAAAATCCACTCAAACAACAATTTCTTAAATTAAATAGAGTAAGGAATATTAACTCTCCCTTTTCTTTATAATTTTTTAAGCAAAATCTCAAGCCTAGTTAGAAAACCCAAACTTTTCCATTTAAACAGTTCCATTTGTAACAAAACCAGTTCCATAAGTAATTCCATTTTTACATAAACAGTTCCACAAAACAATTGCATTTTTAACACAGAACAATTCATGAATCTGTTAATAAAGCATATGTGCATACACAAAACTTCATCTTGAGTCAAGGTAGAAACAATAAATTTCTTCATGTAAACAGTTCCATTTTTAACACAAATAATTCCAGAAAACAGTTCCTAGATCATTACTATAAGTAAACTCAAAATTATCCCATTGCAATGAAGTCACTATTGTTCATTTCATTTCTTAAATCCCAAAATTCAAATAATAAATTCTGGTACAAGACTTCCAAATATGAAGAAATCCATTAAAAAAAAAAAGTCTGTTGTAGTTTTATCTCATTATTTTAAGTTCAAAAAGTTCAAAAAAATAAATTTTGGTATCAGGCTTTCACTTCCAAATATGAAGAGACATTTTACAACCAAAACTTTTTGCAGTTAACAATTTTAGTTCAAACAAGCATCTCTGCAACTTTTGTTCTCACAGAGACCTTTTTAGGTACAGTAGTATTCTAAACCGCACCGTTTTTGATGTTAGCTCAGATTTTTCTGTGTTGTGTTGATTTCCCACGGATCTCAGCTGCAGATGCCTTGTTGTGCTGGTTCTGGTGTCCACCATTCTTAGCTTCTTAGCGGCTTCCCCTGGAGCTTTTGAAACCATTCAGACTGCCTGCTTTGCAGTCTGCTAGGACACTACTTTCTGTGTCTCAGGTTCTTTCACCATAGACATTAAGCACAGATTCAAAATCAACATTTACACTTTTTCACAAACTCACATATAGCATGTGCTTAAGCATAAACTCACACTCAACATTTACACATTTTTTATAAACTCACATATAACATATTAACATCTACTTATTTATACTCCTTAAGGAAACTATAGAACTACTTTAGCAAATATATTTCTTATTACTTTTCATATACTTCTTATATTCATTCCATCTTCTTATTTCTTATTTAAACTTACATTTACAACTAGCATCTTAAGACTACTTTAGATAGTTCTTGCAAGCTTATATTCTTTTTTTTTTTTTCTTTTTTTTTTTTTTTTTGAGCTGAGGATCAAACCCAGAGCCTTGCGCTTGCTAGGCAAACGCTCTACCACTGAGCTAAATCCCCAACCTGCAAGCTTATATTCTTCATTAGCATATATCTAACTTAGCAAACACCTAAGTATTTCTTAACACTTAGATTTAACATTTTCTAACAAGACAGAATAATTTTCTACTTCTTACTCTTAATTATTATTACTATCTCTAATAGAAAGATTCTCTTAACTAGACAGGAAGTACACAAATCATTTCTAAAGTTCAGAGCTTATAGATAACTTTGATATTCTAAAAGTTCTCGATAGATTGAAACAAGAGCAATTTGTTAATGGCTCTTTCTGGGACTTAGTGACTTCTGTTTGCTAAACAGTACTTTATGTACTTCAGATCTTTTATAACAACTCTATTAAGAGCTACATCAGTTTACAGCAAACCCAAAAAGAAAGACAGGTGTTTTGCCTCATCAGGCCTTCACCTGGCTCAGTCCCCCAGTGGGTTGTGTTTGTCTGGGTGCTCAAGGACAGAGCTTGTGCCAGAGGCAATCACCCCTTAGGATTACACTCCATCTCACCGGGAGTTGGTTGAAACAAAGCTTTTCTCAAAAAGATGCTTTCTCTAACAGAAATGAAAGCTTTACTCACAGATAGTCCGGTTTGCCCTGGCTGGGCTCTTTCCCCAGACAGCTTCTGACTCGGCAGACCAACTGCAGATGCAGTTTGGCTTTCCTGCTTTCCCAGAAAGGTCCTTTCTCTGATAAAAAAGGTTTTCTCAGATTTCTTTTTGCAGCTATGGACTTATCAACCCGGGACTTGTAGGAAAGCAGACAACTGTGCCCTTCCCACCGGCTTCAGCTTTGTTTGTTCATTAGCAATCTTCCCATTGGCTCTGCACCTTCCTGCCTCAGCTCTGTGCTCCAGGAAGTTTGCAACTACAGGAACCCTAGTGTCCCCAAAATGCACTCCAACTCAGAGATGCTGGCCAGTTGCCTCTGGGTTTTTGCTCAGAAGCAAGGATACCATGCTACAGAGTTTGTATCACTTCAGGGGATCTTTGTGTTAGGACAATTAGGAGCACCTTTTCATTCTGAAATGCTCACTCAAACAAAACCCTTGATGCCTCAGCTCGGCTGTAACTGAAAAACTTGGCTTTTTTGCTTTTCTCGGGTAAAGTTTCCTGCCCTTTGGGCTCTGTAGCTCTTTACCTGCACTCTCCCAGCATTTCCCTCAGGGACTCTGACCCACTGTCTTTTACTAGCTTGAGGAGACAGAGCTTAGAGAGCTTTTAGTTTGAGAGAGAAAGATTAAGGCTTTTTAGAGAGATTTTTTTCTCCCCAAATTTTCCAAGAAAAGCTTTATAGCTTAAGAGAAAGATTTTTTTTCCCAAGAGAAAGACCAACTTTCCCCAAAACTTCTGAACTTTAAACTTTTTGGCTTCTTACACCCACATTTTTGCCTCAGGGAGAAATCACTTTCTCCTGGCACTTGAACTTAGCATTTCAGCTGTCCCCAGGTCAAAAGCTTCCATAGGAAAACTTTTCTTCCCCATAAGCTGAAAGAAGAGCTTTTTTACTACCCACAAAGCTCAAAGATTTTTTTCCCCCAGTTTGTGTTCATAGCACCCAAAATTAGAAAATTGGAGTTTTTCTGTCTAGTTGCCTTACTTATTTTTTCCTACATGATCTTACACTTCTAAGTTTTTCCTATACTATACCTTATACTTATTTTTCACAGATAGAAATTGAGAAAGGGATAGAAGATAGAAAATTTTGACAGAAGAGAATTTTGCACTGCAGCATCGGACATCCTTCCAGTCTGTTGTTTTTCCTTTTCTCTCGAGGATAAAACCTCCATAACACTGACATGCCACTTTCCACTGACAGGGCTGACTCAGCACTTTCACCAAGAACTCTGTAATAAAACTGTTATTTTCCTTTTTCTTTAGTCCCTGTTACTTTGTCTTTAGTCCCTTTTTTTTTTTCTTTTTTCTTTAGTCCCTGTTCATGGTGCCATTCTGCAGGGCATTTCCCCACCAATCCCACAGATCCCTGGAGTTTTCTTGAGTGTAAGCAGCAGGAAATATTAGATAGAAGAATTTAGATTGTGGAGATAAACAGAAAATACAGGATAACCTTGAGAGGGCCTGGAACCTATTCCAAAGGGCCCTATCTCTGCCCCAGGGTATTTATAGAGATGCCAAGGGGTGGAGCAAAAGACCTCCTCCCCCAGCACAGCCATCTCAGACACCTGCACTCAGGCCCAGGTCCTAATCATCCTCTATGCGGACCTGCTGAGTAAAGCCATGAGCAACCTAAAAAACAGGCTCCCGCACATTTTCAGGGTAGGAGGATCTTTAGCCATCAGCATGCTACTATCAGTAGAGAATTACATCAAACACACAGCACAAGTCAGCCTGACTCTTTAGGTGACATTTTCCATATCAAGCAGAAGGATAAACCAAAGATATTAATCATCTAGGGCCATGTAAAATTAATAAATCCCACCACTAAGAACGTCTTGGATGACCACAGGCTACTCAGCATCAAATGTGAAAATCTACCAAGCTCTGTCTCTAAGTTGGTGAGCTCCTTCCCTGGGTGAGCTCTCTCCCTGGGTGAGCTCTCTCCCTGGGTGAGCTCTCTCCCTGGGTGGGAGAGATCTATCTCTGGGTGGGTGAGTGAGCCCCATCCCTGGGTGGTGAGGTCTGTCCCTGGGTGGTGAGCTCTGTCCCTGGGTGGTGAGCTCTGTCCCTGGGTGGATGAGTTCTGTCCCTGGGTGGTGAGCTCTGTCCCTGGGTGCTGAGCCCTGTCCCTGGGTTGCTGAGCTCTGTCCCTGGGTGGATGAGCTCTGTCCCTGGGTAGATGAGCTGTGTTCCTGGGTGGTAAGGTCTGTCCCTGGGTGATGAGGTCTGTCCCTGGGTGATGAGCTCTGTCCCTGGGTGGTGAGCCCTGTCCCTGGGTTGCTGAGCTCTGTCCCTGGGTGGATGAGCTCTGTCCCTGGGTAGATGAGCTGTGTTCCTGGGTGGTAAGGTCTGTCCCTGGGTGATGAGGTCTGTCCCTGGGTGATGAGCTCTGTCCCTGGGTGGTGAGCTCTGTCCCTGGGTGATGAGCCCTGTCCCTGGGTTGCTGAGCTCTGTCCCTGGGTGGATGAGCTCTGTCCCTGGGTGGATGAGCTCTGTCCCTGGGTGGATGAGCTCTGTCCCTGGGTGGATGAGCTCTGTCCCTGGGTGGATGAGCTCTGTCCCTGGGTGGTGAGCTCTGTCCCTGGGTGGATGAGCTCTGTTCCTGGGTGGATGAGCTTCCTCCCTGGGTGGAGAATGCCGACTGCAGCACTGTAGTGAGCTGACGCTTTCTCTGTACCTCCTTTTTGGCTAGAGTCATAGAAAATCATGAAGTGGATCTATGATAGTAGACTGTTGGGTTCATTTGCCATGGAATTGTGAGTTAAAAAGCTTGGCTTGTCAGCTGAATTACTTGATCACCATTAAAAAGAAAGAGCCTGGGTGTGGACATTACCTGTGATACCTGCTGCCTAGGAGGGGAATTCTGAGTCAAGGCCAGCCTAGGCTAAATAGTAAAATCTTATCAAAAATAAATAAAATGTTATTTTTAAAAAGAAGGAAGTAGGTGGAGTGGGAGGGAGGGAGCCACTGATTTGACATTGCTGTGATTATGACAAATGCCTGAGATAAAAGAAGTTTAAAAAGACAAAAGCCTTATTTTTGGCTCCTACTTTGGAGATTTAGGTCCATGACCACTTGATCCTGTTGCTATGGACCTGGAGCAGCACCATGTAGCATGGTGGAAAAGCAAGTGTACAGAGGAGGCCTGTCCACCCAGAGCCAGCCTGGAAGCAGAGAGAAAGCTAAAAAGATCCCCTTCAAGGACGCACCCCTTTAGATCTAAAACCCTCCTTCACCCTCCTCTCAAAAGTCCCCCCACCATCCAGCAATGCCAAGTTGAGACATCAAGCCTGTAACACCTGAGCCTTTGGGGAATGGAGGGAGGAAGAGGGGGATGGGGGTACAATTCCCTCTATAACCCTCTTTTGTTGCTGCTGTGTGAGTGGTTTTGGATACAGAATCACTCAGGCTGATCTCGGATTCCCAAGTCCTGGGATGAGAAGCATATACCATCACTGTCCACTTCTGGTTTCACCTCTGAGAACAAGAACACTTCAGCTTTCGCTGTGCCTCTAAGAACTGATTCGTCCATTCCTGCATACATATTGCTAATATGCAATAAGGCTTTTAGATTAAGAAAAATAAAAGTGTTTAGAAAAGTTGAATATATAATTAACATTTTAACTTGCTTCTTTCTTGCTAGTAATTCTGTTGAATAATTACTCATTGGTAACTCATTGTGCATGAAGTACAGGGTTAGATTGCCATCAGTGTGTATAAAATAGATAGAAAGGACTCTATATTTTCAGCCCAAATTCTCATTTAATGGTCAATTAAACATTAATCCTGGAGGATGAATGTGACTTCCACAAAGTAGCACAAGTAATTGGCAATAGCTAGACTAGAATATTTTCTAAAGTGAGCCAGAGTCCCAGTTCTCACAGATGCATGAGCAGACAGACAGACAGTTTTGAACTAGGCTCTCTCATAACCGACACTGGCCTCAAGCTCACTGTACAGCCAATGATAACCTTGAACTCCTCATTCTCCCGCCTCTACCTCTCAGTTGCTGAGATTACAGTGTGATACCAACACACTCAGCTAATGAATGCAATTTTAAATGTCTATGTTTCATTGTCGTTGTAAGGTGTTGAAGGAAAGCACTGGGTAAGACGAATGGACTAAACACACTAAACTATTTCCAATCTCTCCTAAAACCACACCAAAACTCTAACAGAGAATTTTTAAATTAAATACAAAATCTGATATGTATAGGGGAAATGAAAAAACAGTCACAAAATCTGAGCCAGTGGAAAAGTGAACAAGTGCTCAGCGACCTGGTAGATCTGAGACAGGCATACATGCATCTGTCAGTGCCAGCTGTGACCTGCCCCATCGTAGGAACAAAAGCTCTCAGATATAGTGGCCTATAGAGGTGAAGGGCTTACCCTGCAGGACAGCACACTAGCATGCTCAGACAACCAGGGTGAAGTGGCCCCGAAAGAAGGCGCATCCCCTTTGCACCTATGAGTCCCCAGTCAGGGGTGCAAGGCACATGGTTCCACAGCAGAAATGAAACAGCAGTTCACACACAGGCTCACACGTGTGGATGATGCATGTCGGTGGCTAGTGGGCAAAGTGTTCTTTTGTGAAGTGTGAGGCAAATATCCAGTTTCACCTTCATGTTGACTGGACAGTGTCATAAAGAATTCAGTGAATGCCACCATCTCCTCTGAGAGCTCCATGCATGTACGGATCTGGGACCTGTCAGAGCTCAATCTTCAGGTGGGATGATTCATGTGAAACAGCCTGCTTCTCTAAACCTGATTCCTCACAGCACAACTCTGTTACTACTTTTTGTCTCTTTTAAAGTGTCTTAGAGCCCTCTCCCCCATCTGCCATGCAGCAGCATGAGTGAAGGAAAGATCCTCACCACAACCATCACCACCACCACCACTACCACCACCACCACCACCACCACCACCACCACCACCACCACCACCACCAACAACAACAACCACCACCACCACCAACCACCACCACCACCACCACCACCACCACCACCACCACTCTGCCCTTCCCTACACCAGCTGCAGCACACAGGAGAGTGGGCCCTGCACCCTGCCTGGGCAGAATACTAGAGCTGATCCCTGTTGTCAGGGATGCAAGTGAGCCAGCCCTGAGGGCATGAGAGCAGAAGAGTTGACCCTGCCCACCCCATATGCCATATACAGCAATCGAGAGAGAAGGCCCTCCCTACACCTTGCCTGGGCAAAACAGTAGAGCTGGCCCTGGTGGTATGAGTGGGGCAGATCCGGGTCTGAGAGCAAGAGAACAGGAGAACTGGCCCCACCGCTTTCTGTAGGCTTCCCTGGGTGAGCTAGCCAGGCAGTGCTGGAGCACTCAGCCAGTAATGACGATGAGGGAAAGCCATCCAGCTGACCAACCCAGCTACCAACCCAGAACCAGAGCTATGAGTTGGCCCACCTCAACATCCACCGAATCTATGAACTTTGGGAGTTTGTGAAGGGAACAAACCTACAGATCCAAAACTGCAGGATCTCCATGACACAGGACAACAGGATACCCAAGAGGAGCCCCGGGGAGAGCCCATTATCAGTGGTATAGCAGAAACCAGAGGCCTCGAGCCAGACCAATGACTCAATGAGTACTCGCAAGTAAAGACAAACAGACTTTTTTCAGGGTCGGTCAGCCCACCAGCTCTCCCCTGACTTCCCCAATGCTGGAGTGAGCTCTCCAGCATTGTCCTTGCTAGCTCACCCCCTGCAGAGATGAGCAAAGGGAGGCAGGGCTGTGGTAGTATTATGTTCCCCAAAATATTGTGCACCCTAATAAATTTATCTGGGGCCAGAGAACAGACAGCCACTAGATACAGAGGCTAGAAAATGCTGGCACTCACGCCTTTAATCCTAGCATTCCAGAGACAGAAATCCCTCTGGATCTCTGTGAGTTCAAGGCCACATTGGAAACAGCCAGTCACGGTGACACACGCTTTTAATCCCAAGAAGTGAGCCTTTAATCCCAGGGAGTGATGGCAGAAAGCAGAAAGATATATAAAGTGTGGAGATCAGAAACTAGCAGCATTTGGCTGGTTAAGCTTTTAGACTTTTGAGCAGCAGTTCAGCTGAAACCCATTCTGGATGAGGACTGAGAGGCTTCCAGTCTGAGGAAACAGGATCAGCTGAGGAACTGGCAAGGTGAGGTAGCTATGGCTTGTTCTGCTTCTCTGATCTTCCAGCATTCACCCCAATACTTGGCTCTGGGTTTGTTTTTGTTAAGATTTCTGCCACACGGGGCCAGATCTCCCATGCTCACATTCTTGGGTGGTTCGCCTGCACCCCTGTCAACAGGATCAGTTCTACTGTGCTGCCTAGGAGAAGTGCACGGGGTCCACTTTCCTGAGTGCTGCAGCTGGTAAGGGGGAGGGTCAGTTCCTTTGACCACCACAGGTGGCAGGAGCAAGGGGGAGGGCATCTTTTCCTCACCATCACCTGGCTGATAAGGGGGTGAGGGGTGGCCAGCTATCTTACTCTCGCACCTTCAGGCACTTGCTGGCTTCTCTGCCCATAGGGTCAGCTCTACTGTGCTGTCCAGGTGAGGAGCAGGGCCCAATTTCCAGAAGCTCCTTTGTCTGTCATAGGTCCAGAACCAGAGTTATGAGTTGGCCCACCCCAACATCCACCCATCTATGATCTGCTGGAGCATGTGAAGGGGCCAGACCTGCAGACCCAAAGCTGCAGATCTCCATGACACAGGGCAACAATAGAATATCTGAGAGGACTCCCAGTGAGGGCCCAGCATGGATAGTGTAGTAGAAACCAGAGGCCTTGAACCAGACCAATGACTCTTTGCAATGAGCACTTGCAAGTAAAGATACATGGACGAAAGGGGTTTACTGCATGACTCACTGTGTCAGACTGCAGCTTCCATGATGAGATTTTTTTCCTTTGCTTTTCTCTTTTTTCTTTTTTTCACTTAAATTCTATTTTATTTTATTTTATTTTAGGAGGGAAGTGGCAAGGCAGAGGGAGAATATGAAGGGACAGGAAATGAATGGGATCATGATGCATGATGTGAAAGACATAAAGAATAAATAAAAAGAAAGTTAAAAAGAGAGAGAGAGATGAGCAAAGTAAAGGGTGAACTGTGTGTCTTGGTGGCCACACTGCAGATTCCACCACACCGCAGATTCCACAACAAGATTCCTAGTCTTGGGGGTTTTTTATTTGTTTTGGTTTGTCTCTTTGTTTTGTTTGGTTTTGGCTTTCTTCTTTTAAATTTGGTTTGGGTGGCGGAGGTTGCAAGAGCAGAGGGTAGATTCTAGGGGACAGGAGATAAGTAGGGTCAGAATGCATGATGTGAAATCCACAGAGAATGAATACAAGTAAAAGTAAAGTGTCTTAGAAATTCACTACTGTGTGTTAAACACACATATTTTCCTTAACTGTCCTCAGCATGGAAAATAACATCAGCAACAGCCAAAGCAAAAGTCTTATAGCCGTCATCAGTCTCTATTCCATAGACATCTTTATTGATCTTTAATTGCATGATTTTTCAGAAAGGGGGATAGAAAGAATAAGACCTTCTGGATGACAGCTGCCTTTGGGCAGATCTCAAACCTCCCCCGGCCGACTCCCTAGCATGGTTGTGCAATCCAGTCATATTAAATATCTTCTGATGTCTGCCTCCCCCAAGACTTCCCATCACTTCTGGCCATCTGTGCATATTGTGACTGTTACTTACAAGATTATTCCACTTTACTCATCTGACTAAATACAGATCACCCTCAGGACTCGGTTTTGACATCACACCTATGGCACATACCTTCTTTGGCCCAGCATATGGTTACATAATAGCCTCCTCCCCTGCTCCTACCACGCCTGACCCACCTTCCACCAGAGCCAATATTCTACTGGTCCATCTGCCTGCTGGACAGTAAGCTCCTTGAAGAGCTGAGCTGTCTTCTTCTCATATGCATAGCCACTAACACCATTATTAGCTTATAGCAGGGACTCAATACATTTTGAATGAATGTGGGTTGTGTACGCATTCCCAGCTATTTGGAAATAGATCCAGAAAAAAAAAAAGAAAGAAAAAGAAAAAACCCTATATCTTAAAAGGAAAATCAATATAAATCCTAAAGCTTGGTCAGTCTAGGCAAAAGAGTGAGACCTTGTCTCAAAAAAAAAAAAAGAAAGAAAGAAAAGAAAGGAAGGAAGAAAGAACATCCCCAAAGCCTGAATGCCTCCTCACGTTAACAAGTTCCTTGTTTCCAGATATAATCATTTTCTCACACCAGCCTTGCAGCATACAAGCTTTGAGTGCTTCTGTTTTCATTTACCAGTACATTGTTAAGCTAAAAATATCATTAAATGTCTATTCAAGCAACTATGAACTCTTGGGCAACTTCACTTAGATGCTTATAAGAACAGTGTCTATTAGGAGTGACATTGTTTCTGAGATAGTTTCTGTTACTGGACCTTGTTACTTGCCAAGTTTTGATACAATGCCTAAGTGAATATTTTTGTGCTTCTAATTATTGTTCCTTAGAGCATTCTGAAAATAAAATTATTAGGTGAAAATTTTACAACTCTAATGGAAGAATGAAATGGAGTAATGGTCTCTGGAGGCTGGGAAGGGCAGTAGGGGCGAGATGGAAAGAATTTTAATAAGGGTTCTGTAGTCACAGTGGAGAAATTAGTTCTGGATTTCTTAAAATAGTCTGGGGTAACTTTTAGTTAAAACAATATGTGATATATTACAAAATGAGTAAAGAAATAAAAATCTCCAGAAATAAAAGGATTCACATTGGAAGACATGGAAACATTTGTTACTTTGATTATTATACACTGTGTCCATGTATTAGATTATCATAATGTGTCATATGGAAGATATACAAAGACTATGCCTCTGTTTAAAAAGAAAACCTTACATTTCCATTTGCAATGCTTCAACAAACACATCTCAACATACTCTTAACTGTAACATTGTCTTGGTTGAAGAGTGACGCTTACATGGCAAAAAGGAACACTTCGTCTTGACTTCTCCTCCTTAGGCAGCTGCATTACACTCCCCTGTGTCTGTGTGTCTGCTAGATTATCTTTCTGAATGACTTAAGAACTTTTGCTGGGTTAATAACACAATCCTGAGACTGAGGAACTGGCAAGAATGG
The DNA here is from genome assembly GCF_903995425.1 of Onychomys torridus. Classification (NCBI taxonomy): domain Eukaryota; kingdom Metazoa; phylum Chordata; class Mammalia; order Rodentia; family Cricetidae; genus Onychomys; species Onychomys torridus. The sequence continues at coordinate 10,048,252 of NC_050447.1, forward strand.
GAATCTGGGTTCAATCCCCAGCACCCACATAGACACCATGTGCAGTGGGATGCTCTTACAATCCCAACACAGGTGCAGGGGTGGGGGCAGAGCCAGGACTCCTGAAGCCAGCTGTCCAGCTACTCCTGCCTAATCAACAAGCTCCAGAGACTCTGCCTCAAATAAAGAAGGTAGAAAGTAGCTGAGGAAAGAACTTGATGTTGACCTGTTGCCTTCACATGCATACACACACTATGTGTGTGTACACACACCAAATAATATACCTCTGTGAGATGTTTCATGTTCTCCCTCTAATGTATGCCTTCAACATTAATTCCTATTTTAGTATTTTCTAAAATTCAAGCTCAGCTCTATGAATTACTTGATTATTTCTCTTGACCTCTTAGATATATTAGATACACATTTTACAACTCTGAAACATACTTTGTCCTTGTCCCTTTTTCTGTATTTGATAAAATACACTGACAGAAGCAGCTCAGAGGAAATGTGGAATTCAGCTTGCAAGTCCTGGGTACAGTCTGTCATTGCGGGGTGGGGGGAGTTACAGTCTATCATTGTGGGGGGGTACAGTCTATCATTCCATTTCAGGGGGGGTTACAGTCTGTCATTGTGGAGGAGGGGATTTACAGTCTGTCATTGTGGGGGGTGTTACAGTCTATCATTGCGGGGCAGGAGGGTAATAGTCTGTCATTGCAGGGGGGTTACAGTCTATCATTGCAGGGGTTACAGTCCATCATTGCGGGGGGGGGGGGGGAGATTGTTACAGTCTGTCATTGCAAAGGTTACAGTCTGTCATTGCAGGGGTTACAGTCTGTCATTGGGGGGGATTGTTACAGTCTGTCATTGCAAAGGTTACAGTCTGTCATTGCAGGGGTTACAGTCTGTCATTGGGGGGTTGTTAAAGTCTGTCATTGCAGGGGTTACAGTCTGTCATTGGGGGGGATTGTTACAGTCTGTCATTGCAAAGGTTACAGTCTGTCATTGTAGGGGTTACAGTCTGTCATTGGGAGGGGTTGTTATAGTCTGTCATTGCAGGAGTTACATACAGTCTGTCATTGCAGGGGTTACAGTCTGTCATTGCAGGGAAGCTGAAGTGGCAGGAACTTGGAGCAGTTGGTCATGTCACAGTCAAGAGCAGAGAGACAATGTTTCCTGTGCTCAGTTAGCTTTCCCCACTCTTACACAACTCAGGATTTCCACCTGGGGAATGGTGCTACCCATGGTGGACAAGTCTTCCCACCTTAATGGACAATTAATGTGATCAAGATAATCTCCCAAAGATATAAAATTATTTCATTACTCCTTCAAAATTGTAATTTTGCTACTATGAATCATAATGTAAATATCTGATATATGGTCCTTCAGCTCCACACAGGTTTGTAACACACAGGTTGAGAAGCACTGATCTAGACAATCCCTCACCAATGTCCTCTCCCCAGATGGTTGTAGATTGTGCCAAAAAGACAATTAAAACTGATCATCACAATTTAGACAATATATTTTCTCCTAACTGTGTTGTTGTTACTGTTTTTGTAGGAGTATTGAATTTGTGATTTTCTCATTTCTGCAATCAAATATCTGACAAAACCAATTCTGAGAAGGAAGGGGTTGTTTTGGCTACAGTTTGAAACGTAGGCATCTTGGCAAGAAAGTTATGCTAGAGTTTGGGGCACCTGCTCACATTGAGTCTTCAGTCAGGAAGCAGAAAGAGACGTTGCTGGTGCCCAGGTAGCATTCTCCCTTTTATTCAGTCCAGGACCCCAGTCCATGGAAAGATTGCCACCAACATTTAGTATGTGTCTGCTTACCACTGTAAGGAATTCCAAAAACTCCATTCTGGACATGTACAGAGGTGTGTCTCCCAGGTGACTCCAGATCCTGGCCAGCCTACAATCAGTACCAGCATCAGAGGTGTGTCTCCTAGGTGATTCCAGATACTGTGGAGCCAGCAGTCAATATTAGCATCACAGGAATGTTGGGTTGCTGGTAGTTTGGTTTTCCTCTTTTAGGACAGTCTCACTAAGCAGCTCGGTCTGGCTTCAAACACACATTTTGTCTGCCTCTGCCTCCTCAGTGCTGAGATTACAGACATGCACCGCCATGGCCAGCCTCTACCAGCTTCCTACTGCAGTAGCTTACATTTACCTTTCTGACCCATTTCAAATTTGTCTATGGCTTTATTTTGAGGTGAGGTTTGAATTAGAGTTTTTACAGAACAACCAATTTTTTCTAAGACTTTCTCACAGCTTTTAAAGAAATGCTAGTAGATGGGATGGAGAGATTACGGCTTAACATTTTAAAATGCATACTGAACTTCCCAAGGATATGAGTTCAGTTCCCAGTATCTATATCAGGCAGCTCACAACTGCTTATAACTCCAAGGGATCTAATGCCCCTGGTATCCATAGGCACCACATCACACATGTAATTTAGAAGAGTAAAAATAGATCTTTAAATAAAAGAAACAATACTAGGAGCAATCATTACTGAAAAGGAAGCATCCAAAGATTTAGCTTGATGTTGATCATAAGCTTTGCCTTGTCCCCTCAGGTGACCAGGAGCCAGCAGTGAGCAGTGACTCCGACATCTCATTGATTATGGCACTGGAAGTGGGACTTTCTGATGTAGAACTTTCCACTGACCAAGACTATGAAGAAGTGAAATCTTGAAATGGTAGAAACAGACAAAAGGAAACACAGGACCCAGGGGACAAGAAGGAAGCATGCTCCAAGACTTGAACTGGGTCCACAGCCTTCAGCTCACCATGGTAACCCCCGGGCACTCTGTTCAAGAGTGGTAACGAAAGCAATATCCAAAGTCTGCAGAACCAGGATGTGGGTTCCCATCTCTGCAACAATCTGTGGCCTTGGTGTGGAAGTTGAAAGCTGGCTTCCTCCATGTCAGCGCAGACACGCAGCAGAAGGTCCTGTCGCAGACTGGAAGGAGACCTTTATGGCTTCTTTCAGCTTCTCCCATCTTCTTGTTCGTTTGAAGATGGTTTCAATCCCTGGCAATTTCTTTTTAAAGATGATGTGTAGTTTACATCTATTCCTTTGTTTTCTCTTTGATTCACTCCAGCCCTTGTACAGAGATCTGTTTAGAAGTCTTGGTTGCTGCTCCAATGATCAGTTTGTACCACATCTCTGAGATTTATAGTCATGAGCTCTCAGTATGAAGTGTGTATGACTTTGAGAATTGCCTCAGCACCCTGAAACAGTGGAAGGCCGGAGTTTATCAAGTGTCTAACTCCCTCCTCTAAGAGGGTCTTGACGAGCCCAGCTGCCAGAGACAGTGACAGCAAATTCTGGATCTACTGCGTCCATTGCTCATTATTTTCACCTACATCGTGTAGGCCTCTACTTGCTGTGCTCTGACCAGGGCCCCCTTGGCGGAGAGAGCTATCAGGGAAGAGGGTGGTTCATCTGACTTCAGGGTCTTACTCTAAAACTCAGAAGTTCCCCACATTGCATGAACGCCAATGCTCAGAGTGTGTGGAACTGTAAGCCTGGATTAAAAACCTGATACCCCGTCTTCCCAGGGATAGGAAGATGCCTGTCTCCCTGGTTACCCCCAAGGCCTCAGCAGTTTATCACCTTTGTAAGTGAGTTCTGTGGGTGCAGGCTCTAGAGAAGACGCAATCGTCGTTTTTAGGTCACTGGCATCCAGGTGTAAACTAACTTCTGGTTCTGTTCTGTTAATCCTCACCAGCCTACATGGAAAGCTCTAAATAAATCCTTAGCAGTTTGTAGCTTGGGTCTTCCTGAGAGCATCCTGGTACCAAGAGAGGATGAGGTATGATTTGATAAGGTCTGAGCCAAAAAGTATGTCATGGGGAATTGCTAAATCGAGTTTCTCCTGATTATGAGAAACAAATAAGATAAAAAAAAATAATAATAACCAATGACTATCAAAATCCACCTGAACTATGAAGTGGTTTGTGATTTTATTCTTTTTTGTTTGAAATAATGACAAAATGTGCTGTTTTTCAAATGGACAGTTTTGTGATCTGTGCAGCCTCTGCAGAGGGTGACCAGGAGGATCTCCTCATCATCTCTAGCAGTTGGCAAGATCACACAGAGCAGGGATTAGCCAGGAAAGCAAGCTCTTCCCACTGAGCTGTATTCGTGTGTTTGATTCGGGCTTTTCCATCTCATTACACTCATACTCATTCAAACAGGGCTTGGCTGAGCTGTAAATCCTTGCTGCCCACTGAATTGAGTCCAGACTGTCTTTTCCTTGCTACCTTTAGTGAGTTCCTATTTGATGGTATATGCATACAGCAAAGCAAGCAAAAGGAAAATAGCCTTCAGAAAAACCTCTTCTGTCCAAGGTCCTGCACATCCCATAGTTAACTCCGGCCTCCAAAGGCTGAGAAGATCCATAGGAAGAAGTAGACCAACTCTGAACCAGGATGTGTACAGTGAGGAATTTAGCAGATGCTGAACCAGGATGTGTACAGTGAGGAATTTAGCAGGTGACTCTCAAGGTTCGCTCTTTTTTGGATCACTCATTTGCACTTTTCCAGTGGAATCTTTTGTGAAAACAGCTGTGTCACATAGCAAATTTTGATATGAAGTCAAATGAAATTAGGGTAATTCGATAGCAAAAGACATACAAATTATATTGCATGCCCAGGGAGAAAAAGGGTTGGTGGGTGTTTTCTGTGTTTAGTGGGAGTTTTCTGGCCAATGGTCAGGTAAATTGCTGTTTATATAGTCAAGCCCTTGACCTGATATCCTATAAGATTCTGAATGGATGATGAAGGGTCCAAAAGGTCTGTTCTCTTTACCATACCCTTCCCTGCTACCTTCCACAATAAGAGACTCTGACGTGGGGGCCCAGTGATCCACACAAGGCTGTGCAACCCAGAAATGCAAAGTGAATAGCATTTACAGGCATGCAATTTTCTATAGCAAGTATCTGCACCAGCTCTGTCAAACAGAAATACAGCCCAAGTCACAGATTTTTTTTTCCATTACCCACATTTTAAGAAGCAAAAAAACAGGTGAAAATAATTTATTAATATTCTTATTTAACCAAATAGTATTGTTTCAACACGCAATCGGTATGGAAAGTATTAAGGAAATCTTTTCCTCTCTTTTTTATTATAGCTTCTAAATCTATTGTGTCTTTCCACACACACATCTCAATTTCTACTAACCACAGCTTAGCTTTCAGTAGCCACATGTGCCTAGTGGCCACCAGCTAGAAAACACGGCCCGAGAGATGCTCCAGAATCCTCACAAGTGACAGAAGAAAAGGGATAAGATTACCTCAGTTCTCACCGAGAGAACCAGACTCCACCCAAGCCACCTAAGGAGAGGGCCAGGGGTGTACTTGTTTCATAATTAATATTGGTTCAAACAGCCTTTACTAATTTCCTGCTTGAACTTTCTAAGTACTAGTGTCCACTATCATCAACTGTTACTTCTCTGACAAGTTGTTTGTTTAAAAAAACAACAAGACAACCAACCATGTTGATTTGGTGCTTAAATGAAATTACACCCCTCACTTCTATGACAAACCTTGAGACTCACGTGTGACACTTAGCCAAAGAGAATTTACCTCAACCCCTAATTCTTCTCTTTGTGGCTTCCCTGTTCTAGAGCAGAAGTCAGAGGCCTGAGGAAAAGCCCAGGGAACTGTATACTGACCCCATGTAGACAACCATGTGGCCTTGTCAAGAAGGGAGCTTGGAAGCTGCTGCCCATCCAGCTTGGTGAATGGCGAGCAGCTTTCAATTCAGGATCACCCATCATGCTTAGGCTGTAGAAGGGAAAGAACCTTGAATCCCTTCAGAGTCACCTTCAGAGTGGCTTTCTCCAATGTGGTTAGTCGTCCTGGGCGCCAATGCCTCATAAATACAGCATTTGAATCTTGACTAGCCCCTAGAGCTTGGTCATGCCTTCAGTGTCAATTCCGGTCACACATCCCAAGGGAGAGATGCAGTATGGAGAAAGTAGACGATACATGTAACAGAGGCACCCAGCTATTTCAACACTGCATGTAGCATCCTGGCCAAGGAAAGGATTCTCTGTCCAAAGAAAGTTTTTTTGTAGCTGTTATTTTTGCTTTAGTATTTTTCTCATCTGTGAATGTACCTGGGTCTTGGTGTGGCCCTATTGAGAATGGCTGTTCCCAGTAACCATTTCAGCTACAGTCCAGACATCCCTGGGGCTACCACACTTTCAGGACCGTAAAGGATGACAGTCTGCCTAAGATTCATTGTTGTAAGTTTAGTGTGAAATAATTTACAGAGGGTAAGGATTTAATAGTGTTTAGTTGTCCGCTGAATGCATATCCATGGCTTAACAAGAAAATTACCCAATAAAAACTTACAGAAATTTTAGGAAATAGTGTCACGCCCTGTATGAAGAGAGGGCCCAGCCTTCTGCAGTACTGAGGCCATTGAGGTGACATCCTGTAGCAGTCTTAACTTCTTTGTCTTGGATTTCTTCATTTTCCTGTGTTTTTGATTGCCTGTTTCCATGTATGCACACGTGCACATGTGCGTGCGCGCGCGCGCGCGCGCACGCACACACACACACACACACAAACACACACCTTCTTATCTTACCCCTTACTTCTTTTTTTTTTTCCCTATTCTACTTTTCATTTTGTCATGTTTTCTCTCTACAAGGAATGCTCCAGTAACACCCACCTGCCACTGCTCCCTCTCCCAGCTTGGTGCCGGAAGTCCCCTGAGTAAATACTGACTAGGTTACAATTCCAGAATGCTGTGGAGATCTGCTTTCTTACAACACCGGAACCTGTAACCAACCCTCTAGTTCGTGTGCCCCAAGCTCCTCAGCGCCTAACATCAGGGCTTGCTTCCTGGACATGATCGGGAGCCACTAACACAGTCAAAGGGAAACAAAGGCCCTCCCCTCCAAAGGCCAAAGGTCAGGCTGCCTGTTTCCTTGAGCAGCATCTCTGTCCCTGCTAGGAAGGAGCAGGGTTGATGGCTACATTTCACAGGGGAGGTGACCTGAAGGACAGCAACGAGGAGGTGGGATCCCAAGTCAAAGCAAGGCTAGCTAATTGGGAATTCTCTAGAAAAATGCCCCTCCCCTGGGTTCAGAGCTTATCAGTGGGTCCCAGGGAGAATGGGTGTTTAAGAATTCAATATTCATGAGCTAAAACACTCTTGAATCACAAAGAAGATTGGAATAGCCTGAAAAGCAAGTCTTAGTTTCTCACGGATAGGTAGGTAGCCTTTCTCTGTCTGCTTTGCTCCCAACACCAGGCCCTTTATGGTGAGACAGTGTTTAAAGTCTGGTAGATAGAAAGCTACTTTGCCCCACTGTGAGCCTTTTGCTGGCACAGTGCTATTCCAGAACTAATGAAATGGGTGCAAATCCTAGATGTGGATTTGTAATTACCACACCCTTTGATCACATCAGTTCCTGTCCTGTAAAAGCCCACCTCGGTCACTCACGTTCTCCTTGTCCTATGCCCTTCATAATCAAGTGGCTTTTTCATGAACCTCAGTGGCCAGACCCTCTAACCCCGTGGCCCACACTCACTGCACAGCTGTTTGCTCTCTGGCCATGTGATACATGTTTGTTGAGGATGATTAGGTGGGAGTATTTCTTGTAAGAGCTCTAAACACAGGCAGACTGAAAATCTACAGAGAATGAAGAGAAAGCTGAGTTACTCAAAGTCACTGCCAATAGACAGTCTATGGGGTTGCCATCCTTAGGCCAGCGGTGACCTTGGGGAAACAGGGAAGATGTGAGGACCATGTGTGCTAAATAAACCAAAGACTGACACCCCCCCCCCAATGGACACATGACCTTCCATGAACTAGCTGAATTTTCTCCTGATGTTCTCACAAACAGAAGTCAAGATAGACCCTTGGTGGCTTTGATTTGGGGGGGGGGGGCTGCTGCTTGGTCTTGATAAATCCACAACTCTGAAGTAGATAACTGTGGCCTTGGTGACATGTCATCTTTGATCTCTCATGTTTAACCCCTTTTTCCCTTCAAAGCTTCCAGACAAATCTACCCATTATATTGAACTCAGAATATTGTTCGTTTTCTTTGAGAATGTGGAGATTTTAAATAGCCAAAGAATTTTCATGTATAAAAGCTAGCTCACTGTAGTATATCCTGTTCTTTGAAGAAAATACCAAATTGTCGCCTGTAGGGATAGATAGAGCAGTTGAAGGACAGCGCTCTGAATTTGTGTTGGGATGGTCAATGCTGTAGGATGTTATTGTAAGGGGCAGAGCGCCCTCTGCTGGAACAATACCTAGATTCTTTCAGCAAATTTATTTGCCAGGGTCTCCATTTCAACGTGTGTCTTACTTTTCATCCATACCATTCCCTCAATAGTGGAGAAATTGGTTGACACTTATTAAATGAGGAGAGAAAATCATGAACTCGAAAGAACTGTGGGAGACCTCATCAGACCTGCTTTAAAACGTTGCTGTGTTCTGTTGCTGTCTGGGAAGGTGCTTCTGGCTGGGATGTATGCAGAATTATCAGCAGAGGTCTGTTTGACTTAGCTCCACTTCCTCATGTGAAATCTCAAAGGAAGGTCAATAAAAGGACTTCTTCCGTATGAATGTAAATGGTGTGAAATACCCAAGTGTTTTGTACGTGTACAGAATCAATTTACTTCCTGCTTTCAACTTACTAATAGGAATGATTGTACCATTTTGTATTGGGGATAGAGCTGGAGGTGGGAGAGGGTGGGGAGGGGGCTATTTTTATAGTGGGATATCAATTATGCTTAGAAAACTTGAAGTAATTTTGTCTTGTGAAGTTACATTCCATCCACTCCCGGGGTGAGGGTCATTTTTAGAACTCCCATCAGGTGAAAGGAAGAATTCTCTCATTTGCAGGAGAATCTCTTGAGCATATGTGGTACCATATGTGGCACACACTTCTGTAACCTACAGACCATAGCCAGCAATTGTCAAGTTCAAAAGCAGGGGCAGAGGGTAGGGTGGCATTTTCTTTTAACTCTCTGTGTAACACATTATTTGTGATTTTTAAAAAATTCTACAAAGAATGGATTTGCAAGTCTGAAATAACTAAGCATGACGTCATAAGTCTTTCTCTGGCATCACTATCCCCATGACGAAGGGAAAATCCAGTGGCTGTGATGTCCTTTCATTTCCTTTCCGTGTAATGACATGAATCATGTGCTTCCATTGTAAGAGGACAGTGCCACAGATGGCATTTCATGGAGCTCGCCCACGAGGTCACTTTGGCAGGTCCAGGGGTCAAGTGTAGGATGACCCTACCCCAGATTTCTCCTCATTTCACAGCCTGAGGACATGAGATGGGCTTTCCTCAACTTCTTTGCCCTCTGTCCCACAAATTACAAGAACCAACTCTGAGTGGTTTTCCATGGGGAATTTTGGACTTGGAGTTTGGTTCAGTCTTATGTGCTGAGATATGGCAGTGGTGTCTACAGCCACGCTGGGAAGACATCGTGTCCTCTGCAGAGTCCCCTGCATATTTACATGCATGTTCTTTTCTGTTTGTGTTCTGCTCAGTCCCTTGCTCCCCACCCTGGACACCTACCCTAATTCTCTTAAGCACTTTATATCTCTTTAAGTACAAAAGGAATTGGAAGAAAAGAAACCCAAACCACCCCTGACTTTAGAGGAATGGGTCTTTTATTAGGAAAGGCAGATTCTATTTGCTTTGGTGTCTTCTCCATGTGCTGCGAGCATCTGCGGCTTGTCGGGTCCTCACTAGTGATAAGATGTTAGGGATGACAGTTGGAAACACTCAATCAGACTTGACTATTTCCATTAAAGACTCTAATGTAAATAAGTGCAACTGTGTTCTGATGTACGGTCAAAGATATATGAAACTATAAAGAACTTAACACAAGGATTGTGACTTCCAGGAAATTTTTGTTTGTTTTGTTGTTTTGGTTTTGTTGGTTTTTTTTTTTTTTAAATAAAACAGAAACAGATTTTGTGGTTGTGCCATCCATATCCCCTAATTCTGTCACTTCTCACCCAAGGTGGCCCTATGGGTATCAGAACATCAATATTTACTGTTAAATCATTATTATGGCAAAAGAGCAAAATATGGAACAACTGACTCATCTCTGTCTGGTAGGTCAAGGATCAAGTACCCGACCTCTTCCCGGCTCTGCACCTCTAAGTGAGTTGATTAAAAGGTTAGAGACACTAAGCTGGTGAGATGGCTTAGAGGTGAAAGGCATTTGCTGTGGAGCTTGATGACCCCAGTTCAAACTGAAGCCAGAAGTCACAGAAGGGAAGGAGCAAGTTCTGAAAGCTCTTCTCTCACCCACAAGTACACTGTCACACACACACACACACACACACACACACACACACACACACACGCTAAATAAAAGATAAATTAATCAACTAAAAATTTTAATGAACCGGGCAGTGGTGGCACACAACTTGAATCCCAGCACTCAGGAGGCAGAGGCTGGTAGATCTCTGGAGAGGCAGGGAGATCTACAAAGAAAATTCCAGGACAGCTCGGACTGTTACACAGAGAAACTCTGTTTTCAAAAACAAAAAATAGATAGATAGATAGATAGATAGATAGATAGATAGATAGATAGATGCTTTAGCATTTTGGAAGAATAGCTGGCAAGTTCACTGGCAATGCAGTGGGGAGGGGCTGTGGTGGTGCTGGGCACTAGCCAGAGTTCCTTTCCCATCCCCCTGGGTTTGTCTGTTTGAATCATGGCTGCACTTTAGGGGTCTTACAGGTAGTCTGAGGTAGCCTCATTTACATCTGCTTATTATCCATTTATACAGGGTGTGTGTGGTGGGGTGTGTGGTGTGTGTGTGGTGGTGGGGTGTGTGTGTGTGTGTGTGTGTGTGTGTGTGTGTATGTGGTGGTGTGTGGTATGTGTGTGTATGTGGTGTGTGTGTGTGTGTGTGTATGTGGTGTGTGTGTGTGTGTGTGTGTGTGTGTGTGTGTGTGTGTGTAGGCCAGAGGTCAACTACAGGTGTTATTCTTCAATACCATACACCTTGTTTTTGAAACGGGATTTCTCAGTGGCCCAGAAGCAGCCAAGTAGGCCAGGCTGGCTGGTCTTTGAGCCCAGGGCTCCAACAGCCTCCACCTCCCTAGGGCTAGGTTTACAGTATTGTCATCACATTCAACATCCTCTTCTGGGAAATCTGATATTCAGGTCCTTGTAGTTAGGACAATGGCTTTAAGGACTGAGCGCTTTCCCCAGTCCACTGTTCCTGAATGATTTAAAAAGGCAGAATCTTGGGATTAGCTCAGGGTTTACAAAGGAAATGTAGAAGAGGAGAGGCAAGAAGGCAAGGAAAGTGAATGGCACCCTAATTACTGAATCACCACAGGATGTCAGCAGAGCCTCAGGGCAGTACAGACATGCCCATCCAGGATCCCCAACTCATGCCTTTTAGGGACAGGTCAGCCTGATCCCCCAAGTTCCCCACCAGGAGATGTGGACCCCAAAGATCTGTCAAAAACTCAAGCATTTGGCTGTGGCCTCTGGGAGCTAGTGTTTATGGACATAACAGTATTTTTACAGTTTAGCTCCCCAGCGACAGTCCACACCTAAGCTGTAGGCTGGTAGATAATCCAAAGGCTTGTTAGGATGATGACTATACTGGAACGCACCTTGACCTTTAAGCTCCCCTCATGCAATTTTTATATTCCAGACACCTACCATCAACCATTTCTCTAGCCTAGAAAGGCATAAAGCCGTTACACAGGATCCAGGCACCATGACTCCAACTCCAGCTTCACATCTTTCCAACAGAGCAGGACTGCCTATGGAGCACATGCTGCTGTGTGCTCCAAATTACAGCACCAAGTTCCAAGGTCAATGAGGGTGCCATAAAGCCACACCATAACTTTGTATGTCAGATTTTCCTGATGTTGAATGGTGACAGAATGTTTTCTCAGGGGTTTGTTTTTCAGCCCTGCCCTGGACACGAAGACCTATGTAAGTGCATCAGCATTTAAGATGAAAATTCCTGCTAGGCAGCAGTCCCCACACATGCCTTGTGTGTTCCCCAGAGCCTTGCCTGTAATGGTTAATTGGGGTTGTCAACTTAACTGCATTAGGAGACACCAGAGTGTGTCTAGAGAAGTTCCACCTGAAGTTGGGGTCACCCTAATCAGTCACCCTAATTTCTCATCAGAGCCTCCTAACATGGGTGACGATTGCAGCAGTTGTTTCCAAGGAAGTTCCACCTGAAGTTGGGGTCATCTTGCATGTGGCTGGTACCACCCTATGGGCTGAGATTGCAGACTGAGAAAAAGGAAAGAGGAGAAAGCAAGCTGAGACCCAGCATTCCTTGCTCTTGACACGCTGAAGCCTGGAGATATGAAAAATCCCAACCTCATCTCCCATGGCCATGCCTCCCCACCATGGTGAACTGTTCCTCCCCAAATGTGAGCTGCATTTGGTCACAGCAAGTATCTAGTTCACTGCTCCCGGTTGAACAGGGAGGTCAAAGGGTATTTAGTTTGCATGATCACCAGGACAGGCAATGAGAATACTCATAGACCAGGGATTTCCCCTGAGGAAGTGGAGTGTGGAGCCCTGACCCACCTAGAAACACCACTAGTGGCTTCTGTTTGAAAAGACACCCCCACCCACCACCTCATTTATCCTCTGGAGAAAGAAAAGCTCCCAGACCTTCATGGAAGCCAGCCAGCCCAGTGGTACCCTATGACTCTTATTCTGAAAAAGATACAAAACTGAATTTTGTTAGTTTCTAAGTCTCAATTTATTTGAAGTAAAATTAGCATTGGTTCTGGTTATTTTGTTTTGTTTTGATTTTTTGTCATTCCAAGAAGAGGATTAAATAGTGAGAAATGGGGTGGGTGAAGGGAGGATCGTGTAGGATGAGGTGGAAGGGAGGCCTGGGATGTGGTGGGAGAGTGGACTGAGTAAAAGAGGGCAGAGAAGAGGGCTGTGGGGGTCAGGGTGAGGAGGGGACAGCCTGGAGAGTGTGGCAGTGGAAGGAGGGAGGACTGGGGCACGGATGAGGGTGACACTGAGTGAGGGTGAGGCCGAAGACGGGAGGTCTGCCAGGTGAGGAAGGAGGTTAGGGACTGATGGAGGGGGAGAGGAGCGGCGAGAGAGGGGGGGGGGTGGAACTCCTCCTTCTCTGTGGTAATTGCCACCCACGTTAGGAGGCTCCGACGAGAAATTAGGGTGACTGAGGGGCTGCATTCTTACGCTTCATTTCCCAACAACAGTCCCCTTGTCCTCAGTGTTTAAACAACAGACATTACTAACTTTTACTTGTGAGGACCTGCTGGTCAGTCTCCCTCAAGACCCATGATAATCCTTGACTGTGTGGGGAGCAAGAAACAAAGGCCTTTCCACAGTGCTACCAAATATTGGAGAGCCCTCTGCTTGCCATGCTACAACCCATGATTTCACAGCACCCTAGCACCAGAAGGACACCAGCCCAGGCTTCCAGCGAGTGGAAACCCGTAACTGCTGGCATGCTGGGAGGTGGAGTTAAGCTCCTCCAGTCCTCAGGGCCTTCCACAGGGGAAGACCTTGCCAACCCTCTCTCTCTACAGCGGCATCCAGAAGGTCTGATCATAATCCTGACCCCAACCCATCCCCCACTCTGTGCCTCCTGGAACATTCCTACCTTTGTTCTTTGGGACCATTTATTAAACCATCAAGGAGAGGGACCAAAGCCAGCTTCGTTGGCAGCCTCAACATTTGGTTGCTATGAGAGCTGTATACACAACAAAGCTGTCCTTGATATTATAGATCTTGTGGGAGCCAAGGGTCTCAAATCTCTAAGAATAAAGCATAATTCAGAGCTTAGAAAAGGCATCCACACTTATAAACAAGAGTGAGAGTGGACCTGAGTTACAAACTAAGAATACAGTAGACCTGGCCTGAGGAGACCTGGGCCTAGGACTGAGGGAACCAGGACTCATCCACGTGCTCCCTTACACAGGGGAAGGAGGTGGCCCATTTCCTTCCTACCTTTTCTCTCTTGTCTTCTCTTTGTTCAAAGCAGAAAGAGAAAGAAAAGTGTTCTCACTAGGAGCAGAGTCAAGGCTAACACTCCTGATCTCACACCCATGGTCCTTGGCAGGTGGGAGCTGTGTTGCTTCCACAGATGGGCTGGCCCATCCTCAGCTCAGAAAGCTCAGGGTGGAAAATGGAAAACCAAAGTTGCCATTTGTTACACCAATAGGAAGATTATTGTGTAGATAAGAAACGGGATGGTTATAGCTACATTACATAAGCAGGGAGACATACATACAAACACACACACACACATACATACACATGCACATACATACAAACATATACATACACACACATACACAAACATACATACACACACACACACACACACACACACACACACACACACATATTCATACACACACACATGCACACACACTCTCACACACACAGCCCACAAGGTGAGTCCCTAAGGAATGCTCTGTAGTTTTACCTCTGAAAACTAGGGAAAGACCTTGAGATCCCAAGGTGTGATATTCCTTTCTACACTCAGCCCTGCAAAATACCAGTAGTTGTTATACTTGGCTGTCTGAATGGTCTCACAGACCACAGCTGCCCTTCCTAGAGAAGCTCCTGCTGTAACTCCAAGGCTTATACAACAGGAAGTCAAGGAGAGGAGTTCCTGCTCATAAGTCACAGAAAAGATGTTGAGAGAAACCCCTCTCACACCAAAACCAACAGAACAGTTAAACCCTGTAGTTGGAGTTTCCTGCCTGGCCCACAGGACAAACCTCTCACCCGCCAGGCCCACAGCCGCTCAAACCCAACCAAGTAAGCACACAGAAACTTACATGGCTTACAAACTGTATGGCTGTGGCAGGCTTCTTGTTATCTACTTCTTCTGTCTTAAATTAACCCATTTCTGTTAGTCTGTACTTTGCCACATGGCTTGTGGCTTACCAGTGTCTTTACATGTTGCTTCTCATGGCGGCGGCTGGCGGTGTCTCCTTCCACCCAGCCTTCCACCTCCCAGAATTCTCTTCTCTCTTGTCCCGCCTATACTTCCTGCCTGGCCACTGGCCAATCAGAACTTTATTTACACAGAGCGATATCCACAGCAAACACCCTCCAAGATGAATACATGAGCTGGTGGGAAAGTAAGAGAAAACCCTGGTCACCCAAAATGGAGAGACAGGAAAGGTACTGAACTACCCAGAGAGAACAAGTTCACAAAAGTGAGCTCAGCCCTGTGTGTGTGCTGACCCCAACACCAACACCCTGCTCTAGGTGAACCAGAAGATTTTCCCTGGAAAGATAATTTAAAGAATGTAAACATCTCAGGTTCAGGGCCGTGTATGAATCCCTTCACTTACTTTCATTTTTGTTGCTTTTGAAGAACCAATTAACATTTCCAGAGCATTCTTTGTCCAAAGCACATGCTGAAACAAGATGGATGGATGTTACTGTTTTAGGTATCAGGGTCAGAATCAGAGTCCTTGGCACAAAGGAATCCATAAGAAGTGTGCTCAGAAGAGTTGGGAGTGGTCACCAGTGATGGCCTTGGCTCTAGAGAATGCAGGGGAAAGACAGCTGTCTCCATCCAGAGATGCCATCCCCACAGACCAGCCTTCCTGTGGGTGATGTTCCAGTACCCAGTGACCTTCATGCCCCGAACACTTGAGCTGCATTTAGCTAAGATCATCCAATAGCAAAAGTGCACCAAGAAAATGGTTACACCAAAGGCAGCTTCTCCCTGGAGCAACACTTTAACCCAGGTCTCAAAGAAATTCTAGCAAGCCAAATTCCAAGGACTCTAATCTGTGATCAAAACTCCCAAAGCAGCCAGCATGTCTGTAACCTTAGCACTTTGGAGGCCAAGCCAGGATGATCAGGAGTTTAAGGCTGGCCTGGAATATATAGTGAGATTTTTCTCAAAAAGGAAAATTAAAAAGTCAAAATACAAGAGGAGACAAGATAGACTTGGGACTAAAGTGCAGAGGATGGATGATGTGGGAAATGCCAGGGACAAGATACATAAGTGTTCTAAGGAACCCTCCAGATTTCTCAGCCGTATAGTCTGAGAGATGCCCTTAGCATTATTTCAGGGCTCAGTTACAGAGACACCAATTAAGAAAGCACTTTAGTTGGTTGAATTTGTTGGTTTTTTTTTTTTTTTTTTTTTTTTTTACTCTTTGGCTCTTTGTTCTTTAGGAGGAGTGGGGGCATCACTCAGCTCCCAAAATAAATCACACACAGAGGCTTATTCTTTCTTAAAAATGATGGGTCTTAGCTTGGCTTGTTTCTTGCCAGCTTTTCTTAAATTATCCTATCTACCTTTTGCCTCTGGGCTTTTTCCTTTCCCTACATGTGCAGTCTTAATTTCACTCTTACTCCATGGCTGGCTGTGTGGCTGTGTGGCTGGGTGGGCGGCCCCTTTTTTCTCACTTTTTGATCTCTCTTGCTTCTCCTTCTGATCCCTCTAATGTTCTTCTACTTATTCTCTTTGCCTGCCAGCCCTGCCTGTTTCTCTCTCCTGCTTCACTATTGGCCATTCATCTTTTTATTAGACCAACCAGGTGTTTTAGACAGGTAAGGTAACACAGCTTCACAGAATTAAACAAATGCAACATAAAAGAATGCAACACATCTTTGCATCGTTACAACAAATATTCCACACCATAAACAAATGTAACACATCTTAAACTAATATGTCACAGCGTGAGTTACTTTGAGTTTATGATGATGGATTTAGAAGAACCTGAATTTCATCTGTTAAAGGTCTTCTTGCTTCTATGACTTTGGAAGCTATTTAATGTTTTAGTTAGGAAAGCATTCTTTTTTTTAATAAATATTTTTTTCTTTATTATTATGTGTTTTAAATTTTATACATCAGCCATGGGTTCCCCTGTCCTCCCCACTCCCGCCCTCACCCCCACCTTCCCCCCATCCCCTCCCCTCCATTCCCATGTCCTCCAGGATCAAGGCACCCCTGGGGATTCATTTAAACCTGGTAGATTCAGTACAGGCAGGTCCTGTCACCTCCTTCCAGACTGAGCAAAGTGTCCCTGTGTAAGCCCAAGGTTTCAAACATGCACTAAGGACAGGGACAAATAGCCAAACAAATGGAAGCACATGAATTATGAACCAAAGGCTGTGGAGCGCCCAGCTGGATCAGGCTCTCTGGATAAGTGAGACCATTGAATAGCTTGATCTGTTTGGGAGGCACCCAGTCTGTAGGAAAGCATTCTTAACTCGGGCTTTATTTGCAGAGTCCTGTGTAACCTGACCCTAGCTGTGCCTCCCAGGCAACTCCATCTGAAGCCACATTGTTGCTTCAAACACAGATCTCAAGATGTAGAAAGAGTTTTGTGAAATGTTATACTAATAACTGCAAGAACCAGGAGGCTCAATGCTTTCCACAAAACCAAGTCCAGGTTGCATTTTGTGCTTGTTCACATGTTGTCAACTTGACACAAGCTAGGGTGATGGGGAAAGAGGAGAGCTCAGTTGAGAAAATGCCTCTATTCTGAAGACTAACCTGTTGGTAAGTCATTGGGACATTTTCTTGATTGACAACTGATGTAGAAAGACCCAGGCCATTGTGGGCAGCACCACCTCTGGGCAGGTGGTTCTGAACTGTATAAGAAAGCAGGCTGAGCAAGCCATGGAGAGCAAGCCTGTAAGTAGTGTCCTGCAACAGTCTCTGCGTCAGTTCCTGTTAGGGACCAAGATGTCAAGAACCAAACATGAACTATGGAAAGTACTAGCTAGGCCAGAGAACAAGTCATAAGCCCACTGCCCCTTCCCAGAGCACTAACCAGAGGCCCCCAAAGATAAGAGAACATCCCACAGTCAGGTGCCACGACAACTGAACGTAAAGAGCATTCCATGGTCAGGTAGCCTAGCAACAAAATAAACGGCCCCTGACCAGTGACCTTAGCCGACATCTCGCAGTTGCTCTATCTGCCTCACACGTCTTGCACCCCTTCCATGTTCTGCACACCCCTTTTCCCCTTCCCTCCTTCCTGCCCCTTCCCCTCTTATGCTATATAAGCCTTGCAGAGAAAAATAAAATTGGCAGCTTGATCAGAATCTTGTCTTGCTGTCCGTCTCTCGTGCCCTCTGTCCCTTTCATTCGCTCCCACAGGTGGGTCGCCCCTGTTGAAACCCCGCTGGCTGGGGCAAGTTCCTGCCTCCAGGCTCCTGCCCTGGTTGAGTTCCTGCCTTGGCTCCCTTTTTGATAAGCTGTAAGAGTAAACAAACCCTTTCTTCCCCATGTCGCTTCTGGTCAGTGTTTGGTCACAGCAATAGGAAAGAAAACCAGATGACAGTGGTGAAAAGACGTTGTAGTTGAGGACTTGACCTCCGACTGTGAAGACTGAACTCAACGGAGCCTTAAAATCAATGCATGGTGATCATGCCCAACAACCGAGTGCCACCTGCCCCAGGTGCCAAGTGCTTTGCACATGCTGTGTCCTAAGCTCTCAAGGAGATGCCTCTTACAATCCCACCCTGCAAATTCTGGTAAGTGATGCTTAGGAGGCAACGTAGTCAATCACACAGCCAGGAGGGGCCAAACTGGTCACGTCTATGCTTTTTTCTCCTTTATTTTTGAGATTATAATATAATTACATCATTTTCTCCTTCTCTTTCCTCTCTCTAAGCCCTCCATTATACACACCCCTCCATGCTCTCTTTCAAATTCAGTGCCTTGTTCATTTTTAATTGTTGTCACATGCACATGTGTGTGTATATATGTATATATATATATATATATATATATATATATATATATATATATATATATTCCTAAATGTAACCTGCTTAATCTTCATAATGCTACTTGCGTGCACATTTTCAGGGAAGGTGTGCTTTTTCCTGGGAAAGACTGCTACTGCAGTCTCCAGATTCCTCACTTGCCTGTGGTCTTCTGAAGGGCTGAGGCCTCATGGTCTTTTCCCCATCCACTGTGGCTGTCTATTGGTGTTGTCCTTGCTCAGCTCACATTCGGTCAGTCGTGTCAGTGACATTCTATGGGTGTAGCATCTGACATGACTAGGAGACACAACCTCACAGCAAACTCCCTGCTCCTCTGGCTCTTACAATCTTCCCATCCCTCTTCCACAGCATTCCCTGAACCTCAGGTGTGAGAGTTGTTGTGTAGATGTGTCCATTGGGACTGGGCTCCACAACTCTGGCATGTCTGCTTTAGGCTCTTGAAAGTGGTTCTTGTTTGGCTGATAAGGGAGTGCAGTCCAAGTATGGGTGAGGCCTTGGTATCTTAGTTGGGGTTTCTATTGATGTGAAGAGACACCATGACCATGGCAACCCTTATAAGGAAAACATTTAATTGAGTGGTCTTGCTTACAGTTCCAGAGGTTCAGTCCATTGTCATCATGTTGGGCAACATGGCAGCATGCAGGCAGCCTGGAGGAGTAGCTGAGAGCTCTACATCTTGCAGGCAACAGGAAGTCGACTGAGACACTGTGTGGGATCCTGAGCATAGGAAACCTTAAAGCCCACCCCCACAGTGACACACTTCCTCCAACAAAGCCACACCTCCTAGCAATGCCACTCTCTTTGGGATTGGGGGGGGGCGGGCAATTACATTCAAACTACCACATATGGGTTCCTTCCCCAGCAATGAAAAAAAAAAAAAAGATTGTCAACACCATTCTATTTCTTGTCTTCCCTCTTCTGAAAAGAATGGTAGGAAATATATCTTTTTGTCCACATAAAATAAGAAGGAGGTATTTAAATTAACATGAAAAGGTACTGGAGACATGGCTTAGAGGTTAAGTGCACCGGCTGCTGTTCCAGAGGACCCAGTTCCCAGCACCTCTGTGTAGCAGTTTACAACTGTCTGCAACTCCAATTCCAGGGGACCCAACATCCTCTTCTGGTCTCTGCAAGTACCTGCACACACTTGACCACACTCACCCAGACACACACATACACATAAATAAAAATAAAACCTTAAACTAGCACAGAAAGGAAGAAGAAAAAAGTAACCATGGTAGTAGAATGTCTAACAGACACCACCTCAGCCCAGCTGAGCAACCAAAATTAACAGCTGTGATGTCATGCTGATCCAGTCCCCTGAGACAATGGGATTAAAAATGATGGCATGATAGCCTTTCTGATCTTCCTCTTCAAAAACCACAGTGTAACACCAGTGGAACCATGATGGAACTATCAGACGAATCCACATTGAGGAACATTCTACAAAATGCGGGACCATGTCCTCCTAAACCCCACCAGATGACACCATCATCGTAATGAAGTTACAGAAATTGGCAAAAGACCAGAGAAAGCCAAGAGGCGGGACTGTTAGGTACAGCCTGTCAGCCTCCTTCAGGTCCTGGGACAGAAGACAGTAGGAGAAAGCTCAGACATAGACCAAAATAAAGTCCAGGGTTGTTCATGGAATCATACCAGATGGATGCATTTCTTAGTTGGGACAAACATACAATGCAAAGAGCCAACGTCATCAAAGGGGAAACGAGGCAAGGCGGCATTCGCTATACTGACCTTACAGCCTTTTGTTAACTCATAACTACTTTCTAATGTTCCTCTATTAAAGGAGATGCTTCCTCAAATACCTGTTCAACAACTAGAACTCAGCAGTTGGTTTCTGGTGCTATTGTGAGCTTCCTTTCCCACAAATGAGGGAACACAAGACAATGGGGGACTTGGTATTCTGAGAAGTCCCAATGTTCTTAAAGCAGGATGATGGCGCAAAGTATTTCCTGACGATCAATTCCAACTGTTTAAGATAAAGTTTATTACGGCTTAAGTGTTTTGCCTGCATGTATGTCTCAAACAAGGTGCCTGTCTGCCTGGTGCCCCCTGAGATCAGAAGAGGGTGTCAGTACCTAGGGAGTATGTGTGTGCTAGGAACTGAACCCGGTTCCTAAGGAAGAGCAGCCAGTGCGCCAAACCACTGAGCCACCTCTCCAAACCCAATTTTAAGACTAAATTTTCATGTGACTTCAATGTAAGGTGATTGGGAAACACGCCAAGTGAGAGGCTGAGCTTCTGAAATTATGTCAGAGTTATTCGAAAGTAGCAGCCAGGTCTCCTAGCAGGTTGTCACACACCTGCCCCTGCTACTGGTGCTTGGGTCGTTGAGCTGATTCTCCCAGTAGGGGGCTCTGGTGACCACTAAATGGAGATAGTGCCCTGTCATTGGAGAACACTGGCTCATGGACTCAACTTTGCAGAGTTTGTAGGGCAGAGTAACTGTCCAGAAGGGCCCCAGTAGTGTGTACATAGCAGGGAGAAGATAAACAGCAGCAACCCACGTGTTCAGAGATGCCTCGGGGAAGGAGGAGTTGACTGGACAGCCGTTCTGGGTGTCCTTAGGCCTACATATTGCTGAAACTGTAAACCCCTAAATGAAAACCAGATTTAAAGGGACAGAATAGCAACGGCTTCACCTATGCCAGATGTGTTGTTTCTTGATAGTAGTGTTGAAAGTGTCCCCAGACGAACACCTCTGCACTTGCTGATCAACCACAAATGTCCTTTATCCTATGACCTGAAGGAGGCTGACAGGCTATACCTAATAGTCCCGCCTCTTGGCTTTCTCTGGTCTTTTGCCAATTTCTGTAACTTCATTATGATGATTGTGTCATCTGGTGGGGTCTAACAAATAAAACTTATCAAGAATCAGAGGATAGAGCCAGCCACTAGATTATATAGAGAGACCAGACAGTGATGGCACACACACCTTTAATCCTATCATTAGGGAGGCAGAGATCCATCTAGATCTCTGTGAGTCCAAGGCCACACTGGGAACAGAGCCAGGTAGTGGTGGCACACACCTTAATCCCAGCACTTGAGATCTCAAGTCTTTGCTTGGGAAAGACACATGCCTTTAATCCCAGGAAGTGATGGCAGGAAACAGAAAGGTATTCCCAGGAAGTGATGGCAGGAAACAGAAAGGTATTTAAGGCGTGAGGACCAGATATTTTTAGCAGCAGTTCAACTGAGACCCTCAGCGGTGAAGACTCAGAGGTACTTGGGCTGAGGATTTCCTAGCAGTAAGAACTTGTGGTTGGCTCGATCTATTCCTCTGATCTCTCAGTTTTCACCCCAATAACTGGCTCCAGGTTTTTTTTTTTTTTTTTTTATTAATAAGACCATTTAGTAATTTATGTTACACATGCCCATAAGTCTCTTAGAGATCAAAGTTCCTTTCAAGTTCAAAATCAGTAATAACTATTATAAACCCCCTAGCACCAGTAGCCAGGACCCTAGAAACGGAAATGAAGGCAGCATTCTTCCTGCCTTGAGGGTAGCTATCCACCCTAAAGTTTTGCATTTTTTATTTTGGCAAACTTCTAGGAAGAGAAAAGAGAAATGAAAGCCCCCAGACCAAGTAAACTCGTAATCAAATAAGAGAGTTTTCACACAGTAATCCAGATTTGAGAGAGCCTGCCCCATAGAAGAGGCATGGCACAGAACTGTATTTGTATGTAGCCCAGGTTAAACTCCCATTGCCTCCATTTCTCAGGGACTCTCAAGCCTTGAACTTGTGTTAAAGAGTTCTTAAATTGGCAATACCTTCAAGTATCTTGCAGAATCAAATGTAAATCCTCTCAGGAAAAAGTTAATTTCCTACTAGGCTGCAGGGCATTGGCCTAACCAGTTTTCAAATCCAAGCTTAAAGTCAGAGGTGAGTGAGAGAAAGTAGTTATCCCAAGCAGCATCCTACCACTGCAGATCTCAGAAGCAGAGCTGCAAAAACTTCACGTCTTACAACTACATAAATTAACTGCACCATGCTCAATATTTTTGGCTTAGAAACTAACATCTACAAAGGAGAAACTATAAACAATTGCACCTTATAATTTAAACTAAAACTCAGAGAATTCTACCAAACATTTAAAGAAAAAAATAGCATTATACCTGCAGAATCTCCTGAGTGTATGCCTGCAACACTAACACTTGGGAACTGAGACAAGAGAATTTCTTCAGGTTCCAGGATAGCCTGGGCATGCAAGACCTTGTCTCTTCCCACCACACATAACACACACACACACATACTACCCAGAGAACTAAAAAGTGAGTTCAGTAAGGTCACAAGATAAAAGACCAGCATAGAGAAACTAATTGTGTTTCTGTACTGTGGCAGTAGACACTAAATTGCCAAGTGAAATCATTTGTAATCACATCAAAAAAGGAAGTTGGCTGGGCATGATGTCACCCTCCTTTTGATCCCAGCAAAAGGCAGGGGCAGATGTTGTGAAATAATCTTTTTGTACACTGTGAAGATATGTTACTTCTGATTGGCTTAATAAAAAGTTGAATGGCCAATAACTAGGCAGGATTTCCAGGCACAGAGGATGCTTGGAAGAAGAAGGGCAGAGAATCCAGGGTACATAGAGGAAGCAGCATGGGCAATACAAAGTAAAGGTAACCAAGCCACATAAAAGAATGTAGATTAGAGCTAGAGAGATGGTTCAGCCATTAAAGGCTAGGCTCACAACCAAAAATATAAGAATATAGATTAAAAGATATGGGTTAATTTGTTATAAGAGCTAGTTAGAAACAAGCCTAAGCTATCAACTGAGCTTTCACAATTAATAAGTCTCCATGTTGCTATTTGGGAGCTGACTGTCAGGACAAAGACTAGATACGGGCATACAGATCTCTATGAGGTTAAGACCAGTCTGATATGCATATTGAGTTCCAGGACAGCCAGAACTACATAGTGAAAGCCAGGTTCAATAAGAGGGGATGAGGGTGGAGGAGAAAAACTTACATGTCCATACAACAAATCATGAGCAGCACTTACATACAGTGCTATAGCCTATAAATCATGACTGAAAAAAACTCCAAGGGAGCTGGAGAGATGACTAAGCAGTTAACAGTGCTTAATGCAGTTGAAACAAAAATGTCAAGGTTTTTTATTCCTTCAAAACAATAAGAATGCCTTATTTTTTTAAATTTTGAATTGTTTCAAATATACTATTTAGGCTGGGTTGGTTTTTTTTTTGGTTTTTTGTTGTTGTTGTTGTTGTTTTTTTTTTTTGTTAGTAATTTATCTCCCCAAAAATATGACTTAGCATTAAATCAATAAAATAAATATTGAGAAAAATGTGGTAAAGTTGCCCTACATTACTAAAACTGCTAGACAAATTACCTTGAAGGCTTTTGACCTTCACTTCAATATTATGTCTCAAATGTCTGTACAGATCTGGTCCTACCTGAGGAAGTACAGTCTCTACCACAGAATCTACAATAATATTTAAACTAAGAGAAATCACTTCTAAGAAGAGTCCTCAGACCTATGTGCCAGATAGGACCTGGTGCTTATAAATAAATTTTTATTAGAACACAGACTCATTCATTTACCCAGTTGTGAGAAAAAGAAGAAGTGTCCACTCTTCGTTTAGAATGTGACTATTGGTTAATAATCTATAGACTATACTCCTCATTGAATATTTTCATCTAATTCATCAAAATGGGGAAATGATTCATTCTGTAGGAAAATAAGAAAACACAGATTTGCAGTTTCTCTATCTTTATAATGATGTAAAGAAAACAATTAAGAGACCAAGTTGATGTGAACAGAACTGGGTGGCAGACTGTTTGCCTTGTATGTGCAATGCGTGGGGTTCAGTCCTGGTTACTGTAAAGACAACAAGATGACCTGCAGGGATGCTTAACAACATGATAACATTAATAATCCCTGAATGATGGGATTTCACACTGATCTCTGTTCTCTGCCTTTTGACTTACACTAGGTGTACACTGTCAAAATATAAAGGAGTTACAAAATTGTGATTTTAATCACTGAGGTCCCCAGTCCTGAGTAGAGTGAGTGGTTCTACCATGCTACAGGGTCTTTGCCAGGCTGCCCACTGAGAGCTACCGCAGCCAATCCAAAGCGCAGATGTCTAGAGAGGATTTTCTCCCTTTCACTTTCTTCTGATGCAAAGAAAGACAGATGGCTCCTTTGTTTCTAGGTCCCACCTCATCCTTAAAAGTAAAGGATTGGAGAGACAGCTCAGGGGTTTAGAGCACTTATAGATCTGTTAGAGGACCTGGGTTTGATTCCCAGCACCCACATGGTAGTTCAGGAAGTGTAACTTATAACTCCAGTTCCAAGGAACCGAATGCTTTCTTCTGACCTTTGAGGACACTCACTCACACACACACACACACACACACACACACACACACACACACACACACACGCAGGCAAAACATTCATACACATAATACTAAAAATAAAATTAAAAAAGAAAGGGAAAGAATCTCTGATAAGGCTAAGAAAAAAAAGACAACATGGTCGTGCTGAGCTGCACCTCATCACTCTGGCCTGCATTGACCCCAGGGTCCTTCTCCACAGCACAGGGACAGCAGCTCACTGCCCTTGGAACTGGGCTTTGGGCAGTCTAACTTTCCAGGTAGGGAGAAAGAGGCTGAGCAGGATCTCATGAAGCCAAAGGTAGCCTGGCTTGAGGTCCTGATCGTCTTGCCTCTACTTCCCAGAATTCAGAGATTACAGGTGTGGTTCTATGTGAGGAGAAAATCAGACCTGCTTTGATTAATCCTTGTGTGCATGCATGCATGCCTCTGTGTGTGTGTGTGTGTGTGTGTGTGTGTGTGTGTGTGTGTGTGTGTGTGTGTGCTCGAGTGCATCTGCACTTAGTTCAATAATGAAGCCTGAAGTTTTCACAGGTTTCCCACCAGTCTAAACATCAAGGGTTTAGCTAAAGGATCGTTAATCCAGAACAGCATGCATTAAAAGCAAAAGGAGGAAGACATCAGTGAGAATAAGTTTAACCAAAAGCTGAGGTCAGCCAGGGTGACTTCACTTCCCATAAGCACTTCCTGTTCTTTGCAAGGCCTGGAAATTTTGCAGCATTGACTTCCTGAAGCGCTTGGAGAAAGTAATTGCTGCTTCCCAGAGACTCCTCATTCTGCAGAGGATAAAGGGGAGAGCCACTGATCTGGCTCCGATTAGTTTCAACTCACTCCAAATCACCAGGCAACCCCAGCTTCATTAGCAGCATGCTCACCCTACCCCTGCAAAGGCTCATTAAGACAATGAAAGGCAGACACTGGTGGACAGACTGGAGGACAAAGTGTAGATCAGAAAAATGCAATGACGTCATATCTGTTCCTGACCCATTTGGCATTCATGAATCTCTCCTTGTTTCTCAGCCTCAGGAACGAATTAAACCGGATTTCCTTTCTGGGACCAGTAGCCACAGCTGAGAGCCTGGCCACTTCTGGCTGCATCATTATTCCTTCATGAAAACTGTCTAAGTCTGGTGTGGTGGCACACGCCTGTAATCCCTCAACACTAGAGGCAGAAGCAGGAGGACTGCCCAAGTTTGAGGACAGACTGATTTAAGTAACAAGTTCCAGACCACCCAGGCCTATACAGCAGGCACATTTTTTTTTAAAGATTTGTTTATTTTATTTTATGTGTTTGAGTGTTTTGATCATGTCTGTGTCTGTGAACTCCATTCGAGCCTAGTGACCTCAGAGGTCAGAAAAGGATGTTAGATCCCCTAGAACTTGAGTTAGAGACAGTTGTAAGCCATCATGCAGGTGCTGGGAATCAAACCCAGGTCTTCTGCAAGAACAATGAATGCCCTTAACTGCTGAACCATCTCTTCTGCCCCAATGCCTCCTCACACACACACATACATAAATCTCCTGGTCTCTCATGGCCAGCAATTTGCTCACATAAACATTTCAACAATATAGGACCTAAAATGAAATCCTAGCATGGTAGGGCTCTCTTCATCCATCAATCAACTTATATTTGCTGAACACTGATATAAGCCATGCACAGCTCTAGACTTGCATCTAGATATACAGCAGAGTCAAGCACACACAGGAAAGATAGGCAGTAAGTCTCCTGAACAACGACAAATTAAAAACCAGCCAGGCATGGTGACACACATCTACAACCTGAGACTCAGAAGGCAGAGGCTTCCAGTTTGAGGCTAACCTGAGCTACATAGAGAATTCAAGGTAGCCTGTACTGGAATAGATATAGCAAGACTCCGCTTCAAAAAGAAAAGATCCCACCAGAAAGGGAACCTGGGAGGTGGGTGAGAGGCTGCATTTGTACTTGCCGACACCATTCTCAGGCTGGGTCAGGACAATAGCCCTCCTGCTAAGGGCCATCAGCCCCCGAGGACTGCACCAAGGGCATGATAAGGTCCAGTGTATTTCCTCTAAACCAACAGAGAAACCATTTCAAACCCAAAAGGAAACTAATTACTGCAACACATTCTCCAAAGAGCAAAGACTTTCCTGTCTTCCCCACTGTGGTGCCTGAGCCTGGCTCATAACCTGCGCTCAATTGTTCAGTAACTGACCACATGGCTGCCTGGTTCATGTAAATAAAGCAAAATTCAAGACAACTGAGCCGTATGCTAAAGACTCTGTGTAACTTGCTGGGCTAAGCTCCCCTTTCTTCCCTGCTCTTCAGGATCAGGGTACCCAGAACAACAGAGCAAATGGCTGGCAATGGAGACAAGGATATTCTTAAGGAAGCGTCCCAGGTGGTGGCACCTGTGTGATGTCAGCAGCTCTATTCAACTCGAATCTTTTGCCTGAGCACTTTTTGGAACATCTGCTTTGTGTTAGCAAGAACTGGGCTCTAGAGAATATCTGCATTTGTCATGTTCTCGTTACATATGTATAACGAGGTGGGTGGCGGCTTTGTTAGACTGGTTCACACAACTGGAGTTCAGGTAGTGCCGCAATGACTGTTTGTACAAGGAGAAACAGAATTCTGTGTGATGGCTATCCCAGTCTGAAGTTTAATGCCTGGAAGCACCCTGGAGAGTCTCTGGTGTGTGTGTATTCTGAAAGGATGGAGAAGCAGAAATTGTGCCCATGAATGATGGCAGCAGCAATGTGCACACCTGCACCTCCCTCCTCCGCCCTCACTCCATTCAAGTTCTAGCCTATCAGACACCACCGCCCACTCAGAGGGCAAGTCTTCCTCCTTTAGTATCTACTCCATATGTCCATTTTCTGTGTCTGGAAACATCTTCATGGATTTACCTAGAAGTGTGCTTTGACAATTTTCTAAGTGTCTCTTGTTCCAATCAAGTTGACAATCCAGATTAACCACTCCAGAATGTAACCTCCCATAGGTGACAGTCCATAGCATGGTGCCAATGACCTAACCCTATTGGAGTCATGTCTTCTGCACACCTTTTCCCTTGAGTGTGGACTAGGTCTAGTGTCTTACCTCTAGCACGTAGAATGTGGCAACATGTCCTGGTTTTGTTCATGTGACTGTAATAAAATACCTTGAAAAAAAGCAACTTAGGGAAGAGGCTTATGTGACTCACTATTCTAGGTTATAGTTCATCATTGCAAGTAAAGGCAGGGACATACTGCAGCTAGCCATATCCACAGTCAAGAGCAGAAAGAAATGAATGAATGCATGCTTACTCATGCTCAATCCTATCTCTACACTTAAGCGGCAGGATCCCCTTGACTAGGGAATGGTGCTGCCCATGCTGGGCTTTATCTTCCCACATCATTCAGCATGAGTAAACAAAGCAAACATGGTCACAGGCCAACCTGATCAAAATGATCCCTCATTGAGACTTTCTTCTTAATGACTACAGACTTGCCAGTTGACAATTAACAAACCATCACCTGTCACTTCTTAGAACAAATTACAAAAACTCCGTAATTTCCATCTTGTCCTTTCTCTGTCTATTTTGGTCTACTGCTGTGCACTGGCTGGTTTTGTGTGTCAACTCAACATAAGCTAGAGTCCTCAGAGAGGAAGGAGACTCGGTTGAGGAAATGCCTCCATGAGATCCAGCTGTAAGGCATTTTCTCAATTAGTGATTAGTTGGGGAGGGCCCAGCTCACTGTGGGTGGTGCCATTCCTGGGCTGGTCCTGGGTTCTATAAGAAAGCAGGCTGAGCAAGCCATGAGGAGCAAGGCAAGTGAGCAGCACCCCTCTGTGGCCTCTGCATCAGCTCCTGCTCCCGGTTCCGTGAGTTCTTGTTCTGACTTGCTCTTTGGTCATGTGTTTTGTCTCAGCAGTAGAAACCCTCACTAAGACACACTGGAAAAGCAAAGCCAGGCTGTGAGTGCCATGGAAGGGTTCACAGGACAAAGAGTTGACAGGACAATTATGTACCTGTGACTGGAACAAAGGTCATCTACATAAGCCATGGCAATTACCTTCAGGAAGCTCAAAATAGAATATTTGCATGCTGTGGAGGTGCTAAGTGGACCTTGCTATGCTGCATGTTAAAGCTGTCCTAACAACATGAAATCTTTGTTTTTCTTCCTCTTTTAAAATCCTCGCTTCTCTTTAGAACTAGAGAGTTCACAAGCCTCTGAGAGCTACTCACCACACAGGAGGATCAACAACTATATGAAATAGAAATAGGCAACTGTGGGTAAAATCTTAGTGAACTGAGGCTTCGGATCCAGCAGAAACAAGACAAGACCTCTTGGGCTACTGCAAAGTCCTCGGGAAGAAGTGACTCAGCATTTACCGTGTTCCAACTTGTGACTCTGGCTATCACTGGAACATATCGTGTTTTCTCATGATTCTCCAACATCTCGATGATTTTCCCTCTGTGGAATGTCCTGTTACATCCTACCATCCCTCCAAGTCTACTCCAATGCTGGGATGTTTTCCCAACCCCTAGTCAGGGTTAGCACTTCCTTTTTAAAGTATTTCTTCCATCCTGTGCAGAAAACCAAGAGGATGGCCCAGAGAGCCATGGCAGGGAAGGCATGTTGGACAAGTCCACATCCCTGAACGTCCCTGGAGCAGTGATGCCTTGCCCTGCCTTGAGCTGTAACATGGTAAGAAGAAACCAGCCTTTATCAAATGAACCCCATCAATTTTGGAACCATTTGTTAGAGGCCTTGGCTTGTTCTTACTACTCAGGAACGAGTCTATGAAGCACTACAGTAAGTAGGCTTTGGGAAATACTGTTTGCTCCAGGACAGCCTCTTGATCCATCATTACATCTTTCAAAGCCTTGCTACTGGAATCACTTTGATGCAACAAGCGAACAATACCGGTGAGGGTGTAGGTGACATCTACCCATCAGGGACTTACATCTCCTTCTTCAGAGCTTCCCCTAAGAATACTAAAAGTCTTCAGTGAGTGTATACAGAAGACCAGCTGAGACACCCAGCCTTGTGGGACTGAGCAACTACAAGATCATTGGACTTCCCATTCACAGCTAGCCATTGTTGGAATGCAGGCTTTAAGTCATTCCAACAAATCCATATATGTGTGTGCGTGCGTGTGTGTGTGTGTGTGTGTGTGTGTGTGTGTGTGTGTATTTATATAGAGAAGGGGTTCATTTCATAAGTTTTGTGACTCTAGAGAACCCTGACTAATACACAACCTCAAGATAGTTCGAGGGTGGGCCTGCCTGGCCAGAACAGAGTATGCTTTGACATTACACCTCACTTTCTTCTAGGATGGAAAACCATCCAGACCTTGTAACAAAGCTACAGAAAACAAGGAGATGCATATGGAAGGGAAGGAGCTCCTTCACCCCAGTCCAGTTGGCACACTCTCCAGCTGACAGAAAGGATTCCAGAACACTTGTCAGCATTTGCTGTGGAGACTGCTCTTCCTTTCGTGTATAGATATTATATGTTAAGGTAACAGTGAACCAGGCTCAAGACCTAAAAGTATGTGACTGTGGGTCAGGACCATTCCTTCTTCCTGGACATTTTCTGGAAACCTCAAGTAAGGTTGCTAAGGTGCCAGGTCGATGCAGTTATTGAGTTTAAGAGCAGTACAAATACAGATGCCGCTGGAGATAGCAAGAGAAGATGCTCAGAAGTTACTAACAGTGACCTATGAGAGGCTCAGATGACAGCAGATGGAGAGACAAAATATACCCAGAACAGTGTAAAGGCATTCTTCCTATTGGGAAAAACAAAAACAAGAAACCAAGAAGATATGAAGGTCTTCCTGTAGCTTGTCTGTCAGTAGAACGCATTTGAGAAAGGAAAATAGAGATGTCTTAGCAGTCTTTCCAGAAGAGTATATTTATATGTAGAA
This sequence comes from Onychomys torridus, assembly GCF_903995425.1. Taxonomy (NCBI): domain Eukaryota; kingdom Metazoa; phylum Chordata; class Mammalia; order Rodentia; family Cricetidae; genus Onychomys; species Onychomys torridus. Next base: position 10,079,243 of record NC_050447.1, read on the forward strand.
GTTTGTTGAGACTTCACAGGATTGTGTCAAATGAAGTCTGCAGCCCCCTAGTGAAATTGGGAGGAGAACAGCAAGCCATCTCTCTTTCGTGAAGTCAGGACCTATACAGTGCTTACGCCAAAAGGTTTCTGGAAACCTTTGGTGATTTGATAGAACATAATGATCGCATTCATCCCCTCACACTTGGGTGCAAGTGCCAGCTCCTGCCGGTTTTCCTGGGGTAAGGAGACAACATTCCAAACACTTATTACCCTGAAAGGTGAACGTTCTTTCCTCTCCCTCGACCCTGGCTCTTTCCACAGTTCTGCTGGCAGACCACATGGAATGCCCCTCCTCTGCTCTTGGGATTCACTGCTGGGGTCAGGTTGACCTTACATAGATCAACTTTAAAACAGTCCTGGTACAGTGGGAAGCATGTTCTCCCCTGCCACTCTGTCAACATCAAGGAGACTTTCTCTATGTCTTGGTTGAGGTTCCTATTGTTGTAACGAAACACCATGATCAAAGCAACTTGGTGGGGGCGGGGTGGTGGCAGCTGGAGAGATGGCTCAGTGGTTAAGAGCACTGGCTGTTCTTCCAGAGGACACAGGTTCAATTCCCAGCACCCACATGACAGCTCACAACTGTCTGTAACTCCTGTTCTAGGAGATTCAATGCCCTTACACAGACACAGATGCAGCCAAAACACCAATATACATAAATTCCAAATAAATAAGTTTTTAAAAAGCGAGTTGGAGAACAAAGGGTTTATATTCAGTTTACACTGCCATATTGCTGTTCACCATATAAGGGAGTCAGAACAGGAACTCAAGCAGGGCTGGAACCTGGAGGCAGGACCTGATACAGAATCTGTGGAGGGCGCTGCTTAATGGCTTGCTCCTCATGGCTTGCTCAGCCTGCTTTCTTATAGAACCCAAGACCACCAGCCCAGGGATGGTACCACCCACCATGAACTGGGCCCTCCCCCGTCAGTCATTAATTAAGAAAATGCTCTGCAGGCTTGCCCACAGCCCGATCTTATGGAGGCGTTTTCTCAGCTGAGGTTCCCTCCTCTCAGACGACCATAGTTTTTGACAAGTGGACATGACCTAGCCAGCACACTCGGGATTCACAATGTCCAAGTCACCTGTGTGTGAAAAGCACTCTCTGCTTGACATCCAACTCATCCCAAAACTCAAATCTGAGGCCCAACGCCCTCATCACACACAGAGCCAGCGCATCATGAGGACCTCATTTCACTGCTGTCTTCCCAGTCCCGTCCTCGCATCTGATGCTGGGTGGGAACAACTAGCCTTGTTTCCACTGTTGAACCATTGACAGTCTGGGCCAAGTAAATCCCCCTGGCTTTGGAATAATGCTCTGAATGATGCGAGCAAGTTCTTTTGCAACAGCGTTGGGTTGGGCCTGATTTGGTTCAGTGATGCTTTCCAATTATGATTGACGATCAGCAAACCTCACACACTGTCTCATCTAGAGATGCATTATCACTACCAGTTGAAAGATGCTTTCCATGCCCAGCTTTCAGCTGGTGAATTGGGTCTGTGAGTTAAAGGAATTCGCCCGAAGTGAAATGATTCAAAATGGCAAAGTTTGATTTTGCAAGCTTCTTCTGCTATCCCCTGTCATCCCTACCTTGTAGACCCCACATTGGAGGTCCCACTTTTCCCAGTGGGGGCCTGCTCTCCAAAGGGATGCCCTGCCAAAAGCGGTAGACAATGGCAGCTGCTGCTGATTACCCTGCACTGCGCCTATGTGTTCCCTTAGACTTTTCAGGTAGAGGGACTAGAGTCAGAGGTGTGGGAGACAAAAACTGAGAAAGTGACAGACAGAAAAACAGAGGGAGACAGACAGATAGAGAAGACACTTGGGCGCTTGGGGGAAAGCCCAGGGGGCAAAGGGTCAGACTGTGGATTTCACAATCACTAACCAGAGGAGAAGGTTGCAAAGACTGACCCAGAGCAGGATCACTGTCTCTTACAAGGCTTTTACAGTCTCCTATTGGCCTTGGAAAGCCTCAAAGTGTCCTTTCAAGAGAAACAGCTGACTGCTGAGAAAGCAGCTGGGTAAAGCCCAGAACCACTAACACAGAACTGCTGGAGATCAGCGCTTAAGTCTGCAGCGGGCTCATCTACATTGCAAATCACACACTCTCTGTCTTAGGACTATAAGTGTTGAGTTCTTTTAACATATTTTAAAATGATTTTTAAAATGTTCTTACAATTGAATGGTCCTAGGTATGGAGAGAAGGGAACAGATGCAATGTCAGCAGTCACAGGCATTGCTGATCAGCTAGAGTCTAGAGATGGTTCATGGGAGAGGGCCGTGAGCAGACATGAGTCCCAGCTTAGCCAGGAGTGTAGCCAGTAAAATTCTCAGCTGAGAACACAGAGCAAAGAGCAGATCGGCCAGGTGGACACTCGCAATTTTAAATGCAGTGTTGGAGGTGGTGAATCTGATCAGCCCCTGGAAATTTTTGGCAGAAGCACAACATGAAATATGAATCTGCATATAGGAAAGGTGTGAAAATGGCTGAGATCACCTTGTATTAAAAAAAGGGGAGGCTGGGGGCTGGAGAGGTTGCTCAGTGGTTAGAGCACTGGCTGCTCTTCCGGAGGACCCAAGTTCAATCCCCAGCACCCACATGGCAGCTCACAGCTGCCTGTAACTCCAGTTCCAAGAGATCCAATACCCTTACATAAACATATATGTAGGTAAAACACCAAATGCACATAAAAATTTTTTGAAAAGGAGAAGAGGAGGCTGAATGGCAAAACCTTGGTGACTACTGAAAATGTTTAATGAGGGAGTACACAGAGAAATAGGAGTTAGAGTTGAACGGATGTGATCAGAGGCACAGATGGCTACAAAGAACACATACCCCAAAGCTCAGGAAAGAGCCTACTGTCCTCAACACAAGAAACTATATTTTTAAAATAATTTTAGGAGAAATATTATTTTAAAATTCTTGTTCTCAACCAAAAAAATTATAGTTCTCACAACACATCATTTCCAAAATGTTTCACTGGGCTTAATTTTTTATTTTATTTTATTTTTTATTAACAAGAATGGTGTAGCTGGTCAGTGGCGGTTCACACCTTTAATCCCAGCACTTGGGAGGCAGAGACAGGTAGATCTCTGTGAGTTCAAGGCCAACCTTATCTACAGAGTGAGCTCTGGGACAACCAGAGATAGGCGGAGAAACCCTGTCTTGAAAAACAACACAAACTAATGGAATGGTGTATTCTCTTGGGAATGCATCAAGAATTCATAGCAGAGGGGCTGGAGAGATGGCTCAGTGGTTAAGAGCACTGGCTGCTCTTCCAGAGGACCTGGGTTCAATTCCCAGCACCCACATGGCTCACAACCATCTATAATGAGATCTGGCGCTCTCCTGGCCTGCCGCCATATATGCAGACAGAACACTGTATATATAATAAATAAATCTTTAAAAAAAGAATTCAAAGTAGAAAATAAGGGAAAATGTAATTACTGTGTAGTTGGTAGGTGTTAGGTATTTGGCGGCGCTCTTACCCTGCAAGGAAACGTCCCAAAACACAATAAATCCACACAAGAGTTTTTATTAAGATAGGAGAGAAAAAGACAGACATGAACAGGCCTGTGGGAAATACACGTGGTCAAGAGGAAAGTGAGGCCGGTGCAAAATGGCGCCGGCTTATAAAGGGTGGGCCATGTGTGCGTACAAGAACTCATGTGGCTACTCCACACATGCGCGTAGATCAGATGGCTGCACACACTTTACACAACCATGAAAAGCCATGGGGTCCTAGTCGCGCAAGATGTTTTGACCCAGAAATGGCTATTTTGAACCGGAAATAACTATGCGGAAGTGTCTAGGTCTGCCGGGCATGCCCAACCGTGGGGGCATGTTGTGAATTCACATCAAAAGGACTCCTGATTTTCAAGTATACTCATGATTACCTGATTCATGGACGTCAATATGAACATTATTAGATCAACTAGCAAAAATGCATTTATGGCTTGGCTCTTTGAGCGTAAGACAGGAACCAGAATCGAGAACAGCATCCCTTTATAGACTGTATATAGCGTAATTTGTAACATTACTGATTTTGGAGTCTGTATGGCCCTGGAACCCCCAATTTGGGTAACTGTTGCCTGCTTGCCAACCTTGACCAGATGTCCTCCCTATGCTGATTCCCTACCGGTTTCCTTCTTCCTGAAGGCTCACCGGAGGTTCTTTGTTCGAGTATTCTGCATTTGGTGTAAACAGCTTAGATGCTAGAATGCTGAACTTCTGCCCTCTGGGGTTCCTCCATTGTGCTGAAGCCTGTATTTAAGGCCTCCTCCCTCCTTCAATAAATGGCATTTGGCATTCTGCTGGGGCGAATGACCCGCTGTCTCTTGTCTCTGTTTTTCCAATCTATAGCCCCTTGCTCGGACATGGTGAACACTCTTGTCTCTGTTTTTCCAATCTATAGCCCCTTGCTCAGACATGGTGAACAGGTGGTGGTAGCGCCATCATTATTGCTACAGGAGTCCACACCAACTTTGTTTCTAAGCCATGGGTACCAAAGCTATGTGTGGCGGGCTGCTTATTGCTGCCCTACACACACACACACACACACACACACACACACACACACACACACACACACGCACGCACACACACTCACACATACACACACATGCACACACATGCACACACACACACACACACACACACACACACACACACACACACACACCCCAGTAAAAAAAAAAAATGTAATGCTGACTCAGGGAAGGCTGCTAAACTACAGCGTGTATCCCCTTAGGTGCCCTAGAGTTAGATTTGGCCACGTACTCATGGTCTAACTAAAGGTGGGAACAGCTATGTAATAACTTCTCTATCATTTGTTTAGAGGGAAGCCACTGATCCTCTGTTTTCTCTTCCCTTCCCATGGCTGTCTTGGTTTCTTTTCATGCCCTACGAGAAAATGCTCTGGCAAAGCAGTGTGATGGAGCAAAGATTGATTCTGGCAGCAGGAGCTGGAAGGTGCTGACCACAATGGTATCTAGAGGCAGGAAGCGCAGAAGGATTTGCCTGCTCTCCTCATTGTACAGTCCAGGGCACGGTGCCACTCACAGGACAAGGTGTTTCCACTTCAGTTCACCTAAGGAAGATAACCTCAGGCAGACATTGCCAAAGGCCATTCTACTAGACAACTCAAGATCTCCCCAAGCAGACATTTGAGATTAACCTGCAACAATCCCACTCCATCTTTGTGGGTGAGGACCTCAGACTGGTTTGTCAGAACATTAAGAGAAAAAGGATACACCCGTTGACCCATGTCTCACACAGCCATTATCGAGAGAGACGCTTCCTCTTGCAGTAGGTGAGAACTAATATAGAGACCCACAATGGGGCAATGTGAAGAGAGTGAGAGATTTTGGAGCACTTAGTCATAAATTGGATGTCTTCCTCAAACCCCTCCTTTCAGGGCTCAGGGAGTTATGCCAAAATAAGGCAGAAAGATCAAAAGAGCCTGAGGGGATAAATATTTAAACTCCAAGGGAGCAGTGCCCTCCTGACACAGCAGGGCTGGAGACTGTGGTAGCATGCACAGGGCCTGCTCAGGTTCAACAAAGATGGAGTCTCAGCACTGGAAGGGGGAGCTGGACACAGGTTCCCATGCCTAAGCAAGAATGTATGTGCAGTTGACACCAGCTTGCAAAGGAAAACTTTGTTTCCTCCAGTGGCATCTCACTGGGTATATAACCACACTGAAGGGCAGGCCCTGCGCCCAGCAGTGGACACAAAGCTACTTCTCGGTATTTTTGTAGACTTTCTGTCTCACATTGCTTTGTTTGGGCATGTTTCATCTTATTGCTCTATTGGTTTCCAATTTAGTGGTTTTTGTTTTGTTTTGTGTGTGTGTGTGTGTGTATGTGAGAGAGAGAGAGAGAGAGAGAGAGAGGGAGAGAGAGAGAGAGATTCTTGTGGCCGTTTTTGTTTGTTTTCTAAAGAGAGAAAACCAACAGGCTGACTGAAGACATCCACAGGCCCAGGTAGACACCATTATGACAATCAAATACATGGTGGAGAAATGGGAGGGGGGAGGGGGGAAGAACTGAAGAAGCGAAGGCAGTGAGGAACAGCAGAGGTGGTGGCCTGCTTGCCTCCTGGGGCCAGGGTGATGTCCGGGTCTGGGCTGCTGCCGAGCGCCATGTCTGGACCTGTGGTCCTACCATAGCTGGGGGCTGTGTTGATATCCGTGGCTCATGTTCCTACCAGAGTCCACACAGATAGCTGGGGTCTGGGTTTGGGCTGCCACCTGAGGCCATGTTGGTGTCTGAGGGCTGTGCCACCACAGGGGCCATCCTGGTGGCTTGTGCTGCCACCCAGTGCCATGGTGACATTTGGGCCCAAGCTGCAGCTGAGGGCCATGGCTGGGTCCTTGGTCATACTGCAGTCAGGCTCTGTATTGATGTCCACGGCTACTGATACCATCAAAGGCTGTGTGGATACCCAGGGTCTCTGGGCCAACCTGGGGCCATGTTGATGTCCAAGGACCACCCTGCCACTGGGGCCATGTTGATCCAAGTAGCCTGTACTGCCACCTGGGGCCATAGTGACATCTGGGCTCAGGCTGCTGCCAAGGGCCATGTCTGTGTCCGTGTTTCTACAGCAGCCAGCATCTTTGTTGATGTCCATGGCCTGTGTTGCCACCAAAGGCCACACAGATACCCAAGGTCTGGGCCAACACTTGTGGCCATGTGGGTATCCAAAGGCTATACTGACACCAGGGCCGTACAGATCTGAGTGGCCTGCGCTGCTACCCAGTGCCATAGTGACATCCAGGCCTGAACTGCTGCCGAGGGCCATGTCTGGGTTTGTGACCCTACAGCAAGCCAGGGTCTGATTCAATGTCCATGGCTCCTGTTACCACTGAGGGCCATGCAGATACCTGGGGTGTGGTCAGTCTTCTGAGACCATGTTGGTATGCTAGGGCCATGCTGCCACTGGGGCCACACTTATCTGGGTGGCTACCCTGCCACTGGGGCCTGCCACTGGTGGTGTCTAGGCCCACGCTGCTGCCAAGGGCCATGTCTGGGTCTATAGTCCTGCTGCAGCTCGAGTCTGTGATGATCTCCATGGCCCAAGATGCCACAGGGGAGCACAGGAACCATGCGTATTGAAATCCAAAGGCCTTCCTGAGCCAGCACTGTCCTATACTGGCCCTGGGAGAGCTGGCCCTGCCCCTCACAGGATAATTGGCCCCATATTCGAAAGAGATGGTCTCATCTCTCACCACAGGCATGAGCTGGCTTCACCCCTCACTGAGGCAGGTGGTTCCAGCAGCCCCAGTGGCTAGGACTGACCAAATCAGCTACCACTCAGACCCACATCCAGGGCTTTGAGTTGGCCCACCCCAGCATCTACCCCATCCATGACCTGCTGCAGGGCAAGAAGGGACTGGTCCTGTGGAACCATGGCCGCTGTGGGATCTCTATGACTCAGGGCAACAGCAGGATATCCAGGAGGACTTTTTGTGAGGGTCCAGTGTTGATGGTGTACCAGAAGCCAGAGACCTTGAGCCTGACCAACAACTTATTACAATGAACATTTGCAAGCAAAGCTGTGTGGACATGACACACAGCTCCTAATGTCACTAAGATGAATGAAGAGGTGTTGAAGAGGCAGGAAAGATAGAGGAGCAAAGTGGGATGTTTGTTTGTTTTGTTTTGTATATATTTTTTAAAGATTTATTTATTTATTATGTATACAGTGTTCTGCCTGCATGTATGTCTGCAGGCCAGAAGAGGGTGCCAGATCTCATTACGGATGGTCGTGAGCTATCATGTGGTTGCTGGGAATTGAACTCATGACCTCTGGAAGAGCAGCCAGTGCTCTTAACCTCTGAGCCATTTCTCCAGCCCTTGTTTTGTATATTTTTAATTAATGTTTTTCAATTTTCTTTTGAGGGGATGCCATGGGGATGAGGGGTGGATATGGGGGTACTGGGAAATGAGCAGGATTGAGGTGCATGATGTGAAATTTCCAAAGAATCAATTAAAAAATGATGTTAGAGAGAGAGAGAGAGAGAGAGAGAGAGAGAGAGAGAAAGAGAGAACAAAGATGTGGAGTTGGGTGGATGGGGAAGAGGGAAGGATCTGGGAGGAGTCAAGGGAAGGGAAAAGTGCCATCAGAATACAGTGTATGAAAGAAAATTTTTTCATTTATAAATAAGATTTAAAGAAGAAGGAAGGACCAAAGGGACCAGACACTGGTGGTCAGTAGTGAGACAGTAAGAGGTCTAGAAACTTCATGACAGACACTTATGGAAGTTATGGTTGGATAAACTGCTGAAACAAATTAAATTTCAGTATAAAGTCCAATAAAGGAGCTAGGTTGGCTTAGTGTACAACACGTTTATCACACAGGTGAGGACATGAGTTCAGTGCCTGGGTCCTGTATCAAAGCTGAAGGAGAGAACTGATTCTACAAATCTGTCTTCTGACCTCCATGTGCATGCAAACACACACACACACACACACACACACACACACACACACACACACACACACACGACCAAAAAAGAGGAAATGCTTGGGAGGTCTAAGGTGAAGCATACCTTATCCCAGCAGACAGGAGGCAGAGGCATGTTGTGGATATCGCTCTGTGTAAATAAAATTCTGATTGGCCAGTGGCCAGGCAGGAAGTATAGGCGGGACAAGAGAGAAGAGAATTCTGGGAGGTGAAAGGCTGGGGCGGAGATTCTGCCAGCTGCGACCATGACAAGGAAGATGTACAGTAATGGTAAGCATAAGCCACGTGGCAAAGTATAGATTAATAGAAATGGGTTAATTTAAGATAGAAGAAGTAGATAACAAGAAGTCTGCCACAGCCATACAGTTTCTAAACAATATAAGTTTCTGTGTGTTTACTTGGTTGGTTCTGAGCGTCTATGGGCCTGGCGGGTGACAGAGATTTATCCTGACTGTAGGCCAGGCAGGAAAGCTCTAACTACAAATGGTGCCCCACTTGGGGCAAGAGTTTCCACCTAAAACCTAAAAAAAAAAAAAAAAGACTCTAAAACAGAGCTAAAAAGAACTTCCTACTTGTCTCTCTCAAGTTAGCGGCAGCCTGCTGGTTTGAGCTACTATGGCGGGTTCCTGGTGTGTGTGTGTCTGACCTGCAGTGAGGCGGAAATAAGGAGTCTACAAGCGGCACTTTACTCTGCTATGTGGTAGATTTAACCTTTGCTAGTTAAAAAAAAAATGTTTCTGGGCTATGCACTACTTTGATAGAACTGCTTCTGATAGTTGATGGTGCACATGGCTCCAGACCCAGAGCTGGTGGTAAATTGTACCACTGCCTTGTTGGGAAGCTGAGGTGGGCGGAGCCAGCAGCCACAGTGGTGTTTCAGTCTTACAAAGATGGATATTACACAGAGAATCTGGTTTATGTTGTCTTTGGGATTTTTAACTACAAAAAAAGGTTTGATTGTAAAAGCTGTTGAATTAAACAAATATGTAAATTTTAAAGGTACCTTGACTTCAAAATTTGGATATAAGGATACGTTGCTTTGGAAAAGAATCTCTGCTTTTGTTTCCACAGAAAGCCAGAGGCTATGGATTTGTTCCAGATTAAGATACATCAGGTTTGATCAGCCAAGACCACCTAAAAGGTCTCCGATGACACCATGGCCCAGATGATCCAACATCCAGAATGGTTTCAAGGCAACTGGCTCAGAGGTTCACCCTAATGGACTATTCCATAATCCTAAAATTTTCTTTGTGTCCCCATAAGATACAGTGCCCCCCTCCAACAGGAAGTAATAAGAAAAACTACGCCCACATTCCCAAAAATATCAAACTGGCTTTGGAGATGGAATTGGCTCACTCCTTCTCTAAACCCAGACCTATGGCTAAAAAAAAAAAAAAAGGTTAAGGGATTTTTATGTCCCAAATCAGAAGAGCCCTCTGGTGTGGGACACAAAAAAACCAGTATTTTTATTTAAAACAGGTTGATTATAAATGTGATCTCTTTCTAAAGAAGAAAAGGGGATATGATATAGATATAATAGAAAGAAAGGGTAGATTGAGGAACTTACTTCTAAAGAACAACAACTTCTATTCCCGACTTCGTTGATCCACACAGTGAGTTCTAGGTCATCCAGTACTACACAGTAAACCCCAGCCTTAAAAATAAATAACAACAGATAGACAAACACAGTAAGCAATTCCCCCCGCAAAAGCTTGTCTGCGTGAATCTTAAACCCAGTGTTCTTACCATTAATAATTTTTATTTTGATAAGAGCAATTCCATGTAGAGTAATTTGTAAGTTTTTACTTTGTGACTGATTAACAAAAATTGTATTTGTTATGCAATATATGTTATTTTGAAATCCATATGCATTACACCATGGTTTGCTAATAACTAGCGTGTCTTCTTCAGCTGGTTATCATGTTTGTGATGAGAACACAGAAAATCCTCGTGTAGCTTGTAGTATGAATCTTAAAGCTACTTGTTAATAAAACTCAAACCCGAGGCCAGTTATTGGGGTGAATGCTGGAAGATCAGAGAAGCAGAACAAGCCACAGCTATCTCACCTTGCTAGTTCCTCAGGTGATCCTGTTTCCTCAGGCTAGAAGCTTCTGAGTCCTCCTCCACATGAATCTCAGCTGAACTGTGTTGCTCCAAAGCCCGAACGCTTAACCAACCAAATGTTTAACTAACTACATGCTTTACTCCTCAGTTCCTGGTCCTCGCGCCTTATATACCTTTCTCTTTCTGTCCCGACTCCCTGGGATTAAAGGCATGAGTTTTTGGGATTAAAGGCATGGGTCACTACGCTTAGCTGTTTCTAAAGTGACCTTGAACACACAGAGATCCACCTGGCTCTGCCTCCAAAGTGCTGGGATTAAAGGTGTGCACCACCACTGCTGCCCAACTTCTGTTATGGCTTACTCTTCCCATTTTCTAGCCACCATTTTTGGCTTTGTTCTAGTGGCTGTCTGTTCTCTGACCCCAGATATGTTTATTTCAGGGGACACACAATATTTCAGGGAACACAATACCCACCACAGTGCTCTTTTCAAAAGTCAGCGTTTATCAGAGGCTCCAGCCCAAGCCACATAGTGCACATTGCTACTGAGCCTTGGGCAAGGCTAGCTCTCTTTCCCATCTGCTCTCAGATGGGAAAGAGTAAAGGAGATGCTGGCAGGGGTGAGGAGGAGGCTCCCTGCACACGTCTATGGGAGCCACAGGGAGAGAGAGTGCTGGGGTTCAGTGAGGTGCGTTGGCCCTCAGCCTGGCCAGTCTCCTCTTCTGGCCAGGTGCCTGTTGGAGGAAGGCTGCTGGGGACTATGGCCAGCTCAAAGAGGAGCCATCAGCTGGGTCTGGGGATGCTGAGAAGCTCTGTCCCCTCAGCTGGGCTCCCATCTGTGGAATCCTGTCAGCACCCACAGCTGGGCCCCACATGGTGCCTCCAGTTCTTGATCTTTGCCACTAGAAAATCCAGCCAGTGTCAATAAGAGACATTTCTAAGAACTAGTCAACAGAGAGCTCTTCTATTCATCTTTCCTGTGCTGAAGCTTCCTCATTTAAAAATAGTGCATCACCTCTCTCCTCTATCTCCACCGACAGCTGCTCTTACATGTCCATTTGGCTGAGCCAAAGGGCCCTGATACTCAGTTAAACCTTTTTCTGACTGTTCCTGCAGTGTGCCAGGAATGTAATTAACACGTAACTTTGAGTGCGGTGAATCACCATCTGTAATGCAGGTGATTCATCCAATCAGGTGACAGCGTGAAGAGAACAAAGATTGACCTCTGAACCAGAAAGAATCCCGCAGCAGATGTTCTGTAGACAGGAAAGGAGACGTCCTTGATGCTGTGCTGTGCTGCACAGGAAGCTGCAGGGCCCCCCTCTGTCTCAGCACTGTGATTCTGACGCCTTGGGGAGCGGGCTCAGGATTCAGGAATTTTAATCAGTGCTTACGCATGCTCACAGCATTATTACTGGTGGAAGGAAGCCAGTGTTCATCAGCAGGTAAGTGGATAACAAGATACAGTGTATAAACAGTGTTTATAACATGCAGTGTGCAAATAGGATAGGTAAAATGTAGCATATAAAACAGAATACTACTTGGGCTGGGCACAGTAGCACATGTCTTTAATATTTCATCCCCTCCCCTATGTCCTCTCAGATCCACCCCATTCCAAACCCACCCAACTTTTTTTTACAGATTTATTTATTATGTACACAGTGTTCTGGCTGCATGCCAGAAGAGGGCACCAGATCTCATTATAGATGGTTGTGAGCCACCATGTGGTTGCTGGGAATTGAACTCAGGACCTCCGGAAGAGTAGCCAATGCTCTTAACCTCTGAGCCATCTCTCCAGCCCATCTAACTTTTTGTCCCCATTTTTTTAGCCCATTAGTTCTGCTTCTACTCCCTCAGGTGTGTGGCCACCACTTGTGTGTGAGCCAACCAGGGGCTGCAACCTTAAAGGAAGCCAACTCACCCCTGCCAGCATCTATCAGTTCCAGATAGCTCCTCGGACAGGCATGGGACTTCATGCCACTGAGGTTTGGTCCAGCTTGAGCTCACACAGGCCTTGTGCATGCTGTCACACCCCTGTGAGTTCACATCACATGTGCACTTGCACTGTTGTGTCCAGAAAGCACTGTTTCCTTATAGCCAGTCACTGCCTTTTCCTCTCACACTGTTTCCAAGAACACTGACACTAAATGGTACAGACCTTCCGTCTGAGGTGAGGAAAAGTTCTGTAGGTGGATGGTAGTGATAGCCATAAAACGATGAAACTCTACTTAATGCCACAGAACTGTACCCTAAACAGGACTAAGAAGGTACATTTCTATTATGTATATTTTGTTACAGTTGTATTTTGGGCCAGGCAGTGGTGGCGCATGCCTTTAATCCCAGGACTTGGGAGGCAGAGGCAAAAAGATACCCAAGTTCAAGGACATCCTGGTCTACAGAGTGAGTTCCAGGACAGCCTACACAGAGAAACTCTGTCTCAAACTGACCATCTCCCCCAAAAAATGTATTGTGTATATTGTACTGCAATTTAAAGTAGGGGAGAAGGGAGAAAGAGTTCAAGGTGGAGGTGGGAGACAGAAGGACAGAGGGACATGAAGTTAGTGAGTTCATTAAGTATTCAGACAGGGAAGGACTTATAGGGAAGGAACAGTACACAGTCCCAAGAATCACACTAGCTGTCCTCAAAGGACTGTACTTTTCAACAAACCATAAAGATTAAGTGAGGTTTACAATTTCAGTACATTTTCAAAATGAAGTAAACGTCTGAGCTGGTTTACTTACTTTCCTTAAAGATTTCATTTTGTAAGGGGATTTGTAAGGCAGTTTTGAAGGTTATTTCTGCCAGATTTAGAGATGAGAGAAGGTTCTAATATAAAACTTAGGGTTACAGACATTCTGGCCTACATAAACACAGTTCATGTGTGATTATTTTCTTTCTGAGACAGGGTTTCTCTGTTTAGCTTTGTGCCTTTCCTGGAACTCACTTGGTAGCCCAGGCTGGCCTCAAACTCACAGAGATCCACCTGCCTCTGCCTCCCGAGTGCTGGGATTAAAGGCGTGCGCCGCCGCCACCACCCGGCTTTCATGTATAATTTTAATACTCTTGTTTGGGGTGTCTACAAAGACATGCTTTATCTCTGGAGGCAACTGTGGCTTTAACAGTCATGTGGATGCTCCAGCAGCAGATAAACGAGACCCCAAGGCAAAGGGCTCCTTCTCTTCTGCCATGCTAATCTTGGTTGTCACCTTGATACACTTGGGTTACTGACCTGTAGATATGCCTGTGGGGTATTTTCTTAATTCATAAGTGATGTAGGAAAATCCCGCCCACTATGGGCAGGGCCGTCCTTAGGAGATGGACCCGGGCTGTACACAAAGGTGACTGAACATAAGGCTGAGAGCAAACCAGTAAGCTGCATTCTCCACAGTTCTGCTGTAAGCGCCAGTCTTGAGTTCCTGCCTTGGTTTCCCTCAATGACAATAAGCTGTCAGATGAAATAAACTCTTTCTTCCGCAACTTGTTTTTGGTCGTGGTGTTTATCCCAACAGAAAAGCAAACCTGAAGATACCTTCTCATGTTCTCTATTTTCCCTGTCCTTTTATGATATCTCAATTTTATACTTTGGTCTGACCAAATTTTGTAGGCTGAGCTAATTTCTCTATCTCTAAAATGGTGATAACAATGACGTCACAGAGTAAGGAGTGCATTAGCAAAACACGGCACCCAAGGATCCGCACTCAGAAAGGGTAAAGAGTGGTGGTGTTAGCTGCGGTCTCTGGGAAAGGGGAAATGAAGACTGGACCAGGACCCCACATGTTCTGGGCACCTCACTCCTGACCTCTCTGCAGGAGCGGGGTCTCCAAGGTCATGTGATGTGGCACTTTCCCTCTCCCTCAGAAATTTTGTTCTCTCTCTCTCTCTCTCTCTCTCTCTCTCTCTCTCTCTCTCGCTTTTTGAGACAGGGTTTCTCTGTGTAGCCTAGCTGTCCTGGAGACATGCTGGCCATGAACTCAGAGATCTGCCTGCCTCTGCCTCCTGTGTGCTGGGATTAAAGGCATGCACCTCTATAGACCCAGCTAAAATTTTGTTTGGTTTTGGTTTTGGTTTCTTCAAGATGGGATCTCACTATATAGCCCTGGCTGTCCTAGAACTCACTATGTGGACCAGGCTGGCCTCAGACTGCCTGCCTCTGCATCCTGAGTGCTGGGATCAATGGCATGCTCTCCTACACCCCACCTTTCTCTTAGACCTGCCACATGTTTCTCAAATCTGTCTAGCAGAAACGTCCCTGAGGCTGTCAGGAAAGTGACTCTCCACCACTGCCCCCAAACATTGAGCTTCACGGCAACCATTTACTCTTGAAGAGCAGGTTCTGTTTTCTGCCCATCACTTTCCCTTCAGTCTTTGCAGCGTTTCTCTCTGTTCTGTCCTTGACCTTCAGCAGAACCTGTCCCCATTTCCGACTCCTTGCTCTAACGCCTGCGGACATTCTGTATCCATAACTAAAGCCCACCCCACCCCACCCCCAGTCTTAGCTGCTCAACCCACCTAAGCAACTGAAACCTCCACTGCCCAAGCCAGGCAGGCCACACCAACTGTGCCACCTGGCAGAGGAGCTAATGCTGGCCCACAATCAGCGTTGCTCAGCTTGCCAAGCCCTGTACCAAGAGGAGTGGCTTTATCTGTTCAGGAAAGAACAGCTCAGGGCCCAATTACAGATATTCTGGCCTATGAAACAGATATCTCTTGGCCTCTGTGCTGCATCCAATCAGTTGCCAAGTCCTGAAATTTTTACTTCCTTATGAACCTGCACATCTGGAAAGCTCCATTCCTGACCTCAGTACTTGCTGCCTAGCATGCAGATTCATCAATGATGTACATTAAAATCACCTATGGAACTTGCCAAAGTGCACAGCCCCCAGTCCCACCTGTGGGCATTATGAGTCAGTAGATCCAAAGTGGTTTTTCTGTACTTTTAGAAGTAGTGTTAAACAATCTGGTATACAATTCTATTTTAACAGTCTAGCCCCTGGCCTCTCATCCACATTTTGCTATCACTGTGGCTGACATTTAAACATGGCTATCCATCCCATCTTCACTGTGAAGAAAGCTCTGTTCTTTTTAGAATACATATATAATAGCATAGATTATCTATAATTATATGTAAAATTATATATATATAAAATTATAAAACAGGATCCCATGTATCCTCAGCTGACCTAGAACTTACTATGTAGACAAGGATGATGGCTTTGAACTTTGGGTCTTCTTACAGCTGCTTCCCAAGTACTGAGGCCACGCAGACACTGTGTGTATACTGTGCTGAGGATCTCAGCCAAGCTTCTAACCTGCTAGACAAGCACTCCATCAACTGAGCTACATCCCCAGCCCTGAACCTGCTCTTCTGACCTGTGGAACAGCTTAGAACAGAAAGGATAGCTAAGCCACATGTGCTTCACTCTCAGAGGTCACCAACATGACAGACAGAGCTGGAGAAAAAGTGACTCCACCATTCCCATTAGGAAATGGGTTGTCTCTAAGCTTGCTCCTAAAACCTGTCTCCACTACAGTCACCAGGGCCATCACCAAACCCCATACCTTCCCTTTTAGCTCCTACAGATAACTCTGAGCACTTTGATGCCTAACGTCATCCTGACTGCAAAGCCTTGCAAGACACCAGTTTTGTCTGAAATGTCATGGTGGGTCTACCGAGCCCAGCGTAAAGTGCATACTCCTAATAAAACCAGCAGGGCCCTTCTGGAGACGGCTCCTGGTCAGCTCTTGAGCCTGGTGCCTGGTCTTTCTCCTTTGTAATTTGCAGGCTTATAATCACTTAATGGATTCTCAAGGACATTCATGTGCTTTGTACTGCTTCTCACTGTACCTCCCAACTCGACATCTGTTTGCCTAGGACACTCTCAAATGTCTCTGTATGCCTCCCCGTCCCCTGCCTTAACATCATCTTCCAAAGTCTGTGCTTTCCCATGGCCGCTCCTAGCCTGGCTTCAGGATTAGCCCACTAGCTGTGTGCTCAGTTGTCATGTGCACTTTTCATACCAACACACCATCTTTTCAGATCCTTCAACACATGTATCCCCATCGTTAACTTCAAACTCCTTGAAGGCAGGACCATGAGTCATGCTATCACCACCATATTCTCATGTTTGAGGCTGATAACTGGCTGATGCTGGATAGATATTTACTAAAGAATGAAGATTGACATCAGCAGAGAAGTAAACTACAGCAGCCAGCTCTCATGTGAAAGTATTAAAGAAAGAATATGCACCTCTTTCCTCATTCAAATTCAAAACATTCAATTACAAGAAGTTTGTTTCAGATTCTTAGCTCTTACTCATGTGAGGACTAAGACAGCAATGTGCTTCACTATTGAGAACCGTCTTGACATGAAGCGGTCAGAAGCCCACCTTCTCATCCTTGTCGTCGTCGACAAGATTTGCTGCTGACAGCAGGCCTCTAGGAATTAGGTGCTCTAGCGTTTGCAGTCAGATTCAGGGTGTACTAAGGACTCTAACGGCATTGTACTCAGAGGACCAGGTAAGAGACTATTCTGCTAATGTGTTAAAGGCCCCACTGCCCAAGCCTCCACACAGGCAAGGCTTGGAGTCTCTGAGTTCCCAGAAGCCTCCCTTCCCACGCTGCCATCCAGAGTTGCCATATGTTTTCTCGTCTGCTGTTTCCATTTTTGTAGTTACCAGCCCCATGCTTCATCATGACTGTGTTCATCTAATTAATTTAGTAATTAATGGATTGATGGAATCACAAATAATTTGATAATTGCATCAGTAATAATTCAGAGTGCCTACAACTTCCTGATAATTAAACATAACTGTGAGCTTCAGTTCAAGTCTCAATGACTTTGGAAAGCCACGTGGCCTTCTTTATATTCTTCTTCTTGCAATTACTTTTATAATAATTCTTCATATCAGCTAATAAAACAACCAAATTCTTTCACAAGTAAAAATTTGAATCAAAAGAGACAAGACAGTGTTTCTTGCATTTTTTAAACTAGAAATGAGCCAGAAATCCTCACTGAAAAGCAAATTACACACACACATACACTCATGCATGCACACACATGCATGTGCACACATGCATGTGCATACACATATACATACACTGTACTAGTTGCTTTCTATGTCACTGAGACCAGATATCCAAGGAGCAACAAAGGAGGAAGAGTTTTTTGGCTCATAGTTTGAGATCTATCATGGCAAGTGAGGCCTGCCTGAGTGTTCTTGACTGTAGTAGCGGAACATGAGGACTCCTCACATCCTGGTGGATGTGGAAGCCGCGAACTCCTGCAGGAACCAAAGGCAGATGTAATCCTCAAGGTGCACCTGTGGTGACCCATTTCTGCTAGCTAGCTTTCTGTGTCCAATCAGTTCACAGCATCCCAAGGCAGTGCTTGCTAGCTGGGGAGTCAAGTGCTCAGCACAGGAGCCAATGTGGAATATTTCAGACTCAAGCCATAGCATACCCTCACATGCAACCATGCTGAGAACAGTGTCTGGTGTTAGATGGACTATGCATGTGTATATAATTATTCCTATTATCCATGTTTAGCACTGTCATTTTTTTATTTTAAAAAGGGGGACACTTGCTAGGGCAGGCTGAATAATAACCCCCAAGATATCCAAGTCCTAATCTAGTAGGATCTATGACCTAATGTACAGCATGCTGACTGAAGTCAACTATGAGGCACTGTTTACCTGAGGGATGCTATAGCCATGCAACCCTGAGCATGCCGGATCTCCTTAGATCTTAGAAGTTAGGCATGTTCAGCTTAGATGGAAGAGAGGACTCCTGCTCATGGCATCCATAAAGGACTGTTGTGAGTTGAAATAAAAAACACTGTGAGGTGATGAATATGCTGATTAACTTCATTGTGGTAATTGTTTCAAAGTGTGAATGAACAAACACATCAACGTACAATATAATGCTCCTTGAATATAGGTTTTTGTTTATAACTAAGTTTCAATAAAACTAAAAAACAAAAAGGAAACCAAAGAGGGCATTGTCTTGTGCTTCGGAATTAAATCCAAAGTAAGGCTATTTCAAACATATGTTATACTTTTATTACAATAAAAATGAAGATTTTATGCATCTAATGTCTTTAAACTACTATCGCCCCCAGTTTACCGTTTAAGCATCACACCAACAGAGCAAATAACACACCCATTCCACAGAAAAGGAATCTGTTCTTTTGTTGTTGGTTTGCTGAGATGCTTACTACGCAGCTCAGACCACCCCAAACCTTTAATCACTTTCCCGAGTACCAAGATTACAAATGCGACTGAGTACACCTAGCTAGGAAGCTACTTTTACCAAAAGGGAGAAGTAATGTCACTTACTCACTAGCTCCAAGGAGTGGCCTGAAGTCTGCTAAACACTTAGGAAGGGCATGTCCTAAAAGTGCTGTTTCAGCGTCTGACACAAAACACCCTTCTAGAGGGAGGGAAAAAAAAACACATATGTTTTTACAGCAGAAAGAACAGAAGTAGAACCCTGGGGAACACGGGGTTCCAGGAACTGAATTTTCACTTCCTCCTTCTGATAGTGGGTGAAAATGAGCGAGAAACATGTGTGTCAGGCTCTGTGATGGCCTTGAACTAATGGAGCTGTTCCACTGAAAAGAGCCACTCCCCATTTCCCAGTCCCAATTCCAAACCCATCCCACATCCTGCAGCTCCAGCGCAAAGCTGAAGCAATTTGCTTTCTTGATGAAAGAAAGAGAACGGACCCTCCTCGGCGCAGTTTTCTGTGCTGGCCTTGGGCTTTCCTTTGTTTTACTTGCTCGTGTGTCACAGCAACTCAGACATTCAAGTGTGAAACCTAAAATTGGGCTAATTGTGATAAGTATTGCCCATTGTCAAGATAACTGGATTTAAACCAGGTGTGATGGTGCACACCTTTAATTCCAGCACTTGGGAGGCAGAAGCAGGCGGTTCTCTGTGTGTCAGGCCAGCCTGGCCTACAGAGTGAGTTCCAGGCTAGCCAGGGCTACACAGAGAAACCCTGTCTCAAAAAAAAAAAAAAAAGGGAAAAAAAAGATAACTGGATTTGAATTCACCTAGAAGGCATGCCTCTGAGGACATTTCCAGAGAAGTCTAACTAAAGAGAGAGGACTCACTCTGAACAGATACTCCACACTGTGGGCTAAAACTGCACCAAACAGAAAAGGAAACAAAGATGGCCAAGCTAACATGCCATCTCTGTCTCTGTGCTTCCTGGTCCCTCAGACCAAGCGGCTCCCGTCACTACACCCTCTCCACTGTGACATCCTTCTGAGCTATGAGCCAAATTAAACACTTTCCCCATTAACTTGTTTTCTCTGGTATTTATCTGTCATAGCTGGAGCCCAGTAAATAATATAGTAGCTCTTAATGCAGAAGAGAAACTTCGAGAAAAACATGCCAGTGACTAGCAGTTCAAGTTGCTATGGAAGAAAACAGGCACAGACTGGAGACCAAGCAGAGGTCGTTTCAGAAGGCATAAAGAAACCCTCTGGAGTATCCAGTTCTTCTTTGCTCTTGCCTTGTTCCCTCCAGATGGCTTTTCTTTCTTGAAGTTTTCTTCTGTGCCTTTTATAAATTAAATTTCTCTTTTTAGCTTATGTATAATGGTAATGCACACAGATGTGGTACCATGATACATATACATTGTGCAATGGTTAAGTCAGATTAAACATATATGTCTCCTACTGTGTGTATTATTTCTTTGTGCTAGAAATATTTCAATGCTCTCTCTCCTAGATGTTTTTTTAAATGTACAGCACTTTATCACTATCTGTGGTCATTCCATTGTGAACCAGCACCCCAGCATTTATTCCTATCTAACTGGTCCCCACTGACCCACCTCTCCCTGTCCTTATCTCCTGCCTGGTCCTCCACACCAGGTAGGCAATCACCACTCAACTCTCAACTTCAGTGGGAATCATTTTCTTTCTTTCCTTCCTATTTCATTATGGGCCTTTTATTTGAAGAGTGGATCCTTTTGGCCCTTCAGCCTGCCAAGCCCAAGACCTTCAGTAGATTAGAGCAGCTGAGAAAGTGAATTATGGAAGACTTCTAATTTCTTTTTTTCACCTTGACATTTTGATAATCTATGTTTTCTAGGACTGGACAGCAGTTGCCTTGATGCCAAAGGTCACAGAGTTTCCACAAACGCTGAGTCCCTGGACTTCCTTCAGGTCCTGCAAGGCAGTTGGACACAGAGGGAAGGGCATGAGAAGGAGCAGAGCATCATGGGAGAACAATAAATACACATAGCAAACCATGATCCTGGGAAGGGAAAGATGCCCTTCTGCTCCATCTCTTCTTCTCAGTCTCCAGTCCTTTATGTCTGTGCCAGAGGGAGTAATGAGGAGGTCTGGTGACATCCTGAGACTGGGATTCCAACATTTCCCATGACATTCATGTCTACATATTAAAAAGAAAACTAGGTTTTGGCAGCATTACCCAGAAGTCATCTCATTTAATTGTATCTATCTATCTATCTATCTATCTATCTATCTATCTACCTACCTATTTGTATTGGTCTATCTATCTATAATCATCTATTAAGCATACATCTATAAAGAAAGCACTATCTCTAATGTTCATATAAATCCATGCAGTTCTTATCATTAGGAGGGGATAATCCAATTTTATTTTAAAATTTTGTTTTATTATTTTGTATTTATACAATGTTCAGGATTTGTTTTTTAGGAACGCATTAATGATTGTATTATTTATAGTTTAATTTGTTGGGTAACAGTCTTTCTTTAATTTTTGCATGTGTTGTTTGTCCGTATCAGCTCCTTTATAATTTGGGCTCACTTATTTTCACACTGGAAACAGAACGAACTATCTTCCTGTAGAAGCAGACACTATCATGTGCTCCATTTCTGAGGCGGTGCCATTGCTGCACTGCTGGACCTTAAACGGAGCCCGCCCTTTCAAGATTTCAAAGCCAATTACCATGGTGATCTCAATTAAGACCTCGTAGTCAGGACTGAAGCATCGAATGCTATATCTCAGCTGCTCAGGTTACTTAGGAGACACTCAGATCAAATATCCCGGAGGAAAATCCATAGAAACCTGCCCCATGATGTTTTGGTCCCAAGTCAAGTGGGCCAGACTCAGAGACTGGGCAGGATGGGAGAGGGGGCGGGGACGGGGCAGGGACGGGGCGGGGGCGGGGACAGGGGCGGGGACGGGGCGGGGGCGGGGTTAGTGAGCAAGTGTTGAAAGACAAATGGAGTATCCTTTCCCAATCACAACTATCTCCCTCTCAAGCAGCTTATCAGCCTTTGGGGCTGCCAAGCCAAAGACTATTTCTCAGCTTGTCAAATTGGCAAAGCCTCTCCATTACCCACCTCCTGAGGGTTGGTTCTGGAAGAAGCCTTTAGCATCTAGGGCCTTGTGTGACCATGTTTTTTGCAGTTCTTAAAAATAAAGAACCTTTGAGTCGTCATAGTGAGCTGGGAATGTAGCTCAGTTGGTAGAGCTCTGGTCTAGAGTACATGAAGTGTTGAGTTCAATCCCCAGCATGAAACTCAACATTCAGGAAGTGGAGACAGAAGGATCAGAAATTCAAGGTCATCTTCAGCTCCATACTAAGTTAGCTTGAAGCCAGCCAAGGGTACTGTCTCAAAAAAAGAAAGAGAGAGAGAGAAAGGAAGAAAGAAAGAAGAAATGAAGACTGGCAGAGCTTAGATGCCCACATTCAAAGCAGAAAACTTTAAGAAGGAGAAACATGAATACATTTCTTCGTGTCTGTTGTATGATCCTTTTCCTGTGGGAATGTGGCACAAATGCCCACTCACTCTAAAGGGCACAGGACCAACAGGAGACCAAAAAAGGAGGCCACCCAAGTCCAACTTGGACAACCAGCTTATTGGAGTTGGTTGCTCCCAGGAGTATAGATGAGAGGTTGCCCACAAGAGTGTGGATGAGATGTTGCTCCCAGGAGTATGGATGGGAGGTTGCTCCCAGGAGTAGAAAGGACCCTAAGGGGCTTCATCACAGAGAAGCCCACATCATAGGTGACAGCTCCTGGAAGCTGCAACCCTAGAACTCTCTACAAGAACTGCAAACAGCTGGACTAGTCAGAAAGGCTTCTCCATGCACCTGTCTTCTCTCCCCACAGTTCTTTACTGCTCTGTACCCTTGGAGGGACCCCGTGGATCTTGCTGGTTTCAGCTCTCCCAGGACTTGAGAGACTTATTTGCTTCCTGCATGTCCTGAGCCTCTCTCTCTCCTTCCTCCTTCCTGGAAGGAGTGCCAGAGGATATGGCTGCACTCACTGTCCCTTCCCAAAAGCAGGCAAATGGATTGTATTACTGGCTCTCTTCTATGTGGCTGGACAATTATTGAAACAGTATTTAAGGTCAGCACAAGCCCCGCCCCCCAGTTTGACAAGTCCCGCCCCCCAGTTTGACAAGCCCCGCCCCCCAGTTTGTCATTGCACTGGGTTAGTGAATTCTTCATCTTTTTATCACTTTCATGAGTCATCCTATTTGGGGGTTTGCTATGTTAATAAAACTTGATTTCAAAATCCACAAAGCGTTATACCAGTACTTGGTTTAACTACTGGGACTCAATGCTCTAGCATGCAAACAGAATCTCCAAACAGAGTCTAAGTTAGTAATACATTTCTACTACATGTGCCGCATGCCACAGATAGCACCCTCATCAGCATGGTGTTCTGATGTGAGTATGCCCCAGCCCTCTAAGCTGGCAGCCTTAATTTGCTTTCAGAGAGATCAGAAAGGCATGTCATCCCTCTGTTTCAAATTCAGTCACACCCTGCCCCCAAGAGGAACCAAAAGAGGAAGGCACAACCTTGGTGTGGTGAAGGTGGCCAGTGAGCACATGCAGAGTCATAAACATCACCTCCAGACACCACTGTGGCATGCACACACCGGCCTCACCTCAGTGTCCTGAGGCCCAGCCTCTGCTCTTGCCTTGGTCATTTCCCATCGAGCAGTTGACATCCTTCACAGGCCATTTTTCTGACTTACACTTATAGCTGCCATCCACCAATATCTTCCTTGTGTGCAGAGAATTGGAGTACTGTAAGTGTCCAAGAGAAGTTCAGTCACGTGCCTAAGGTACACACAGCTAGGAAGTCCAGCTGGGATTGGACAAAGCATCCCTCAAGAACCTAGAGGTCCTAATATTTGTACAGTTCTTTCTGCCTTGATTTCCTTTTGCCCCTGTCCCTTTAAAATAGAAGTGATTGTAGTGATTCCTTTATAAGGGTATTGTGGGGGGAAAGAAACAATAAGATGTCTGGCAGAGTCTTGTGTCTAGTATAATCTCGGCACTCAGTAAGTGGGGGTGGAAAAATCAGAAGTTCAAGGTCATCCTCAGCTACACACCAAGTTTGAAGTCAGCCTAGGATCTGTCTGTTGCTGTAAATGGCTGATAATTTGCAGGAAGCCACAGTCGTGAGTGGCTGAACCAGGGCTCCCAACAGAGTGCCTGCCCCTTACAAGCATTCTCTTCTGTCAGTCTGAGCCATGGCAGGCACCACAGGCACCACACAGAATCTTACCAGCACAGAATTAGCACTCAGGGAATATCCCTTTCAATCCTTTCTGTCACTAAGGGACACACCCAGGCACAAAAATACCTACCTCTTTAATGTCGTATCCAACTTGGGAAGGAGAGGCAGGACTCAGCTCTACCCCATCCTTCCTTTCCCAATCCTACACACAAGATACAGTGTAAAGTACATAAAATCCAAGACATATTTTTTTTTTGGGGGGGGGGTTTAAGACAGGATTTCTCTGTGTAGTTTTGCGCCTTTCCTGGAACTCACTCTGTAGAAAGGTTGGCCTCGAACTCACAGAGATTCGTCTGGCTCTGCCTCCTGAGTGCTGGGATTAAAGGCGTATGGCACCACCGTCTGGCTCCAAGACACATTTTTTTAAAGATATATTTATTTATTATGTTTACAGTCTTCTATTTGCATGCCAGAAGAGAGCGCCAGATCTCATTACAGATGGTTGTGAGCCACCATGTGGTTGCTGGGAATTGAACTCAGGACCTCTAGAAGAACAGTCAGTGCTCTTAACCTCTGAGCCATCTCTCCAGCCCCCAAGACACATTTTTTAAAAGTAGCTTCACGTCATTGTCCTCTGCCTTCCTCATTGACAGCTTGTTCCATTCTAATGCCCTTAGGCTGGAAGGTGACCCTAGTTAATTATGGCGCATCATCTGCCTTGTGTCAAGCACAAGGTTTCATCGCTCATATATAGTCAGACACATCGGAAACATTTTGTTGTGTAAAGTTAACATTTGCTGGAAACTGAGTTGCCCAGTTCCAGTTTTCTAGTTTCAGTTCTGATGAAAATTGGCAGTCCCCTGCTGTTTTGAGACATACTGCTTTTAGCTCTTTCTCCTTGAAAACTCTTTTAGTGTATACTTCATAAAAGACACCTGACTTGTTCTCTGCTCTTGGAACCATCTTTACAATGATAAGAAAATCCCTTTGGCCTTAGTTTGGATCACTATATTCACAGAAAAATCGTAACAGCTTACAATGTTTCTAGTAGGAAGCAGCATGTGACTCACTTCCTCAGTGATTTCTTATCTTTCTACCCTTTCCTCTACTGTCTTCCCAGAAGGTCAGAAAACTTGTCTGGGGCCCAATGAACTCCCTGGTACCCAGCATTCCAAGCAGCTATGAACATGCCTTTTGCTATATTTTAAAAGCATGGCTTAGTCTGTTACTGAAGTGCTTACTTAGGTCATGAATTTAATTCCCAGTACATACATTAAAAATCCAGCCATGGGCCACCTGTACAGTGGTGATGTACACCTTTAATCCCAGCACAGAGGTCAGCAGACCTTTGAGTTTGAGGGCAGCCTGGTCTGCAAAGTGATTTTCGGGACAGCTAGAGCTACACAGACAAACCCTGTCTCAAAGAAAGAAAGAAAAGTTAGAAGGAAAGAGGAGGGAGGGAAGGAAGGAAGGAAGGAAGGAAGGAAGGAAGGAAGGAAGGGGAGAGGAGAGGATAAGACAGGAGAGGAGAAGAGAAGAGAGGAGAGGAGAAGAGAGGAGAGGAGACAAAGAAAATCAGCCATGGGGGTGCACGCTTGTAACCCCAGCACACTGAGGAAGTGGAGACAGGCAGATTGCTGGAACTTGTGCTCCCATTCAAAGACCCAGAACATGGCACTATCGGGAGATGGTGGGATCTTTAAGGTGTGGGGACCAGGGGAAGATCTTTTGGTCATTGTGTCCTTGAAGGAGATCTGGGGACACAGCTCCTTTCTCTTCTTTTCCGGGTCCTAGTCACAGAAATTTGTAGTTTTGTTATGCCCTAAACTCTACATAGTAATGTTCTGCCTTGCAGAAGGGCCCAAAGTTGCAAGGCTAACAAACCACGGTCTACAGTTTCAAAACTGGGCCCGAAATACACCTCCTTTCCTTGTATGTTGATTTTCCGATATTCACTGCAATAACAGAAGCTTACCATCAAAGCCCTCACAAAAAAGAAGCTTCTTTTGTTCTGGGGTAAATGGACCGTCTTCATCATTGCTCCTACTTGTTCATTCCACTCAGAGTAGTTCTTTAACCTGGATCATGTTCACATTAGATAAGTCTTTCAACTGGGATGGGATAAGGGCTTAGGATACCCTAAGACTCTGGAAATAATCTTTGGCTCTGGTATTAGTTAAGGATAGGCCATGACCTATCTTTGTATCTGAGATTTGACCTATAACAGCATATAAAGTCATGTCTGTTGGGCCCAAAGCCCCACCACCACCACAAAATGTCAGTGCTGCTGACACCATCCTAAACAGAAGGATTTTCCCCAGGGAAACAGAAGGATTGTTATTGGGTAAACAAGCCTAAAAGTGGGCTTCTGCTTACCAGAAAAGCAAGTCTCTTAAGAGGAGATCTAGTCTCCTGTTTACCAGGAACCACCCATAATTGTCTGGGAATTAACTTTTCCCTAAAGGTTAACTACCTTGGGTAAGAGCCCCTAGATCTGGGTCAATATGTCAGCTCAGATTCCCACCCCCACTGACTCTTGTATAAAATCTGCTTGCTTTTCTGCCATTTTGCTCTTCTGTCTGAGCTCACCACCACCACCACTGAGACATGGTCTTGGCAGTTTGATCTGAAATAAACCTTTCTTTTCTACCCATGGATCAGTCTACAGCACCACTTACAATGTCAGGTGTGAAGAGTGTGACTACCTCCACGCTGTTTGATTCTGTGAGAGTTCATCAAACTTGCACCTGAAAATCCCCACATCACTTCAACTGCACCAGAAGAGAAGGAAGAGGAGGTACTTACTATGCCCCTGTTCGGGTCAGGAGAACATGAGATGTACTAGTACCGAGGGAACTTGCAAGGTTTGGAGTGAGGAGTTCAAAGTGAGACAAATTTATGATGTAAAAGTATTTTTCCAGTTTCTGGAGGCAGTCCCCACATCCTTATCTTATGGTCCTTTCCTCCACCTTTAGAGGCAGAAAGCAGAACTTTTCAAATCTCACTCTGATGCTGAGGACTATGACTTACTCTTTTACTTTTATAAGGTCGCTCACAGGACTAGTCTCACCCAGGTAACCCAAGATAACTGTCCTGTGTCGAGATATTTAAATTAAACATACATGCAAAGCCCCTTCTACCATGTGAGATAACATGTTCGCAGGTCCTGACATTTAAGACTTAAACATCTGTGTGATCTAATGTTCCATGAAACTCCTTGATGGTCATCCTTGATGGACTCCTTGATGGTTATCCCCTGATAGACTCCTTGGTCATCCTTGATGGTCATCCTTGGTGGACTCCTTGATGATCATCCCTTGATGGACTCCTTGGTCATCCTTGATGGTCATCCTTGGTGAACTCCTTGATGGTCATCCCTTGATGGAGTCCTTGATGGTCACCCTTGATGGTCATCCCCTAATAGATTCCTTGATGGTCATCCCCTGATGGACTCTTTGGTCATTCTTGATGATCATCTTTGGTGGACTCCTTGATGGTCATCCCCTGATGGACTCATTGATGGTCATCTCCTAATGGACTCCTTGATGGTCATCCCCTGATGGACTCTTTGGTCATTCTTGATGGTCATCCTTGGTGGACTCCTTGATGGTCAACCCTTGATGGACTCCTTGGTCATCCTTGATGGACTCTTTGGTGGTCATCCCTTCCTGTCATTCCCTTTGTCCATTTTGATGGGACATAAACTAACTCGAGTCCATTCTTCATCAGCATGCTGTGGTTATAAGCATCAGACACCTGGGCAGCACACATACTTCCCCCATAGACACACCTTTCTTCCTGGCTCAAGCATATCCTTGCCCCTCAGCCCTTCACCCTCACCTCCAGGAGTCTGATTTCTAAGTCCCATCTCATAACATACCCGGCACTTGCCACACGACCAGAATCACATAGTCTTTCTCCTTTAAAACCCCATCACATTCTATTTTTCTTGAAACCAATACTTATATGTCATACAATATGCATATATGGCACATGCATAAACCATATGCTAGATTTGTATTTATGCAGCAAACATGTAGTATTGTGACAGAAACTTTTGATAGGTCTTTACTGTATATTAAGCTTTTTCATATAGGACCTAGAGTGTAAGTCATTGGTAGAGTGCTTGTCTAGCATGCCTGAGGCTCTGGGTTCCATCTCCACACTGCAAAAACTATGTATTTTTTTAAATTTACTATGTAAGTTTGGTATTATTGTCAAATTTTAGATACAAAGAAACAAAATCTGAATTCAAGCTAACACTCTAAAAATAATAGTCTTGATACAAATGTCCAGTCTAGATTATGGCTTTCTGGTTACTCATTGTCAGTTACTTTTAAGCCTCTCTGATGAATGGAAACTTAAGTCACAGACGGGGTCTTCTCTTTGTGTCTATTATACTCAACAATCAATAAAAATTTATTGAATTCTTAGCTGGAGTTATCCTTCCATGTGTTTGTGCTGTGGCACATTATACCTACATGAATGGAGGGTGTACCCACTCTCCTAAACACTGGGTAGGTACTCTTTTCTTGTTTAATTCCAACATGAATTATCACCACTTTGAATAGAATTACAGTGTTGGGAATGGGAGAGATCACATGTGGTGATTTGGATGAGAATGTCCACCATAGGCTCAGATAAGTGAACCCCGCAGCCAGTCCAGACAAACCTGTGTGCTCCAGGTTCAGTGAAAGGCCTTGTCTCAAAAACGGGCAAATGTGGAGAACCATTGAAGAGGACAATGGATGCTGACCCCTGGCTGACCCCTGGCTGACCCCACACGAGTACACACATGCATGCTACCCACCCCAGGATTGTGTGTACAAACATACACCACCACCACCCACACACACACACACACACACACACACACGTACACGAAAGTGTTTCAAAGAGACAACCTCATTAAAAGGAAAGCTGTTAGCATACTTTGAGTGGAATATGGGTCACTAGCCAGCACAGATTAAGCTTCACTAAAACGTATGACTTTGACTTCACCTTGTTGCAGAACAAACTTTTGTGAAGTGTTAGCTTGTTCAAAAGAAGTCAGGCTGGAGGTAGGGGAGGGTATAGTCAGGATATATTGGGTGAGAGAAGAATAAACAAAAATACAAAAATAAATTTAAATAAGTAAATAAAACAGAAGCCAGGCTTACCATTTCAGTTATTTCTGGCCTCTAACTACACAGGCTTCCTTTTCTTTGTCCACCTAACCCTTGAACTTTGTTGCATTCACCATTGGAGAGGCGTTTTGTTTTGTTTTGTTTTGTTTTGTTTTGTTTTGTTTTGTTTTAAGAACAAAGATCATGATAGCATGACTTCCACACTGTTCAAGTTTGTGGGATCATCTAGAACAAAACTAGATGCAACCAAGTTAATTATAGAAAACCTGTCAGAATTGCCACTGTCTTTTCTTATTTTATAATCAAGGGGACCAGTTGCCATATTCTCAAAATCTTACAGGCCATAAAAAATTCCCACCACATTCAAATCACATTTATCAAGTGAAATTATTCTAACTCACACAACTTGTGTAAGATTTTCCAAATTTGCACAACTCAAATTCAACATTTAATGTGCTATATATGATAGACACTAATTTTGCTATGCGTGCATAAGCTTCCAGTGGAAGACCTCTGAAACACAGTACCTTTATAAGTGTATTAAGTTCCTCTAAAGCAGTAGGTCAAAACACATACTTTGTAGAGGAAAGCACTGTTCTCAGCTTTATTTACTTAACTACTAACATTCTCATAATGGCTGCTTGAAGAGAGGCATGCTACCAAGGCAGAGGCTGCCAGCCCTGCTTTGCCATGAGAATCCAGTCTGAATGACCCGGGACTCTTGAGCCAGGTGTCTCCCCAGGTCCATCCTGTCAGTCTGACTGCCAGCTAATCCTTGTTCTTCTTCAGAAGCACAGGTTTCTAGAGACCAAAGCCTGCTGTAACA
This sequence comes from Onychomys torridus, assembly GCF_903995425.1. Taxonomy (NCBI): domain Eukaryota; kingdom Metazoa; phylum Chordata; class Mammalia; order Rodentia; family Cricetidae; genus Onychomys; species Onychomys torridus. The sequence goes on from NC_050447.1 coordinate 10,109,240, forward strand.
GTCAGACTGGGTTACATTTGTCTATTCTCTAGACTCAAAAACGTGTTTCTGGGAAATAGAGAGCCCTAGATTTTAGCTCAAAATGCACTTTTGCAGGGAGAAGCTTCCTATTTGCAGCCAGATTTGTATTTTTAAGTCTTTTAGGAGTTTGAACTTCGGGTCAAAACAGGAGGTGTTTTGTACGTAAAAATAAGGGCTTTGCTCTGTTCCCAGAGCCTTTCTGTCCAGCCTTTCCTGGGAACTACTTTAAGCTATTAAGCATTGTACCGCCTTACCCCAGCTGAGGAGGTTTGAGCAGTCAATGGCTGCAGGGGTGGAGAGTCGGGTTCTTCATGGATATGTCCCCTGGTCAGCTGCCCATGCCCCAGTGGGAGTCTATACCTGGGCACATATAAGTGGCACTAATTGGACTCGGTGAGTTCAAAAAAAGAGAACATGAAATTAAGAGCAAACTGGAGAAGTGTGGGAGGAGTTGGAGGCCATCGTGCAAGGAGAATATAATCGAAATATATTGTATAGATGCATAAAATTCTCAACTGGTAAATACCATAAATATTTAAACACACACACTACAATTACAGGAGCATGTTCCAAAACTTCCCACCTGTCCAAATCTTTAAAAATTTCTGTGGCATACATTTCACTTACAAAATACAATGTGGTAGAAATTTTAATTTGCTCCTCTCAGAAACAGATTAAAAGTTTCTGAAATCTGCACTTTGAGAATAAGATTAGAGAGATTAAAGACAATTACACTAAACAATGGATTGTTGCTCAAGCTCATTCATCTATCAGCTTGGAGTCCCTTATCTCAGTCTTGGAGTCACTCTTTGTCAAGGCCTTTGGCAGAACAGTAAACATTACCTGCTCTACCAGAAGCATCATCTGGGTTCCAGAGCATTCCCAGCAGAAAAGGCTGTAAGTTCCAGGGAGCAGGCTGGGTCTCTCTCTGTTCATGTACCTAGCCAAGTTCTGCTTCTAGATAAAGGAATGAATGAATGAGTGAGTGAATAAGTGAGTGAGGGAGGGAGGGGATGATGGATAAATGAATGAAGTGAGTGAGGGAGTGGATGATGGATAAATGAATAAATGAAGTGAGTGAGGGAGTAGATAATGGATAAATGAATGAATGAATGAAGTGAGGGAGTGGATAATGGATAAATGAATGAATGAAGTGAGGGAGTGGATAGATGGGTGGATGGATAAACGGATGGGTGTATAGGGGAATGAATGAATGAATAATTGGATGTATGAATGAGTGAATGAGTGGGTAGCTGAGTGGATGGATGGATGGATGGATGGATGGATGGATGGATGGATGGATGGGTGGTTGACTGAACAAACAAATGTGTTTACTCAAATCCTGGGGTAAGGAATGCTCCTTTTGAGAGAGAGCTGTCTCTGCTTTTATTTCCAGAAAGCATCTGACAGTTAAGCTGGCAGCTCTGGTACACCTAACTCCCGATGAACAATGGTGTCATGTGTGGCTAGTGCACTGGTAGTCTCAGAGGGGAAACATTACAGTTGGTGAGATGGACCAGAAACGTTCTGAAAGGACAAGGTGAGACAACCCACTGTCTGTGACTGAGACAATCTCGTTAACCTTGTGTAGTTAGAGTTTTCCTGCCTGGCCCAGTTAGGACAAATCTCTCTTACCCGCCAGTCCCACAGTCACTCAGACCCAAACAAGTAAACACACAGAAACTTATATTGTTTAGAAACTGTATGGCTATGGCAGGCTTCTTGTTATCTACCTTTTCTATCTTAAATTAACCCATTTCTGTTAGTCTATACTTTGCCACATGGCTTGTGGCTTACCAGTACCTTTACATGTTGCTTTTCATGGCGGCTGCTGGTGGTGTCTCCCCAGCCTTCTACTTCCCAGAATTCTCTTCTCTCTTGTCCCTCCTATACTTCCTGCCTGGCCACTGGCCAATCAGAACTTTATTTACACAGAGCGATATCCACAGCACTTCCCCTTTTCTTTTTTTTTTAAGGAAGGTTTTAACTTTTACATAGTACAATTACATATAACAAAATAATTATCAAGCAAGAATTACAGTTACAATATTAAAGAAGATATCCTATCTATCTTATATTTGTGAGTTTAAGGTTTTATATCTAACGTATCTTTTATCATAACTTAGAAAATTATAACTATTTAGTCTTCAACCACATCAAAGACCTCAGAAGGATATAATATTACCTGAGAACCGGGAGAAGGATGCAAGCAACTTTTGGGAGTCTTGCAGGGTAGACAGAGACAGCTGGCAGCCTGAACAGTCACCTAATGTTCCTTTGTAATGTTGGGGCATTTGTCTTCAGCCCACAGGGCTAGAGTCTCTCGGTCACTTCTCTCAGTGTCCTGTAGAATGTCTGTCAGTTTCCTCTGTGAAGCAGGAGCCTGAGGACCATTTTGTCAAGCAAAGTTCAGTGGTCATCTTTCTATGGGTCCTGCATGTCCAGTTGATCGAGCAGTCCAGACAAGAACAGTTTCTTGCCCAAATGGCTATTTTTGCCAAGGTGAAGATAAACTCCATATGAAGTGTCTTCGATGCCCATCCTCCTCTCTGAAGTAAATTGGTGCTGCCAGGAGCAGCCATGTCTCATTGCCCAGAAAGTCTAAATTTTGAAAGTATTTTAAATGTCATATTCTGTAGGTCTTTGAAGTATTTGAAGATTACCTATCTATCTGAAATATGTCTATGTATATCTAGAAGACTTAACTAACATGGCTACGAGTATGATTATCATAGATGACTAATTATTAATCTATTTTTAATTATCCATTTCAATTTAAAATGAGCTATACAAACATAATACCTTAAACACGATTAAAAATATACACACAGTATAACAAAATTAACTTTAAGTTTGTATCAATAGACTAAAATCTATACCAATGTAAAACATTTTAAATGAGTTGTTGCTCTTTTAGAAATAAGTTCATTAATCTACCCTTTCATCCTATCATATCTATATCATACCCCCTTTTTATCTTTAGAAAGAGATTGTATTTATAATCAACCTGTTTTAAATAAAATAGCGGTTTTTCTCTGTCCCACACCAGAGGGCTCTTTTGATTTGGGACACAAGAAGCTCTTAACCTTTTATTTTAACAATGTGCTTGGGTTTAGAGAATAAGTGAGCCAATTCCATCTCCAAAGCTAGCTGGGAATTTGGGCGTAGTTTTTCTTACTACTTCCTGCTGGAGGGGGGCGCTGTATCTTATGGGGACATAAAGAAAAATTTAGGATTATGGAGTAGTACATGAGGGTAAACCTCTGAGCCAGTTGCCTTGAAACCATTCTGGATGTTGGATCATCTGTGCCACTGTGTCATCGGAGACCTTTCAGGTGGTCTTGGCTGATCAAACCTGATGTATCTTAATCTGGAACAAATCCACAGCCTCTGGCTTTCTGTGGAAACAAAAGCAGAGACTCTTTTCCAAAGCAACATATCCTTATATCCAAATTTTGAAGTCAAGTTACCTTTAAAATTTACATATTTATTTAACTCAACAGCTTTTACGATCAAATCTTTTTCTTCAGTTAAAAATCCCAAAGACAACATAAACCAGATTCTCTGTGTAATATCCATCTTTGTAAGACTGAAATGCCGCTGTGGCTGCTGGCTCCGCCCATCTCAGCTTCCCAACATGGCGGCGGTACAATTTACCACCAGCTCTGGGTCTGGAGCCATGTGTACCATCAGCTATCAGAAGCAGTTCTATCAAAGCAGTGTATAGCCCAGAAACTTTTTTTTTTTTTAAACTACCAAAGGCTAAATCCACCACGCAGCAGAGTAAAGTGCTGCTTGTAGACTCCTCATTCCCGCCACACTGTAGGTCAGACACACATGCCAGGAACCCGCCATAGTAGCTGAAAGCGGCAGGCTGCCGCTAACTTGAGAGAGACAATTAGGAAGCTGTTTTTAGCTCTGTCTTAGAATCTTTTTTCTCAGGTTTTAGGTGGAAACTCTTGCCCCACGTTGGGCGCCATTTGTAGTTAGAGTTTTCCTGCCTGGCCACTGGCCAATCAGAACTTTATTTACACAGAGCGATATCCACAGCAACCTTGTCTTTTTATTTGTCACCTTTATGTATAAGCTCATCTCATAGTAGATGTTTATGAGGAGCAGCTTCATGGTTTTTTATTAATCTGGTTTTTTTTACAACCCACCCGCAGCCTCCCCCCACCCTCCCCTCTCAGTCCCTCTCCCCCATTCTCCCTCACACACCCCCACTCCCCTCCTCTTCTGTCTCCATCTAGAAAAGGGCAGGCCTCCCATGAATAACAACAAAACATGGCATTATCAAGTTTCAATAAGACTAAACACCTCCATTAAGGCTGTGCAAGGCAACCCAGTATGAAGAGCAGAGTCCCAAAAGCCAGCAAAAGAGTCAGAGACAGCCCCTGCTCCCACCGTTAGGAGTCCCACATCCCACAAGAGGACCAAGCTACACAACTGTTAACATGTATGCAGAGGGCCTAGGTCAGTCCCACACGGGCTCCCTGGTTGTCAGTTCAGTCTCTGTGAGCTCCTATGAGTCCAGGTTAGTTGATTCCATGACATTTCTTGTGGTGTCCTTGACCCCTCTGGCTTATACACTCCTTTCTCCTCCTCCTCCACAGGATTTCTGAATTCTGTCTAACATTTGGTTGTGGGTCTCTGCATCTGCCTTCATCAGTCACTAGATGTCACCTCTCCAGTGACAACTAGGCCAGGCACCAATCTGGTCACAGGAGACAGCAGCCTCGTGTTTTAAAAGTTGTGACTTATGTCACCTCCAAGGGTATAGCACACTTCCTACAACCCACCTTCTCCTGGAAGGGTATTTGTGCTCCAGTCTGACTGATTCAACAGTGAAATGTATATACACTCATTTTTGGCACAAATGTGTAAGATAAATTCTTAGAAGCAAGATACTTTCATATTTAGATATTGTGTAAGTATTTTCAAATCTGCCATTCCTCCAACACTCAGAACACCAGGGAACAGTAAGTTGGTTGAGTGACCACAGCCCTCTATGATGTCATTATCAAAGGTCTTTTCTAAACAACCTGCATATGCCTCATGCCACACACCCTGAGAGTCATGCTCACCTGACAGAGGAATGATCCTCCAGAGCTAGTTTACCAGAGAGGTCATCTCAAACTGTGATCAAATGCCTCCCTCTGCTATTACATGGGGCCATAGGAATTTTGACTCAACTCTTCAGACACTTCTTAGTTTCTACCAAGCCAAAGAGAAACACACTGTTTTACTAGCAGCCGGCAGCAAACGTGCTTAGATGCCTTTGCTAAAACCTCCAAGGAGGCTACGTATTTAAGAAAAGGCCAGTGTCTTATCTACCCTTGAACAAGGATGGGCCTCTTCATAGAATGCCATCAGACTTGTCCATTATCTTCTGCTCAGTTTTTCTTACCCCTCAGTACTGAAGGTATATAACACAAAGTCTTTGGACTTAGGGACACTAAGGACACTAGTATGTAAGGATTTTCTACAGTGTACATTTTTTCTAACAAAAGAGTAGTCATTGGGTGAATTAGCAATAGCCTGGGTCAGTTCTCACTGAGGATACACATTTGAAGCTATTAGCAATTTGATTTGGGAATCCAGAGCATAAAGGCATAAAGGGATTCAAATGGCAATCAGTCTAGTCTTTCCATTAATCCGCAGGGGCTTCCTGGGATTCTGGTAATGTATCAAGGCATTTCTACTCTTGCTAAAATTGTCCTTTCAACCTGCTGTTGCATTAACACAAGAGATAAATATATGGAATATCTTTCAGCAGAAATGTTTTGGTTAGGTCTCAAACCCAGGACAAACAGCTAACTGAGCTGCCGATTTAATGCATCAAATCATACCTGGCCCCCAGGTTTTCCCAGCATCCTTCAGTCCCTCCCTGTTACAGGATATGGCTGCTGTACTGCTACCCCTACCCTGAAGTCTCCAGCCCAGGGTCAGGGCTGCCCTTCCCCATATAATCCAGCTATTTTGGTTATCCGGCCCCTTTGGTCTACCCTTCACCCTCCTGCCCTCTTGGTCTGGCCCTCGCTTCCTCTCCTCACATGCCCAGGCTCCGGGTCATGTTCACTCTGAACTCTCCCAGATGTTCCTGCCTCTGGCATGCTCTCCCTTTTATCTACAATAAACATTCTCCTCCACCATACATAGGAGCAGTCATGTCCTTCCTTTTTCATTTCTTTTTTTTTTCTTTCAGTTTCCATCCTCCAGCTTTCAGCCGAAGGAAGCTCCACCCCCTGCTGAGTCCGCTTGACAGCTGCCAGGACAATTTACACAGATTTTAAGAAGGAAATGTAAAGTCCTTTGCATAGTTCCCTGATGCCCTTTCCAGTTGCAACAAAGTACGGAGGAGGCCACCTGACGTTTTCATTTGTTATCATGAATCTTTTCAGGGTCTAATCTACACAAACCTAAGAAAGTGGAGCATGTGTGTCTCCCTTCTTCAGAACCCACGGATTCATCCATGTCCAAAACTGTGGTCTTGATCTTTAGTTAACTCTCTGGAATAGGCACCAGAAACATCGTTGGAAAACAGATGGAAAACTGTGCTACCTCAGAACAACACTTGGCACAGGAATGAGGCATCTATCTCTCTTAAAAAGCCCAGGCTGCTGTTTGTGAGGTTATCCTTCAAAGCAGCAGGTGTTACCTGCAAGTGTCAATCTTTTGTGTGGTATTTTGGGACATTTCTTTCTCCTATACTTTTCTACCATGCATCAATGTAAATGCATTTTTATAATCTGAAAAATAAAACCAGTCTTAGAAAAAGCAGGATGTCCATCGAAAGTTAGGAAATGTAATACAAGTGCAGAATCACATGATGAAGCTCAGCTCAGAGGACAGAAACACTCCAGACAGAAAGGTTAGATACCCAGGGCCTCTGTCTGGAAAGGACAGCACGCCATCTTTCTGGAAAGCCTTTGTCAGTGTGTATCAGGAACACTGAGAAGGTCCACTCTAAATGGCCTAGAAGTTTGGTTGGCTTTTTGTAGTGTGTACAAAGAAAAGAAGTAAATATGCAAAGATCTACATTTTAACATATTCATCTTACTTTTCTCTGAAATATTGTAAAGTTGCAAGGAAGTATGCCAGAGGAGGTAAATAAAAGAAGGTGACATGGGGTATCTGACAAGAGAATACCCCCAAGAGGCCTGACTAAAGAATGCGGTCTTTAATAACTACCAGCAGGGCTGTCCCAACAGGTCAGTGGGAAGCAGCTGGACCTCCAGTTGATTTGAGTTTTTAAGGGAAAAAAATCTGCCATTGTGACATATACAGGAAGGCGTCTCTGAAGAGCCACAGCAAGCAACATTGTTTACAGTAATGGGGGGGAAAACAGTTCAATGGTCAGGCAGTTCACCTGGAGGTTACAGGTTACATTGTATAGGAATTTAGGGCTGGTCCAGAGACCCAGCTCACTCAAGATACTTTAAGCACTTAAAGTGTTCTGGAATACTTTCATGAAATGGCATAACAGCACTCCAGTAGCCTGCTACAAAGGTACAACATCTTATGATTAAACAATATGGAATTAGTATGAACAACAATGTGTGTATATGCATGTGATTATACTTTAAAGTCTTGGAATATGTTTACAAGAGTGCTGTGAAATAAAGACTAGTTACAGTTTTATATAAAATATTTAATTAATTTAACTTTTTTGGACAGGACACTGTATCCTAAGCTGACCTTGAAGTTATAGCAATCCTCTGCCTTGGACTCTTTTAATTTCTGTTTGAAAAGAAAAACACCATGCATATACATCTTTAAAATTTTTTCTTTTGGCTTATCTGGTCTATGGCCATACTACCCTGAATGCACCTGATCTCGTCTGATCTCAGAAGCTAAGCAGGGTCGGGCCTGGTTAGTACTTGGATGGGATGTATTGGCTTATCTGTATTTTTGAACTTTGTAAAATTAGCATGATTCTTTGTGCAATTTAAAATTTAACATAAATGCAAATATCAATTAGAGGTGCATAATTTATAAAATAGTTCATATAAGATATACATAATAAGTACACACACACACACACACACACACACACACACACACACACACACTTTTTACAATGCTGGAGATTGATTGTTCCAGATACCAGTAAGATCTACAAATGATCTGACACAATCTCACATGATTCCAGCACAGCCTTAAAAAATATCTGCACAGCTGGGCAATGGTGGCACATGCCTTTAATCCTAGCACTTGGGAGGCAGAAGCAGGCGGATCTCTGTGAGTTCAAGGCCAGCCTGGTCTACAAAGCAAGTTCCAGGACAGCTGGACTGTTACATAGAGAAACCCTGTCTCAGAAAAAAAAAATCTGCATAGTTGGGTTCAGTGATGCATGCACTGGGGAGGCAGAGGCAGGCAGATCTCTGAGTTCAAGGTCAGCCTGATCTACAAAGCAAGTTCTAGGCAGCCAGAGCTACATAGAGAAACTCTGTATTGAAAAAAAAAAAAAGAACCCCAAAATACCTGTGCATTTTTTATTTAATAAATGCCGTTTCTAGGAGATTGCAGCCCTATCTGGCTCCACCACTTCCATCTAGAATTCTGTGATCCACTGGAACACCTGATTCATCAGAGCACATGAACCATTGGAGTACCTGACCCATTGGAATACCTGGTCCATTAGAGCACCTAATCCATTGGAGTACCTGATCCATTGGAGTATCTGATTCACTGGAGTACCTGAAGCATTGGAGAATCTGATCCATTAGAGCACCTGGTCCATTGGAGCACCTGGTCCATTAGAGTATTTCATCCATTGGAGCATCTGATCTACCGGAGCATCTGAACCATTGGAGCATCTGATCCACTGGAGCGCCTGGTCCATTGGAGCATTTCATCCATTGGAGCACCTGATCCACTGGAGCACCTGGTCCATTGGAGCATCTCATCCATTGGAGCACCTGGTCCATTGGAGCATCTCATCCACTGGAGTACCTGGTCCATTGGAGCACCTCATCCACTGGAACACTTTATTTCCTCATTCCCTTCAGTCTGCTTCTTCATTGAGACTTCAGGAGAAAACCCAAGAGCCAGTTTTTGGTGATGCTTCAGTCAATGGATATTTATTTCCAGGCTCTGTATGTGGCTCCTTCTTCAGTGTTCTCTAGATTGAATGAAAAACAGGGGCAGTAAAGAAACCAAAATAACCATTCCATGGGTGAAAAAGGGAAAGTTTCCAAAGGCTGTCAGAGAGAAGCAGGAAAGAAAAATGAGTACTCGGGAGGAAGGTAGCCTTTGAGCTAGAGCAGTTTGGGGGTGGGGAGTCTTGAGTAGAGACTGAGGAGCCCGAGACATGCTAACCTACAGGTATATGTTAGTGGAAGAATGACGTGTCCCTTTTGCCAGCAGTAAGAAGAATGGCTTCTGTCAGCAAGAAGGAACCGTCTTCAAGTCCTGGAGGGAACGCTGGCTTTTGTCCAAGTGCCCGACTTTGGGAAAAGGAATTTGGGGGGCCTGACAGATGAGTGGGGTTTGCTTCTATATAAGGAGAGAAAGAGGAAAATATGTTTAAAGAAATTTGATTCAGAGATGGAATGTCACTATGACTGAGTCACTGGCATTGAAAGTGAACTGTAATTTTCGTTGAAAGAGAAATCAGTGTGATTTTACACATCCCATTTTTATGGAAGATTACGTTTCACAGGCTATAAAGAGATTGCAAGTGCAAGAAAAGTAACATCATCACCAGCCCAATTTTGTGATCAAAATGTCTATTTAGGTTCATATTTTAGAGACGCAGAAGACATCTTCAAGGCTGGACATCCTCAAAAGGAAACTCCTTGTGGGAGCTTAGGGACAGTGCTGAGGACCTCAGCACAAACAAAAACTGAGTCCTCTTTTTACCTTGGGGATTAGCCAGCCTGCTTCCATTTTAGGCTTAAAGTCCATCTTATAGTAAAGACAAACTAGGCTCATCCCTGTTTATGATTGAATCTGTTTCTCAAAGATTTGGGCTATGCGTACCTATAACCTCAACTACGAATGGTTCTCTACTGCCCGCTCCAGGAAACAGCAACTCTGTCTTTGCTTCAAAAGGTTACTATAACCATCTTGCAACCCTACCCTTATTTCAAAAGCTTGTGGTGGCTACTTTGTTATGACTACCTCCTTACGACCACCTTGCAACCATGTCTTTGTTTCAGCAGGGACTAACTTGTTAGCTTATGTTCTGCTCCTGCAAGCCTGTTTTCCTCACCAAATCCACCATTTGGAAACTCCCTACCCCTGAGCTATAAAAACCTTGTCTTCCTCATATCCGATGCTGATCTCTTAAACCCACCTTTAGGGGGAGACATCCCATGTACATGAATAAAAATGCTTGCTTGAATTAATTTGGCCACGGTTATGAGGCTCAGTGGTCTTTCTCCTCCCATCTTTAGGATAAACAACTGTCCTCCACACACTGACACCATCCTCACTTGGGCAGGCATGTGATCAGCTATGATCAATCATTAGATGGATCTTAACATCTAGACCCCAAAGATGGGTCAAGGCCATGAAAGTACATAAATAGGACATACTTGGTTTTGAAGAGAAACATGGTTAGTGGGGTGAGGTGAAGGTGGTGGGGGTTTCAGGCTCATAATGACTCAAGTTGGTGGTGTCATTTTGGGAGAGTCTGGGAACTAGAGAAGCAGGGACCAGTTAGAGGAAGTATGTGACTGAGACATACGTCACAGGTCTTTGAAGACACATCCTTGGCCATATCCTATCTGGCTCCTTGTGCTTCCTAATCAGCCATAAAGTGGACATCAGTCCTTTGCCACAGGCCTCTGCTGCCATGATATATCCAGGTACATGGAGCCAAGCAACCACAGAATGAAACCTCAGGCCAGGAGAAGTCATTTCTCTAAGCTGTTTGTGTCTGGCATTCTGTCATAGTAAAGTAAAAGTAACCAGTAGAAGTTATCAGTGACCCCAGGTAAGTCCCTCTGCTTCTTGGGGCCTTAATTCCTTTGTATATAAAATGAAGAATTCCATGTTCTAGTTTCCTCTCTGTTGCTGGGATAAACATGATGACCAGAGCAACTTGGGGAGGAAAGGGTTTAGTTCAGCTTCTGCTTCTAGGCAACAGTCAGTCGGTGAGGGAAGCCAGGACAAGAGTCATGCAGGAACACACACACACGCACAAGCTGGGGGAGAGCTGCTTACTGGCTTGCTCTCTGTTTTCTTACACAGCACAGACCCGCCTGCCTAGGAATGTTCCTGCTCACAGTGAGCCAGGCCCTCCCTCCTCAGTCATCAGTAGAGACAATCTCTTACAGACATGACTGCAGGAGAACCCAATCTGGGCAGTTCTTCAGTTGAAGTTCCCTCTGTATGTTCTGGTTGATGATAAAAGCTAACTGGGAGCTGAGCAGTGGTGGTGCACGCCTTTAATCCCAGCACTCCAGAGGCAGAGGCAGGTGAATCTGTAGGAGTTCGAGGCCAGCCTGGTCTACAAAGCGAGTTCCAGGAAAGGCACAAAGCTACACAGAGAAACCCTGTCTCAATTTAAAAAAAAAAAAAAAAAAAAAGCTAACTGGGACACTCAGTGTAACAATAACAAAGGTCCTGGGGTCTTTTTCTCTTTAAAGCCAGGAAGCTAGTTGAAGTTTAGAAATCCAGTAGTTATGTAAATACATCTTTGTTGGCCACCTACAGACTCACAAATGCTAAGCCTGGGGAAAACATTTGCTATCTGATTTTAGAATACCCAGAGTACATAATTTTGAAGTGGTCTATTCCCTCATTCTACTGTGATATAAAGGCACCAACACCTTCTCACTCTTCTCCAACCATTAATGCTTGCTTTCTTTAGCGAAAAATAATTAATTAGGAAATGTATCTCTGTGTGGAATATTCCTTTACACTGTGTGAATGTATGTATGTCTCTGTGACTGGTTTAACAAAGAAATTGACTGGTCAATAACTGAGCAGGATAAGATTAGGTGGGAATGGCAAACTGAGAATGCTGGGAGGAAAAAGGGTGGAGTCGGAGGAGTCACAAGCAGATGCAGAGAGAAGCAAGATGGGCATGTTGTGCTGAAAAAAGGTACCAAGCCACGTGGCAAAGTGTAGATAAGAAATATGGGTTAATTTAGATGTAAGAATTGACTAGTAACAAGCCTGAGCTATTGGCCCAGCATTTATAATTATTATTAAGCCTCTGTGTGGCCACTTGGAACTGGCTTACAAGACAGAAACTTCCACCTACGTCTTTGTTCATTCTGCACTTCATGTTCCCCATAAAGAAACATCTTTCCCTCCTTCCATGAATACAGATCCCTGTAATCAAGGCAATCTGCCTGCCCCAAGTGACTCTTGTGGAAAGAAATGATGTTTCATTCATTGTTTTTATTCCCAGAGTATCTTAGAATTCAAAACTAGAATGAACAAATGAATGAATGAATGAGTAAATGAATAAATGAATAAAAGGTAGGGAGGGAGGTACCACAGTTACACATCAGAGTGATGGCTTTTGAGGGCTTTCTTGCTCCTTCAGTCCTGTCTGTGAGGATGGTCCTGGCTGTAGATCTGTCTGTTCAGCCACTTAGAACTGGAAGAAAAAAGTGGCTTCTGTGTCATGAATGAGCTGTAGTAATTGCAGAGCTGACCTTGTGGTGACTGGTCAATCTAGTTTTTCCAGATGGTTTTGTATCTGGACCCACTGTTAGGAGTCCTATATTCAACATCAAAGCTACTGCAAAGGCTCAGATTTCCACTACACTAGCCTTGTCTGTACCAAGTGGCCACATTTCTATCTCTAAACAGGAGAAATCCCAAGGAGCCTTCCAGAGCTACCATCCTTCCAGGTTGCAAAGGAAGATGGGGCCATTTAAATCATGTGGTCCTTGAGATGTTGTCTTTAGTGGACAGCAAAGGGCTTCTTCTGGGAAGTAGTATCCCTTTACCACTGCCTGATGAATTACCTCTGAGTAACTGGGACTGAATTCTCTACTGATGAAGCACACCAGGACCTGGTGGATATGAAGACTAGTTTTCTACATCTACATTCTTTTTGGCCCTGGGAGACCTAGGTCATGAAGGATGAGTATGTTTGGGGGATGTATAGGTACAAATAAAATAATGCCTATGTGTCAATGATATTTTCAAGAGTGGGAACATCCCAAGAAGATGATGCAGAGAACTTATTGGGAAAAGAGAGGATTAAGAGAAAAATATACCACCACGGATTGCAGGGATGAGGTAAGAACTGTCCAAGACAAGCTCTGCATCCCCACAGTCACCTGAGTCAGACTTGGTTCTGATGAGTAAACCACTGATTATTCAGGGGCATGTCTTAGTGTGCTGCTTCTCTCCATCTGGGGAGAGGGAAAAGCTCGGGCAGCACAGTCATGTCATTGACCCCCAATCTAAACATCTGTTGCCTGCTTTTCTCTGCCTGTGAAATGAAGACATGTTTGGGCTTAAAAACAGAATGGATAGGAAACTAAAGATATTTATTTATCTCACGGAACTGTTAAAATAGTTAGGGCCTCCATGAATCATTCCTAACTGAGATATCTTTGATTATTTCTTTGTTATAAAGCCACATTTTAATAAAGGTGCAGATAGGAGAATTATAACCATCCTGGCCAGAATGAAGGTAGTTTAAAGAGACACTGGTGCCCCCTTTAAATGTCATACTTTTAAAATAATGGCTCCCAAGAAATTAGAACACCCCCCCCAAAAAAAAACTATCTCATGCTGGGAGGAACAGGCTGAATTCAGTCTGGTGGCAGCCAGAAAAGGCACTTGTGCCCCAAGAATAGATTTCATACAGTTTAATACTTACCAGACCTCCTGCAGGACAGACAGAAACAGAGCAGTGATTGGTAGGACCATAACCTGACTGGAGATGCTTAATTATGCATATGTCCTGTCCTTCATCCAAACCTAAACCTCATAGCATATCAGGACCCTGAAGATGGACTTGTGTGGTGATATTTTATTTGTATACCCCAATGAAACTTATCTGGGGATCAGGAACAGAATCAGTCACCAAATTAGATATAGAGGTCAGGTGTGGTGGTACAGGTACATTTAATCCTGTCACTTAGGAGGAAAAGATCCATCTGGATCTCTGTGAGTTCAAGGCCATTCTGGGAACAGAGCCAGGCATGGTGGCACACACTTTTAATCCCAGCACTTGAGATCTCATGTCTTTGCTTGGGAAGGACACACATCTTTAATCCCAGAAAGTAATATGGCAGTACACAGAAAGGCATGTAAGGTGTGAGAAAACAGGAACTTATGTTCTTCAGGCTGAGGGTTTCAGTCAGGATTCGTGGAGTTAGTAAGGTAAAAGCTGGTGGCTACGGCTTGTTCTGTTTCTCTGATCTTTCAGCTTTCACCCTAATATCTGGCTCTGGGTTTTTTGTTGTTTTTTTTTTAAATTAATAAGACCGTTTAGTAATTCGTGTCACAGACTGGGGGGTAGGAGGACAAGCCAACAGACATCTCTGTTCCGGTTCCTAATGTGCCATATTGAGAAATGCCCCTTTCTCTTCTTTTCGCTGCCTCTTCTCTGTTAATTGGCCAACTGAAAATGGGTGGTCAAGTCTAGCTTGTTAGGGCCACCAGGGCCAGGCTCTGACCCTAACACATCTTTTAAAAACCTGGTGCCAGCAGATCACCACAAACTCCTTGTAATTTCTGCATTTGGGGAAATGTCTTTCTATTGCAGGTTATGTGAAAGTCTGTAAAATACACCTGTTCTTGCAAGAAACTTCAAAATAACTAAGGTTTGTGTGCAGGAGGGTGTGTGTGTGTGTGTGTGTGTGTGTGTGTGTGTGTGTGCATGTGTTCATTCTGCTCAAAGTCCAATTTTGTTCTCCAAGCATTTTTCTTTTTTCTTTTTTATACAAATTTGTTTTATTATTAATAATAACAATTTTATGTTTTAACCTTCACAAAAGCAGAGATTTTTCTGTTTTGTTCAATTTCTGCCCCTAGGTCACAGGTATAGAAGACATTCTGTTAAATGAATGAGTGGATGGCAGAATGCATGTATTGCACAAGCAAATAGTAATTTGGTTCCAAGAGACTAAAGAAAGCTAAGCTAAATGTGCACTTTATGGCATGTAGAGGTTTGGGTGTCAAGTCATATGTTTGGTCAGGATAAGGATGCCACAAATGATGCTATCACAGGACTTTATAGAGTATTTGAAAATTACAGTTACAAGTCAGGTAGAGGTGGCACACGCCTTTAATCCCATCACTCAGGAGGCAGAGGTAGGCAGATCTCTGAGTTGGAGGCCAGCCTGGGCTACAGAGTGAGTTCCAGGACAGCCAGGGATAAACAGAGAAACTCTGTTTCAAAAAACAAAACAAGCAAAAACAAAAACAAAAAAAAGGAGAAGAAAAGAGAGTAAATGCTAGTTACCAAAAGTAAAAATATATCTGTAGAAGTACCTCAATGTACTGCAAGTCATGTAAAAATATAAATACAGTTTTTACACACATGTTTTTGTTTGCTGGTTTTATGACTGAAAGTGCCAAATTATTACCTAATATCCAGATCTACAACCCAACACCTTAGTTTCTCTGTAGGAGACAGAAATCGATAGAGAAAAATATCTTTATTGTGGCTTAGCTAAACAAGAGAGAAAAAACTGAATTTCTCTCCAATGGGCCCACAGAAGTAGCTACATTTATAGGAAACCAAGAAACAGAGGAGAAAATCAGTAGATTTAACTGTGAGACAGTTTAATGCATCTTTTTCTCAGGGTAGGGAGACTTGACCCTAGGCTGCCCCCACTGTCTCCATCCTCACATGAAGGGGTTATTGCATTTTTAAAACTATACTTCTACAAAGTGACGTATGTGAGTCTGTGTTACCATGTTAAGCATCTTCAAAGGCCTGACGGTCATGTTTCCTGAAGAGACTGGAGGTGAGGAGCCAAGCAGCCCAACTCGGTGCAGACCAACTAGCAAGCCCGTTTGTACTTGCTGAGAGGCTGAGCCAGGAGGGTCTTAAGTTCAAGGTCATGCTGGGCTACAAGTGAGACCTCATCAATGGATACATATGTAAACAAACGAAAGGAGGAAGGCCAGGGTGGTCATGGAAGTGAGCCTTGCTTTCCTTTAGCACCCTCAGGGCTGGGAACACAGACTTACTGGGATGGCCAGCACTGTGCTCACGGCTACCTGAAAAAGTCCTCAACAGAAAGTCAGAAACACCCCAAAACCTACCTTCTCCACCTGTGCTGCCATAATGGAATACTTGAGCCTGGGTAATTTTAATGGACGGACATTCACTTCTCACTGTTGTCAGGGCCAGTAAGGCTACAGCAAATGGGCCACACCTGCTGCAGGGTCTATGGCTGTTTCCTCAGAGGTTGGAGCTGATGGACAAACTAACCCAACCCTGAGAGCTGTTTTTTTTTTTTTTTTTTTTTTTTTTTTGTTTTTTTTTGTTTTTTTTTTTGCAAGTGTCTTAACCCAATCCCTGAGGAGGGCATCTCTTGGCCTGATTGCCTCTAATGGACCCACAGATTGATGCTGTCACAGTGGCTGAATTTGGGGGTGGAGGGACACATTTAAACCATTGTCTCACAAAATGTGTTTGAATGGTTTAGTTATTTGAAAAAAGGGAAGTTCCATGATTGGCCAACGTTTGGGCCATCGCAGAGTCTTCGAAACTCGCATCATTTGAGAAGAGAAGCCTCTTTTGCTGAAAACATTTCTCTGATCTCTTGGGTGAATGCATTTTAGTCGCATCAGATATGCAGGTAGATGAGCTGAGACAAGGGGTTCCATGAATGAAGGGAAAGAGAAGCCGTTAAAGATGAAGGTGTCTGGTCTTGTGTGCCTCTGGTTTAATTTTCTTTAAAAAAAAAAAAAAGGTATCCGTCCATTAAGTTTGGATAAACATCTGAATTCTGCCATGCTAGTCCCCCCTCAAAGCTCTTAATGTCCGATATAGGAACAGCTGTGGCAAGAATTAGTTGTTCTAAGCTTTTGGGCCGCTTCCAACTTCGCTATAGCTCACGCCCTGTAGGTCAAGGAAAGAAGTGATGTAATGCATTGAGCTGGGCCACTTTAATTACAAAGGAATGGAGGGGGCGGGGCCACCGGCGGTGACAAGTTTAGCGCGTGACTTGGTCCAGGGATGCAGGAAACAAAAACATTACCAATCATTGGCTGCGTCCACCTCGGACTCGGGTCTCTAGCGCCAGATCTGGAACCTGGGAGCGCACGTTTCCGGGGCAGGGGTGGCGCTGTCCCGCCGAGCGTCAGCCTTGAACAGACACGCTTACACGCAGGCTCTCGCGGGCGGGCAGCGTCCTCCCCGCTGGGATGGGCGTGGGGCCCAGCGCTCCGCACACGGTCCCCTCCGGGCTCGCACGAAGCCACCCGCGGTCACCCGGGCTCGCAGCGAGTGAGCCGCGCTGTCGTCATTCATTCGCAGTGTCCGGAGCGTCCTTCCAGCTCGCTGCCCCGGCGCGCGGTGTCCACGAACGGTGATCTCGGGCTCGGCGGCAGCTGGAGACCACGGCAGCCTCGGGTCCCCGCACCAGCTCGCCCTTGAACGCCGCCGCTCCCCGAGACCGAGCCTAGCCGCTCGCTGGCGCCGCGGTGGGCCGGGCCGGGCTTCGAGGCTGCGCGCCTGGGGAGTGCGGCGCCGCGGGGAGGATGCTGCTCGCTCGGTCCCGATCCCCGTCGTCGTTCCCGGCCGCCTGCTGGGTCTTTGTCGCGGGCCAGGCGCCGTGGGCCGCCGTCTGCTGAAGGCCATCGCGGCCGACGCACCCACGGCCGGGCGGGCGCGCGTGTGCCCGGGAGTGCGCGCCGGTGTGCGGGCCCCTTTGTGCGACTGCCCGCGGCCACCGGGACCATGTGGGTAAATCCGGAAGAGGTGCTGCTGGCCAACGCGCTGTGGATCACCGAGCGGGCCAACCCCTACTTCATCCTGCAACGGAGGAAGGGCCACGGGGGCGACGGGGGCGGCGGCGGCGGATTGGCGGGTAAGGACGGGGCACTGCGGGGAGGCTACGCCCGGGCCCTAGCTGCGAACACCTCAGACGCCGCCCGGTCCCCGGGGCTGGGCCGCCCGCCTGCCCAGCCTGGGTGCCTGGAAGGCATCTCGAGTTGTGATTCCCACCCCCACCCCACCCCCCAAACTAGCAGAGAAATATCTCTTTCCTGACCCTGTCAGGAGATGGGGTCTTTGCGTACTGGGTGACCCATAAGTGGGTTAAAATGAGAATAGCAATGAGTGAATGTAGCATTATCATTGAAGACTCGAATGTCTTATTGCACACCTCCCCCATTAACATATTGCTGAATGTATTGAGAAGAGAGATGGAAGATGGTTAGTTTGGACTCAGCTGGCTTTATGGGCAATCACTGCAATCAGGTGTAAAATACCCGTTTGTTACCAGGGAAGCAATCTGTTAACAGGGTGATGTGGTCATTTCCTATATTCTTATGACCTATGAGGATGAATAAGGGAAATGGATTCTTTTGTTGCATGGGATTAGACAGAAAACAAAGCAAGTTATCTGGCTCTGGCCATATAACTACATTTAACGAGTTAGTTACTTCTTAAACTCCTTCAACAAGGTGTTATCAAGGTAATTAGCAGTCACTCATAATCCGAGTATTTCCATATTGGAAAGATCTTGCTTTATTAACTAGTTGGCTTGCATGGTGGGAGGTTACAGATCATACTGAACTCCTACGGTGCTAGAGCTATTGGACCTTCCCTTCTTATTACTACAATATTGGTAAATATTCTAATATCACTAAAAAGTTAGAGAAACAGATATACGGCTGTCTAGGAAGGAGTTGAGACTGTACCTTACCAGAGTCTCAGTGTTAGGTAAACTGCTCTTACAATGGCCTGCTGTGACATGACAATTCTTGTTGAAGTGTGCACACAGATGTGATGTTTACAAACTGGGTTTCTCCACATGAAAATTCACATGTTTTCTGGTAGAGAATATCTATGTCTGAAATATTTGGCTAGTGCAAGCAACGGCTTGTAGGTAACCTGATGATTTTTGCATTTTTTAAAAACCACAATAAAGAAAATCTGTAGAGTTTCAGACCTTGTTTTGGAAATTCTGACTAGTGATCTGGACTTGGGATGCTCCAGGTCATTTTGCAGAAGGTCTTGAATGGTATGTTTTAATGTGTCTCTTGCACTGTAATTTTGGGACATGCCTAGATTACCTTCATTTATACCTGAAACAAAATATGTGAGTAAGCTCCATGCTGACAAAGCACTTCCTGTTGAATTTGACTTTCTGTATCATCGTATACTAATATTCATCTTTCCCAGTTATTTGCACTAGGTGCAAAATTAGGTGGCGGGGAGGGGGTTTCATCTTTTTCTAGTTAAACTTTGTTGTTTTCTAACATTTAGAACTGCAGTTGGGAGTCCATTTGGGTATCTCATCTTGTCCACTTAGAATCTGTCGTTGATGATGTAGTCTACGAAGATAGAATTCTATGTTTTTAAGTTGAGAACTTGCTGCTTTTGCAGAGGCTGTTTCTGCAACAATTGAAATTATTTTGGAGAGTACAGATATCCCTGCCAACGAAAGCTGTTTTCAACCAGTGATGCTAGAATGTTTGGTCTGATACGTTGGTACTCTCTCAAACACAGCAGGAACATCTTTAAAATAGTTGTACTATGTCTCGAATGTAATAATGTGAGTTCATTCATTAAATTGCTAAATCATTAACAAGTGTTTATTGGTAGCTTCAGAAGTGCCAATGTCATGATGCTTGCAGCCTCGCGGATGACAAATGATAAGACAATCATATAAATCCAGTTAATGTTACCAGTGTGCAAGGCCCCAGCCTAAAAGCAGAGTCCAACTTTGACCAAATGAGGAGGGTTTACGGAGCACTTGTGAAGACAGAGGCTGGGCTGGTATCCGAGTCAGTGAAAGCAATGATTTGACCAGAGAAATTAATGATGGAGCCAGGGAGGAGGAAGTCCATCCTGGAGGAAGCCTCCTCCTGCCTGAAACACAGATCACAGCGAGAAGGTGGACATGCCCTTGTTCCTCTCCCTGCCATCCAACTTCTATCATTGTACAAGTCCAACAGAAGCCAGCTGGGTAGGGAGGCCTAGTGATGTGGTCCTTGATATCAGCCTCCCAGGGATGGACTAGGGAAGGAAGTAGCTGACTGAATATGGCACTCTGACACATGTGGCATATAATTAGCATAGACACACATGCACAAAACTAAAAAAAGAAGAAAAAATAGTCTTTAAGACATAGTTCTGATATCATCCTTGGTTACATAGGTCCAGCCTAGGCTACACAGACTCTTAAAAACAGAAAACAAAATAAAAAAACACAGAAAGCTATTAAAAAAAATAATGGGCTAGGGTTGGAGATATGGCTCAGAGGTTAAGAGCACTGGCTGTTCTTCCAGAGGTCCTGAATTCAATTCCCAGCAACCAATGATGGATCAGAACCATCTATAATGGGATCTGATGTCCTCTTCTGTCCTGCTTATGTACAGGAAGATGGAGTGCTCATATATATAAATAAGTAAATCTTTATGTAACAGGAATTTGCTTTTCTACTGTTTTCCAACAAAGAACATACCCCTAAACCATGGTACTTTGATTCTCTAAGTGTGTTCATTTTTGCTTTGTTGAGAAAGGGATTCGGGACCATGGATTCTTCTCTGTGTTGGTTGGTGATATTCATAAACACTGTTGCTTGTGGCTCTCGCTGTTTACTTTTGGTACTGTGTGTAAAAACCATTTATGAATGTACTATAACTGACTTATCCACTGCTTATCTGTTGTACTGCTGGGGAAACATTGGTGACTCCTTGGGGTCTTATGGGTGCCAGGTCAACAGCTTGTCACTGGTTTGTGGTACCAGTGGCCACATGCTTTATGTTGGTTTGTAGTAGTATGGAGTGCTGGAGTATTTTCCAACTAATGACGTCGATTATGTTCTCACAAACTCACTGGCCATTTCAAGATGCTTTGTGACATGACTGTACAGTTTTAGCCATTTTCAACTGAGTTGTCCTTTTCTTACTGACTTGCAGGCATTTTTTAATGTTCTAGAGATAAGTCCATTGTCTAAAGTGTAAGTGTGGTAGAATCCTGATTTTCCTTTTCGCTTTTAACTGAGTAGGTTTTTCATTTTGGCATCTGAATCTTTTACAGATCCTTTCCCCTGTGTGAGGGCTTTAGCATTGGTAACTTAGTCCTTTCTTCTGAATTGGTAACTTAGTCCTTTCCACCTAGAAGATACGAAGGTAACCATCTATTATCTCCCAGAAACGTCACAGTTTTAACTTCCAAGTTCAAGTCTAATATTCAAATATTCACTAGAATTTAATTTTTGCTTCTCATGTAAAGTAGAAGCCAAGTTTTACTTAAGAATGTCTTGGTGTATGTGGACATGTTTACTCTGGCCTAGTTTAGCAGAGACTCCATTGTGTTCTTACTGCAACACAGGTCTGTTTTTCTTTTAAAGCAAGAGCCCAAATGTGCATGGTCTCTCTAGGGCCTTGCTGGTTCCCTGTTAGTAAATGTTCTACCAACCACGCTGTACTTTTCTTAGAGTTTATATTCAGTAGATCAAGTAGAACACATTTCATATCTTGTTTTTTATTCTTTAGGAATTTGCTGCCCATTCTTTGGCTTTCATACTTATAATATTTTAGAATCAGTTTCTTAAATTTTACCCAAGAAAATAACTGCAGCAACCAAGACGAAGACTGTTGGGATTTGGATGAGTTTCTATTGCATCTAAATTCCAAGCCTTCCAAGCCATGAAACTGGTATTCCCTGTTTATTTAGATTTGGTAAGATTTCTTCGAGTATCTTGGAGAGGGCTCAGTGGTTAATTGCTCCCCAGCACCCATGTAGAGATCTTGAGGAGTACTGCTCATCTTTAATCCCAGGACTAAAGGGGATCCCTAAAGGACTGAGGGGGATCCCTGAGACTTACCTGACAGCCAAGCTAGCCAGTGACACCTTGACTCAAAAACTGTGCTAGGAAAGCGATGTTGAAAAAAACACTTGAGCTTGACCTCTGAACTGTTGACACACACACTTTTCTCTCAATAAAACATAGCTTTCTGTGTTCATAAGATTTATCAGAATAAATCTTATTAGATTTATTCCTAAGTGAGCAATATTTTTCTGTTGAGTATCATGTCTTTAAAAATTCATTTCTCATTTGTTTTGGACCTGGGACCTAGAAATATTCAGTAGCTTTATGATCTTATATCTAGAAGTAATCGGCATAAATGAATAACAATTTATCTGAACAATCTTTTGTGGCTTCTATATATACAATCACAACATCTGATAATACTGAAAGTTTTATTTTTTCAATACTTGTAATTTTCAGGCAACTGTGAATGGTATGGTGGTTGTACACACCTGAATTCCACAGATATATTTTTATTGGCAGTATTTTGGTAGTTCATTCAAAGTTATTTTCTTTTCCATTCTCATTTTGTAAAATCTCAAGTTTCTTAGATGTGTAGTTCCTAATTTCCAGTCATTCTGGGCTTTGTTTTAATGAAGTCAGGATGGTAGTCATGCGTAATGAGATCCCAGTGCTTTACAGGAACTAGCTTCCCTGTGATGCCCTCCCTGCTGCTGGGGGCATGCTCTATGCATTAGCATGCTGTGGCTGAGAGCAATGCTGTAGCGGTTCCTTGTTTTCATTTGGTCACGTTTAGTATCTTCAGTGATCAAGTCTGGCCCGGCATGGTGGCGCACACCTTTAATCCAGTACTCGGGAGGCAGAGGCAGGAGGATCTCTGTGAGTTTGAGGCCAGCCTGGTCTACAGAGTGAGTTCCAGGACAGCCAGGGCTACACAGGGAAAGCCTGTCTTGAAAACCCAAAATAAATAAATAAATAAAATGAAACTGAACCCAGTAATTAGAGAGTTTATTTGAGTACCCATCATAGTTATCGTTTTTTCTATTCTCCTTCCTCAACTTTTTATTTTGTGCTCTTTGAGTCAGGGGGTCTCATTAGACAAATTGATGTAGTCATAACTGCAGCATGTTCCTCTGAAGTTAGGTCTTTACTCATTGGGTAGAACTCACTTGTGTCTCCTGACTTGCTTAACTTTCCATTATTACAGTTACAAGGATTTCTTTGGTTAATGATGAAGTTTTACTTTCCTAAATGTTATTATTATATACAGAGAGAATGAATGTACGTGCATATGTGGAGCTGTGCAGTTACAGGGTCTTTTTTTTTTTTAACTTTTATTTTATTTTTTTATTGTATGCATGCCTGATGTCCATGGAAACCAGAAGAGGGCACCAGATCGCCTAGAACTAGAGTTACAGATGATTGTGATCCACCATGTGGGTGCTGGGAATTGAACCCAGGTCCTCTGTAAGTGCAGGAAATGTTTGTTTGTTTGTTTGTTTGTTTGTTTCTTTCTTTCTTTCTTTTCAAATGCCGAATGCCTATATTAAAGGAGGGAGGAGGTCTTAAATACAGGCTTACAGCACAATGGGAGAACCCTGGAGGGCAGAAGTTGGCTAATGATGTTTTACAATCTTGCATCTAAACTTTTAACACCCGATATGCAGGATACACAGACAAGGAACTTCCCTTAAGCATTCAGGAGGGTGGAACCTGGCAGGGATTAGCATAGGGAGGATATCAAGGTCAAGGGCAGCAAGCAAGGAAGCAGTTACCTAAAATGGGGGCCAGGGCCCTACAGTTCCCCCACAGGGTCTTTTCATTTGGGCTCCAGGGACTCGGTCAAGTGGATGGCATTCAGGTTGTCAGGCTTGCAGAGCGAGCATCTTTTTAAAATCTAATTTTTTGAGATTTTGCTATGCAACTCTGGCTGGCCTGGCCTGGTTTCCACTATGTAGCCCAGGCCGACCTTGATCCTTCTGCATCAGCCTCCCAATCCTGGGACTGCAGGAGTTGATACCAAACTCTGAGCTTTGGCTTCGGCTTTTATCATCTTGTGAGTTGAGCGCAGCTCCCATCAGTAGGTTATGATGCTCCCTTTCCCTGTCTGTTCTGAAGCCCTGGCCTCCAGCAGGCGTGGTTAGTCAACGAATACATGACTGGAGCTTAAGCAAATGCTTTCTTGTTTTTTCTACCTGTTCTGTGTTCTTTTTATTCATTTTGCTTGCTTTGAAGTGGAATGTGAGAGCTATTATTTTTTAATGTTATGTTTGCTAAAGGCTCTTTTAGCCGAAGGTTTTGGATGCACTCTAGTATTCTTTTAGTGCAAAAACAAAGGGAAATTACAAAAGAATTTCGACTTAGTAATGTATATTGTCAGTTTTGTTTGTTTGTTTGTTTTTTGAGGCAGGGTCTCACTATGTAGCCCTGGCTGTCCTGGAACTTGTTCTGTAGCCCAGGCTGGCCGAGAACTCACAGAGATCTGCCTGCCTCTGCCTCCCGAGTGATGGGATTAAAGGTGTATGCCACCGCCGCCCGGCTCCTTACTGGGTTTTATAAATTCTCTATATACTCTCTGAACCCCAATACCTCTGCCACCACTGTGTGTGTGTGTGTGTGTGTGTGTGTGTATCCCATTTTCTCCATCTCTCCTCTTGGCCTTCTTATATCACATACTTTATATATATATATATATTTCACTTATTCTGTTTCAGTTCATAGTTTCTCTTGCTGTATTTAATCTCTTAAGGAGATTAACCTAAGTATATAATTTTTTTTTTAATTCTGAAAATTCCATTTGGTTTCTTTTTATAATTTCCACATACCAGAGTTCTCGGTCTTAGTTCATAATACTTTTGAGTCCATGCTGCTCTTCTGAGAGTCCCTTTTCACTTCAGCTTCCTCAGGCCCTCCATGTCCGCTCTCCGGCTGTTTCTCTTTGCTTTCATTGGTGCTTTTGTGTCGTTTCGTTATTTTTGCAATTATACTTCTACTTTGGAGAAGGCAATCTTGAAGGTAGTTTAAATTTTCTATTTATGTCATGTATCTGGGAGTTGTCTGTCTGTCTGTCTGTGCACTACATGCATGCAGTGCTCACAGAGGCCAGAAGAGGGCATCAGATCCCATGAAACTGGAGTTATAGATGGTTATGAGCCACCATGTGGGTTCTGGGTGCTGGAAACTGAATCCTGGTCCTTTGCATGAACAGCCAGTGAGCTTAACCGCTGAGCTCTCTCTCCAGTGCCAGGAGAAGGTGGCTTTATTGTCTATAAGAGGTTTTTTTTTTTTTTTTTTTTTTAGTTGTAAAGTTGCTTTAAATTTAGATACTTAGAACAGTTTGAAGCTGAGCTCCCAGCTGGGTGGTTTTGCTGACTGCTGCTGTCATTGGTTGGGCACCTTTAACTTCTCAGTGAGCAGGCATCATCATCCCCTCTCCCGTTTGGGTAGTGACTTCTGTCCTGTCCATCCGCTCATAGTTCTGTGGGATCTCATGTCAACAGCACCCTCTGGAGCCGGCCAAAGCCTCACCAAGTGAGTTGTTTTTGGTTTTGTTTTGTTTAGTTTCCTTCCCACGGTGCCCAGCTCCTCTTCCTGTCAGCCTTTCTCTTCCTAGGGTGAGGTCATTTGCCTCCGATTTTTTTGCTACTTTAAGGCACGTCTTGTCCAGTGAGTGTAGTTACTCTCAAGACTGGACATGGGTTCACATTTATACATGTGTATTTCAGTTAAATTTTGTTCTTGCTCCTAACGGAACTTAATAATTTCATAACTTCTGTATGTAGTAGTCCATGGCGATGCGACACCTGCCTCATAAAAATTTCTTAGTGAGTAAGTTCGAGGAGCTCTCTGCCCCAAGCAGACCTTCGCTTAGTCTGTCCTCCCTCCCCTCCGCTTGGTCTCAGCTTGGTCCCCCACAGCAATCTGCCTTGAGACGTTGCTCTCAGAGCCCACATGAACAAGCGGGTATACTTCACAGAGGTTTTGAGAGGGTCTTTGACATCATGGAGGCGCTTGCAAACCCACCTAAGAAATTAGTCAAGAGGCAAACAGCTGGAAGCGCCCCCTCGGATGTGTGAGGACTTTGAGAGGCTGACAGGCTGCAGGCCCCAGAATGTTGCATGCACTGTCCAGGCTGGTTGTGCAGAGAGGAGCCACTCTAAGGAGATCGGGGTCCCACGACACGTCTGTTGGAAGCTGTTTACATCAGGGATTTGGGTAGTTTATCCTCCTAGCTGTGGTGGGTACCACCCTGAGCTGGAGGCTGAAGCCAGGCACCACTACAGCACAGCCACGCTGGAGGCAAAGCAGAGAAGCTCCTGGTCGCTGTTCAGCTTCTCGTGTTATCTGTCTCTGGGCTCTCTACCTGTCTCTAGTACTTTCTCTATATGAGCAGATCTGAGTCCCTGCTGAAGTAGATAGGTTCTTGTATCCTATGGCAAAGAACTGGACCGCTGACTCATGATCAGAAATAAACAGTTCATTAATAAAAAGGAAAGTACTAGCAAGAATGAGAATGGACTGATGAGCCGAGAGAACCCCAAAGTGCTGGACCAGGAGGTGTCTAGTCCTTTTTAGTACATCTGCACAGCACCAGCTCCCACATTGCTTTAGCAAGCTCTATCTGTAACATGAAGCCCAGGGACGGGTAGACATGCCGTCTTTCTCCACAGGCTGGCCTGAGCATGCGCCGTTTGTTTCCCGAAGCCTTCCAGTCTTTCTCTCCCACTGCCTTTTTCGGATGTTCATCTTGGCATAGCTTTCCCGCTCTGTTTTTCTGCCACACTCTCTTTACAAAGCAGACAGCTTGCTGGCCCTGCTGTGGCCAATATGCTTTGCAAAGTTTCTCTTCCTTTTGCATTTAGATTGTGTTTGTTTGTTTGTTTGTTTTTCTACCATGCAGCTAACTAGCCTTTTAGCTCTTGCTTTGAAAAATCTCCCGAACATTATAAGGAAGCATAAAATGCAACCCTGGTCATGTGGCCCAGCTGTATGTACACAGCTGGCTGTGTTTGCAAGCAATGACGTCAGGATGCAGAAGAGACCCACCCACCTATGCTTATTGTGGACCTACTCAAAATAGCCAAGAGAATCGGCAGACGAATGGATAAAGAAAACATGGTTCTTAGACAAAATGAAATATTACCTAGTCTAGAGAAGAGTGGAGGCTTGTCATTTGCAGGAAAAATGAATCGGGTTGTAGGTCGTCATGTTAAACTCAGATACAGAAAGTCAAGTACTGAGCGTTTTCTCTCACGGTCATGTGTGAAATCGGAATGATAATTAACGACACAAAGAAGATGCCCTGAAAGTAACAGAGACACGAGCAGGGATGGTGAGGGCCAGGCGGACCGGAGGTGCAGGGGCCGTGGGAAGCGTGGCGGAAGCCTCCCTGAGTGCAGCCATACACACAGGGGCACGCTTCAGCAAAACCCACTAACAGGCACAATGGATATGAATTAGGCGTAGCAACAGATCCGCTGCCCCTGGTTCTTAGGTAGATACTCCAGAGTGGCTGCTGTAATTCACTCACACCAGTGTGTATGACTGAAAAGCTCTGCCGTTGGGGAGCAGAGACAAACAGAGAGAGGGAGGGAGGGAGGGAGAAAGAGAATTTTTAAAACAACCTGTTAAAGTAAATGGCTCTCCGCGTGACATAGTTCATGGTCATGTCCGGCTCAGGCTTTGCAGGGAAGATAATTCTGAAGCACAATTTCATTGTTTCTGCATAACTCACTCCTTTTTACATCTCCCTTCCTTCCCTTCTTCCCTTTCTCTCCATCTTCCTGCTGTGGACATTCTAACAGCTCTGCCAGGAAGCAGTACTTTAGACATTCCTTCTCTCCTGCTGTTCCTCGCCTTTTTTCTGTCCTCTCTCCTTTTCACACTAAAGATTCCCAGGGAGAGGACTGGGTGGGCGACAGGATCTCAGCTCAATCCCACCCCTCACCACACACTTAAGAGTTAGGTTGCAGAAATTTGAGATTTTCAGACCTCCCTAGTGCTGAAATGGGGGCTCTGGAAGTTGTTAGCCTGCTTTCCTGTCTTTCTCTCTGCCCCCACCCCTGCCCTTCAGGTGTGTGTTCTGCCCAGCTCTGAGGACAGCCCAGTCACTTCAGTCACTTTCTGCAGTGGCCTGCCATCGCCCCAACCTCTAGCTTGCTGTAAATGGCATTTCAGGTTTGCCGCAGGTTATTTACACATCTTTTCAGTGAGCATTCGATTGCTAGGTTTCTGAGCTGTGGGATCAATTCAGCAGATCTGTTAGTGGCCCAGTGGGTCCCTCTGCTCTCTTGATCAGTTAAGTCAGAGGCACAGCTCACGGGGACAAGACCCTCTATCCTGTTAGAGCACAGGGTGCCAGCATGTAGGAAGTGAACTCAGACTGATTCAAATGAGAGAAAACAGACAGTTTCCCAGGTGGGCAGGGGCCTGGTTTCCAACCAGGTTGTCACATGGGAGTATGGAGTTCAGGTCACTGAACCTGGTCCCCTCTGTCAGGGCTCTTCATGCATAGCGTGCCTCATTGTGATGGTACATCGCCTACCTGTGGTGTGAGCCTTAAAATTAGGACGAGGCAGTGGCTAGCCCCGTGTGTCTTAGCGATCGGCTGTGCATGCATGTACTTCTCACTGTGGAGAAACCTGCTCCAGAGCAGGCTGAGGTAACGTAATGTCATAGTAAATTTGCAGAGACGCTGACCGACTTCAAAGCCATCATCAGATTAAGCGTCTGCTGGGACCATGACTTGGTTTTGTGCCTTTCTCTTTGCTCTTCTCTGTGTCCTCTTTCCGGGCAGCCTTGGTGACCACACAGCTTTTGAAGGCAGCATTGAGCTGCTTGTCCTGTGTGATCTGGTGTTTTCGAGGCTGCGGTAACTCTCAGAGGCACAAGGCCTCCTAAATCCCCACCGCAGACTGAACTGCCGTCTGGGTGAGATTTCGATTTGGGAGCAAGGAGCACAAAGTCAGGTGACTAGTCCTTGGAGTGGCGCCAGCCTGGGAAATGTAAACCAGAACACGCTCGCTCTCATTATTCTGAGACTCTCCGGGCAGGTGTTTGCTTGACTGAAGGTCAAATACAGCATTAAGGATGTGATCTCTGTTTACACTTCAGCCAAGAAAGGTGAACCCTGCTTATCTGGTTCTTTTCTCCACCCCCTCCACCAGATTATATGATGATTAAAGACAATGAAACTTAAGTCCGGGCTTCTTCTGAACTCTTTAACATTTTTATTGCATTTGATATATGTAATAGATGTGTGTGTTTGTGTGTGAGTGTGCAGACATATGTGCATGTGTGTATGAGTGCCACCATGCACATGTGGTAATCAGAGGAGAGTTTGAAGGAACTCTGTTCTCTCCTTCCACCGTGTTGAAGCTGAGACTGAGCTCAGGCCGACAGGCTTTCGGCCAGTGCCTACTGAGCCTCATCTGGTCCAGGACTCTCGACTTTCCTGCCTCAGCTCTCTGAGCACTAGAATTGCGGAGAAGCATTACCACGCCTGGCCTTAACACTTCCTAGTGAAAGAAATCACATGCTTTTCAATCATCAGAATTCATTTTTGAACCTCTATTAATCTATTAGCTAAGGTGATCTTTAATAAAAAAAAAAGGTCAAAGGGTCTTTGATGTGGGCTCTGTGACTAAAAAAACCATGAGGTCACTGGTCTTTCACACTCTGCATTTTAACACACTGACCTGTCAATTGCTACAATGAAAAATGTAGAACACATTAATTCTAGAAGCATCTTTGTAATAAATCTTCAAATCTCAGTTGTCTAAAGCTGTTGTAGCTGCTTTTTCTTCGTTAGTACATGATTGTATTATTGTTTTTAACTGAATTTAGCAGTTGTCATGCAGGAAGCTTAACAGCAGAGTATAAAAGGTTTGTAGAAATGGTGTGCTCCAGCTTTGGAGGCGTCCATAGAGACACTAATTTTGTTTGTTTGTTTGGTTGGTTTAGTTTGGGGTTTTTGTTTGTCTGTTTGTTTGTTTTGGGGTTTTGTTTTGTTTTTTTCTTTTTCAAGACAGGGTTTCTCTCTGTAGCCCTGGCTGTCCTGGAACTCTCTCTGTAGACCAGGCTGGCCTCGAACTCAGAGATCCACCTGCCTCTGCCTCCTGAGTGCTGGGATTAGGGGCGGGTGCTACCACCCACTGGCTCACTGATTGCGTTTTTTGTAACAACCCAGGGGGTTGACTTTTGGTAGTCTGTGACCAGGAAGGAAGCTAAGTGCTCAGAGAAAGCATGCCTCTTTCCTGAGGAGAACCTGCAGGCGCTCACTGGATTTGAGGGAAGAGACTAAATGGAGAAAAAGAAAGAGGAACCGGGAAAGGAGGCAAGGGAAACTCAAGCCTCAGAAATGGAGCCTGGAGTACACAAACTAGGAAGCTGGGTAAGTGAGGCTGTGCCTTCCAAATGGGTGCTGTCATTGACCAGCAACTGTCACGAGTTACATCTCTCTGACTTCTGTGACTGGATGGGGCAGCCTGTGGTCCAAGCCCACATTCTCCACTTAAACTTTTTGGAGTTCAGTCCTCTGGGGAAAGAATGGCAAAACTCTCTTGTGAATCTGAGCTTGCAACCAGACTCCCCCAGCTTCTCGGTAGGGATGGGATGTAACCTGTCACCTCAGGAAGACACGCCACATGCTCTCTTTACCTTTACAAAGACTGGTCAGCTGGCCTCCTCCCCTTCCCTACTCCCTAGGTAAATGCAGTTTCCCTCTTCCTTCGGCCCACTTAACAGCAAATTCCATCCTGCAATTTTGTTTTTATAAAGCAGTAAATCTAGGGAGCTTCCTTCCAGAGCCTGTGATCCAGTCGTTGTCATCCCAGCTACAGAGTGGGTATTTGCCATGTGACTTCTCCACAACGCTGTCACAACTTCAGGACTGGTGGGCATGCTTCCTGGACATGTTTGCAATGGCTTACATTCCCCTTCCTAAGTGCCCATACAAACTTGGTTGCAGGTTCTGGAGAGATGGTTCAGCAGTTAAAGCTTTTGCTGTAGACTCAAGTTCAGCTCCTAGCTCCCACATCAGATGGCCGGCAACCTCCTCTAACTCCACCTCCAACATCCTCCTCTGGCCTGCAAGAGCACCTGCACACATGTGCATACACCCACACACAGACACAGATACACACACACACACACACACACAATTTAAAGTAAATTTAAAAAAACAGATGAAAACTTTTGACAACCAACAAAGAACACATCCCACACCCTTATCTGTGTGGTCCTTTCCGTTTGCCGCAGGACCATATGTAGTCCCAGGTTTTAGCTGTAATACACTGGAGCATGCGTGCTTGTAAAGGCCACTGGCAGGTCTTTACTGCTTGTGTGTATGGTCCACTTTCAATACAGTATTTTGAGGACTGACTTGGGGGTGTCCTTGGAGGTGTCTTTATTACCCTTCACTCTTTTCACTCTTAGGAGCTAGATATTTGTTTTAGAAGTCCCACAATGCTTACACTGAGGGGGAGAGAATGTTTTCCTCTGGCCTCTGGGTGCACACAGGCACATGCATCCACATACATGCCTGCCCATACAGCAGCACACACACACACACACACACTCAGAAAAACCTTAGGAAAGTAGACAGTCGCTTAGAGGACACTCATCTTTGAAAGGACCCTGGGAATGTCTTTGGAGCAAAAGTCTTGTTGGAAATGACAGAATCCTGTGTTCTCTTACAAGCTTCTTTCTTGTTGTAGCATCTTCTGTTTCCACATTGCACACCCTTCCGTGTTCTCTCTTCCATATTCCACAAACAGGAAACAGCTGCCATCAGCTCTGGCAGCATGGAGCCAGTGTGATCAGTGTGCAAATGAAGTAGCCTTGCTTATCAATGGCAGATTCTCCTTTGGTTCAGAAGGAAGGGAGAGACCAGAAGGGAGAAAAAAGGAGACAGAAAAGCACTGGCCATGTTAACCATCTGGGATGTAAATAGCCTGGCCTTTGTTCTTAATCTCCAGGAAGCAGAATGGCTATTGTGTCTGTCTTTATAGAGAGTATAAAGCATGATTTTTATGTCACACATAGAACTAGACAGAAGGCACAGGCGGTTCCATGCACCTCGATACTCTTTTCTTTTAGATTCTGAGTAGCCTGTCAAGGCAGGAAGTGGCGAGAGAGCCATTAGCCGCTCTCTGGAGACCCTTTGTCTAGGTGCATAGGCGCAGGCAGGAAGATATGGCTTCGGAGAAATAAGTGTGTAGACACAGGCGGTAAGAATTTCATGTTGCTTAGGGTCGTGCCGTAGGTAGTTTCCGAAATTAATAGGCATCAGATTAGTTCAGTCTTCCCCGGAAATAACTCCCATAGAGATTTTTCTGGAAAGACTTGTTTTCTCTTAGGCAGGTTTGGTCTTGACAGCAGGTAAGTAAAGGAAAGATTAGTACCTGGATATTATTAACTCCTGGTATTTAAAAATCAAATCATTGTTTGAAGGAGAACAAGATGGGGGGATGGGAGGGATGCATGTAAAGGTTAAAGGCCAGCTTCCTAAAATGTTAAATGCTTAGAAAGACATTTTATTGAGCAGAGAAACTCCTCTCCCCAGATAGTTTGAATGACCACATGAGTTTGAATTATTCCACCTTAGGTGAATGCATACTTTTGATTACAGAAGTCCGTTTTGGCATCAGGGACACTGCCTTCAGTCTATGACTATGAGGTGACAAGTGAAAACTGATGCGCAGACAGCTCCTTCACTGGGGAGGTAATGGAGATTGATCAGGGTAAGTGGGGGAGTCTGTGTCCAGTGGAGGTGGCTGTCATTCACACTGGCAAAGGTACAGTGCCACCATGATGCATGCGGTCATCATTTTCAGAGGGCTGCTGGTTGGACGAGGTTTAACTGTGTAAGTGATAGTACTGCAACCACATCCTGATTTTTATTTCTGCTAATTAAGTAAGGACTTAATGGGAACAGAGCAGGCTTTATTTAGGACTGGAGGAGCAGGGGTGACTCAACAGTTAGTGTCCTAATTGGGAGAGGTGTCCTGATTTCTCAAAAGTCTTACAGGAGGCTGGGATACCTCAATGGCCGACTATTCAGGGATGGTGTATCTTCCAATGCAAACATGTCTGCAATGGTACCAAGATAGCTGTTAGAGTTTGGCTTTCTTTCCAAAGAAAGCCCATGACAGGTCTTTGACAAGGACGGGCATCTGCCCTGGAGACTTGTGTCCTGGAAGTCAGCTGCAAATATTGAGGTCTGATCTACCCATCCTAACCCCATGTCCCTCTAATAACTCAAAACCCATTACATCAGATACATTATTCATGTGCTTATCAGTGCTGTGCCAGAGTTATAGTTTCTGCTGGCATTGCCTCAAGGGACAGCAGTCTGGTGATTATGGCTTTGGAGTCGCAACCTGAGCAAGTCTGGCACTGAGCTTAGAGAAAGGCATCCTTACTGAATTGTACCACCAGGAAGTACAGACTGCCAAGCGGCTCTGGAGGAGGAGATCACTGCTACCTGCCTCAAGTCTAGGGAGCATTATGAGTGCACACAGTGCTCAGAGGCGTGGAATTGCTCAGTGCTGGAGGAGAAACCCACTTCTCACTCCCAAACTAGTATGATCTGAAACAAATTGTTTCCCAGCTCGTTCTCATCTGTGAAATGACAGTTAAGTAGGACTGTACATTGGAGCTATTTACATTTATTTACAAAGGCAAAATGCTCTGAACCCAACAGTTTCCTTACTGTGAGCTAAAGAGAATGAGCAGGGAGTGGGGAAGCAAAGCTCGGCTCAGACGGTCCTTCTGTTGTGTCCCTTGTTGCTTAGAAGGGAGAGCTTGAAGGAGCGCTGGTGGATCCCCTGGAGGGGTGTGCACCACATAAGGAACATTTGTCTGGGGTGGTTCAAGGAAAAGATGATAGCAGACTCCACTAGCCACAGCTGTTTGCTACAGGGAGAGGGTGAAAAAATGTAATTCTCTGTTCCTTGGGGTTTTTATGATGCCCCCCAGTCATGAATCAGAGGACTCAGGACTCCAGAGGGATTTTGTGCTTTGGTGTATATGTGTTCCCATTGCTATGCAGCCACACAGGGTTTTAGCCCAAGTGTTCATTTAACAAGAGAGGCAGCAGCTTGCAAAGCATTTGCCCCTGTGAGTCAGTCATTTTGGTGGTTTCAGAACCCTTTTATTTTTGTAGTAAACAATCAGACATTTCAGGATTTTGGCTGAGATTCCCCATAACAATTTGTAATAGTAAAGTCATGTCTTAGTGATATTAATAACTGGCTGGGGCTTTCTGAAGGGCCAGCCCTGTGCCCAGGGCCTTATGACACATGCTGCCATTTGATTGGCACAGCAATCCCAAATGAGTAACACTGACCGCTCTCCCTGAATGGTACACGATGGGACCAAGCCCGTGGTGCCTCCGCTAATGAGTGCTGAAGGTGGTGGTCCTGCAAATCTAGGTAGTCTGTCCAGAGTCCTCATCAACCCTCTGCTTTTTTCCCCTTCGGATTTACAGAACCGCAAAAGCACTCTAAAAGGCTCCATGACCTTAGTAACTGTGGATCTGATCGCCCTAAAAGGACAGACATGATTTAAGTTGCATTCATCAATGACAAGCCAGTACTATTGGATTGCTTGCTTAGAACAGAGGCTCTAAGCAAGTCTTAAGTGGACCCCAGTTTTCCCAGTCACAGGAAAGTCTGTCTGCACTGGTCATGTTTGGGGCTGGAGAATCTGTTTATCATATCTATTACCTATAGTGTTCAGATATCCCCATGCCTGGTTTGGTGTACTATGGTTTTGGTGTACAAACAGATACATGTCCTTTTCTTAATATCTCATTAGACATTGTCACTAGACTCATTATCTGTCAGGCTGCCTTTGGAAGTTTTAAATGATACCCAATTTGTCCTGCTTGAATGTGGGTGACTCTTTCTTAACCAGGTACCTTGATCTCAAGAGTCCCATCTAAACACACACACACACACACACACACACACACACACACACACACACACACATAGTATATAGGCTGTATATAGTATATATACTATATACAGGCTGTGTATAGTAGAGGACTCAATGTAGACCAATGAGAAATAGCTACTCAGGATGGATTCATGGCTTAGTGCAGTGAGTGGTTCTCAACCTTTCTAATGCTGTGCCCTTTAATTCAGTGTATGCTGTGGCCACTCCAACCATAAAATTATTTTCATTGCTACTTCATAACTGTAGTTTTGCTACTGTTATGAATTGTAGTGTAAATATTTTTGGAGAGAGAGAGGTTTGCCAAGGGGGTTGCAACCCACAGGTTGAGAACCACTGGCTTAGTAGTAAACAAAAGCTTTTCAGTACCTTGAGTGAGGGTGGGACGGTGAGGGTGGGACCTGGGCAAAAGCTCTGTGACATTCTGGAGAGAAATAAAGTGGGTTGTTAGGGCTTGTCCATAAGTGCCCTTAATTG
The DNA here is from genome assembly GCF_903995425.1 of Onychomys torridus. Lineage (NCBI taxonomy): Eukaryota > Metazoa > Chordata > Mammalia > Rodentia > Cricetidae > Onychomys > Onychomys torridus. The sequence continues at coordinate 10,144,585 of NC_050447.1, forward strand.
TTCCCTTAAGGCCTATGTCCGGAAGGCTTCCTTGCTAACCAGTGGTGTAGACACTTTAAACAAGTGGCACCCACTGGGTCCTGTGAAGACCCCTCTCTTGCTTTCATAAGTAGTCCAAATTAATATTGTTGGTTCACACACAGAGAGACCAAAAACAAAACAAAACAACAACAAGAAACCCGACAGACATAAAAGTAGGAGGAGGAGGATTTAGGAAAAGGGTCAGCAGGTGAAGGCAAGAGACAGGAATAAAGGGTTGATATGATCATATCCATTACATACGTGCCAATAATGTATTAATAAAGACCTTTAGAAAAGAAGCAGGGCCTGGTGGAAGGAAGGGAGGTCATTGGAGGCTTGCCCTTGACCGGGTGTACTGGGACCTGGCACTGATACTCATGCATATCTCTCTCTCTCTCTCTCTCTCTCTCTCTCTCTCTCTCTCTCTCTCTCTCTCTTCTCTCTGCCTTTCTCTCCTCACCTGCCTCTGTGAAGGGAGTAGTCTCCATCTCCTCACACTTCCTATCTTGATGGGCTGGGTCAGTTCAAGTCCTAAGGCAGCCAGCCTGACCAAACAGACTGAAGCGTCTACAGCTGCGACCCAAAATGAATCTTTCCTCCATATAAGGGGCTGGTTTTTCCAGGTATTTTGTCATAGAGATGGAAAACTAACACACTAACACGTAGGTTAAGCCTTTTTCTGCCTAATTAGCTGTAATCCGGATGCTGGTCATAACCGCTACCATTTCCTGATACTTTTAGTCTTGGGCCCATGGAGACCGCAGCGAAGCATCTGGCCAACTGGTCGTGATAGCCCTTCAAAGCAGAGTGCTTGCTCAGACCCAAGAGAAATCAGAGCTCCAGAGGAACTCTGTAGAGGGAGGCATTCCTGTTGTGTGGTTACTTTTCATTCTAGTTTGAAAATCAAGAGGAAAGAGCATTCAGCCTGCTGAGGGTGCTCATCTCTCAAGTCACGTTAGCAAGCACACCTCTTTCCCATACTGTTTTCCTGAGAATGCCATGTTCTGAAGGACAGTTTTAAATGTCAACTGTGAGAGAGATTAACCAATTAATGGCAACTGTGTAGCCATGGTGATGAAATTTACACAGTAGATAATATCCTCAAACAGGAAGAATTAAGGCTAGAAAAGGAACTGAAACGTCTCCCATGTGCCCCAGAAACACCAAAAATGTTTTTATATTCCATGTAATTTTCATAACAGGAAGTACATTTCTGTATTTTCTCAAATTGGAAATTAACTTATTTGCTATCATCCTCCCCATTTAAAGTTTAAATAATTCTCTATACAGCTAGAGCGTTGCTTGAACTAGGGGGAACGGCATTTCTTCATTTTGTGGGACTGTGACCAACATTCCTGTCTGATGTTGAGCACCACCTCTGAAGAATGTGTGTGAAGTCTGTGGTATGTGACCTCTCCTGTCCACACAGCCTTTGCTGGAACGGTGTTTGCAATGTTGCATTCCTGTTGATTTCCGGCCAGTGGGAGCGCCTTGCCTTAGCTTTGGCCTTGGCAATAGGCCAGATAATCAGAATGACTTTGTGTCAAACTTCCAAGTGCTTTACAATAAAAAAAAAAAAAATGCTTTAAAGTAACTGCATGGAAACCAAACTTTAGAAAAATTATTTTATTATATCTTGTATGGGTATGTTCACATGAGGATAAGTTCCCAAGGAAGCCAGAGGTTTCAGTTTCCTGGACATGGCATTAACACATGGCTTTGATATGGGTCCTCTGCATGAGTAGTATGTGCTCTTAGCCACCGAGCCACCTCTGAGTCCAGAAACTAAATTCTTATTTTCCTGGTAGACTGGTGTTTCGTTGTTGCTTTTATCTATTTTGCTGAGGATTGAGACCCAAGGTCTTATGTGGGTAGGCTAGTGCTTTGTTACTAATGCAGATACTGAGCCTTTAAAGTTGTTTCTAATTTAATTTAATCTTTTCTTGTGGCAAGGTCTAGCCTTATATATATTATCTAGGCTGTCCTTGAATTTCCCATCTTCCTGCGGCAGCCTCCCCAAGTGCTGGGATTACAGATGTGTACCGCCACACCTAGCTTAGACAAGGAGGGTTAAAAAAAATCATTTTCTATGAAGAAAGATTTTAATTAGCAAAAGGAACTCTTGCTTCAATGCAATTAAGGAGTGGTATTGGAGATAAACAGGCCGAGTTCTCAGATAGAACCGGCCACCACAGATTACTTCAATGGGTGCTAATTTTGACCAATTCATCACTCATTCATTCACTCAACTGTTCATGTCCTCATTCATCTGTAGACAGACAGATGTTGGATGCTTGTCACAAGTATTCACCGAGAATCCACAATTACATGCCTCTTCTATGCTGGAGAGACGCAATTCAACACAGCTGTGCAGATGTTAGGTACCAGAAGCAGTTTCTTGAGATTTGTTAAGGCTTGATGAGAAAGGCTTGGAAGAGCACACTGAATATATGTGCCCGTGGAAAGATTGTTATTTGTTCCAAATTGAGATGATGTCATCACAGATTGTCTACAGGCGCTCGCATCATAGGTAGCTTGAGATTGTCCCAGGCAAGGATCTGAGTGAGGAGCAGGCACAGGAACACTGCCTGCCCCACCCCACCTCCTGCTGTTTGCAGTGTGAAGGTGAAGGTCAACTCAGGAGCCCAAGTGCCTGAGCTCTCAGGACTCAAAAATCAGGTTGGTGGTAAAAGTCTCCTTTGGGCAGTGAATGGAGGTGCTCACATCCTTTTAAACAAGTTATAGCCAGCTACTAGGAGCCAGTTTCACAGTCCGTCATCACTAGTGGATTGCACACAGATCAGTCTCAAAAATCTCCCAGGAATTTGTTTCTTCAGGGTGTGTGTGTGTGTGTGTGTGTGTGTGTGTGTGTGTGTGTGTGTGTGTGTTGTGCGGTGTGCATGCTTGTGTGAGTGTGCGTACCTGTGAGTACACATGCGTAGCTCAGAGATTACATCAGTGTCTTCCTCTATCGTTCTACACCTTATATTTGTATATATTTTATACAATTGAATGGGTCTGTGTGTGGCAAATATGCATGTGTTTGTGTGCACATGGACATGCTCATGTGTGTGTACACGGAGTCAAGAGGACATCATTGTTTCACCCTGTCACTCTCTGTCTTTTTTTTTTTTTTTCAAGACAGGGTTTCTCTGTGTAGCTTTGCACCTTTCCTGGAACTCGCTTAGGAGACCAGGCTGGCCTCACACTCACAGAGATCCACCTGCTTCTGCCTCCTGAGTGCTGGGATTAAAGGCGTGCGCCACCACCGCCCGGCCATTCTCTGTCTTATTCCATTGAGACAAGGTCTCTCAGTGAAGTTGGGGCTCAACTGTTGGCCCGCTCATTCTCCTGTGTCTCCCCCAGTTGCCCTAAGGCAACAGTTCTCAACCTATGGGTTGTGAACCCTTGTGGGGGGTCACATATCAGATATCCTGCACATCAGATCGTTAAATTATCATTCATAACAGTAGCAGAATTACAGTTATAAAGTAGCAATGAAATAATTTTATGGTTGGGGGTTACCACAACGTGAGGAACTGCATTAACAGGTCACAGCATCTGGGAGGTTGAGAGCCACTGCCCAAGAGTCACACAGGAGAAGGTCTTTGGGCATGTCTCAGGGATTTCTAGGTCTGGTTAAATGAAGTGGGAAGGCCCACCCTAACTGTGGCACCACCACTGCACGGGCCGAGGTAGACTGAATAGAATAGAGAAAGCAACTGGGACAGCAGTATCCCCTTCCCTCCTGAATGATGGTGCACAGCCACCAGCTGCCTCAAGCACCTGCCACCATGCCATCCCAACCATGAAAGGGATTTGAAAAATGTTCTGACATTTCCTGCCAGTTGCTGATGAAGCCACCACTGGGAAATGGCAACCATCTACTCTGCGTCTCAGCACTGGGGCTGGGCGTACTGTCCTTGCAGCTACAGCACAGCTAGGGAGCTAACACCAGACAACATCTTTCGGTCAGCGGTTCCTAAACTACTCATGGACCAACTTTCCACTCAGCCTGAGCCAGTTCCCTGTCTTGGCAGTTGTGAGGCCTGCATGTTATGAGAGAAAGGTAGAAACTACAGGTCTTGAATTAACACAGCCTGTTTGGTCCCATTTCACAAAGAGATTGTTTGGTTTTGTGACTTTGAGTGTTTTAAATTTATTCAGAAAGTATAACCATCTTGATAATGGAGAAACAGCACTTTGCTTTTTTTTTTTCCAAGACAAGGTTTCTCTGTGTAGCTTTGGGTTTCTCTGTGTAGCTTTGTGCCTTTCCTGGGACTCACTTGGTAGCCCAGGCTGGCCTCAAACTCACAGAGATCTGCCTGCCTCTGCCTCCCAAATGCTGGGATTAAAGGCATGTGCCACCACCGCCTGGCAGCACTTTGCTTTTTAAAATGCACTTTTGTGGCATTCATACACTCAAGTTTTCTTATTAAGGTAATTCTAAGAGTCTACCCAGTTTAAAAGGAAGCTATGATTGAGATTGGGAGATGATAAAAGAAAATATGTCAGTTCTGTCAGGGACGTTGTCTCCTTTTAAACTCTCAGGGACAGTGGCAGTTCGGTAATCCAAGGCAAGGCCAGTGTGCTGAGAAGCTGTGGGAGAGATTCCTTTACTCATGAAAGAGTGCACGGCACACGGGTAATTTCTAGAATTATTGGTGTTTATGTGTCATAACCTCCAGACACAGTGAGTTCTTTGTCGTTGGGACCCACTGTGATGCCACACAAAAGAGTGTAATTGCACAGCCGAGGAAAGTTCAACTCTAACGAGAAGGTCAAAGTCATAAAAGGAAGGGAGTGAGAGAAATGAGGAGTTCGTAAACTATTGTATTGTTATAGTTCATTGTATATAGTTTTTGTATTATATAGTTTATAAACTGTTCTATTGGGGTTATAAACCCTGAAGAGTAATGAGGTATCACTCACTGAGCATGGGGGAGAATTATGGGTAGAATTTGGTGTCCTGAAGAGGAAAGGAGGCAGAGCAGCCAGGCATGTTCCTGAGGAGACAAGAGTGACAGTTCAGGTGAATGGTGATGGAGAGCTTTCGGAGTGAAATGAAGTAAAGGATGCTTCTGGAGATCAGTCATGGGTGTTGTAGTACCTGCTGGAGAGTGCAGAGAAGGCCTAGGATGGAAGCATGTCTGAGGCTTTGTTAACGTGGAATGGTAGAACTGATTTCCAGAAGAGCTACTCCTTGCTAAACCACACAGCCCCGAGGACCAGGCGAGCACTGCCATGACCCAGCCATCCAGCAGTACAGCAAGTCAATCGGTCAATGTGCTGAAGAGCAAAGATCGAAAGATAGGTGAGTTGCCTGGGGCATGCGCAGCACTCTGACCCAAGCTCTCGTGCAATAAAGAAACCCGCAGCCCCCGCTTTGCTCTGGCCACTTACTGAGTTTTCAGATCAACTGCACAGAGCAAGGGAAGGGATTCCAAACTCGGCTCTGGGTTGTGGGTCATGGCACCTCCGCTCCTTCTGTGTTTCTTAGCTTTCAGGTTTCCCCTCCAGTTTCCAAGAATGCACATCGATTGGGAAAGGGGCAGTCATTGTAGTGGCTCAGAGTGTTCCTTCCCGCTTCTCTGTGTCATTCTCCAGAGGTTCCTGTTGCTATGCCTTGAACATCAGTTATTACTTCCAATAACAGAAGTAACAGACTCCTGGCCTTGAAGGAACTCTAGAATATGGGAGGCAACAAGTTCTGGTCTGGGGATAGGAGAATGGACCCAGGAGAACAAAGCTAGAATGGAGGCATTGGGTCTCATAGGGGGTTGGTAAAGATCTAAGTGGAGACAGTTACTACCAACCAAAGGACTCTGAGTCAGGAGACATGGGCTGTTGGGCAGATACCAAAATAGGCATTCACACACTGGAATAGTTATAGACACCATCTTACAAGATGATCCTGCTGTAACATCATTAAAACCATGAACACTCCTCAAGAATCCCTCACAAAAATGAGCCCATAGGCACAAGCCAGAATTTTATACTGTGGGGCTTGGGAAGAGGTAGAAAGGGGGATGGACTCTATTAGGCCATTCCTTCTAGCCTGGGTCGCTAAACCAGGGTTTGAGACAGACTAACCAAAACCCCGGGTAGCTTAGTGTATTTTCTGTTGCAGGACAATAGATCATTTATAGCGAATATGGGTTCAGTGTTTGGACGAGTGTCCCTGAAAGCCCACTTACTGAAGGTCTGGTCTCCAGGATAGCACTCTTGGGAGTTGGTGGAACCTCCACCAAGAGGCGAAGCTTGGCAAGTGGTCCTGGGTCAGAAGGATGTGCTCTTGCAAAGGATCCTGGGAACTTTTTTCCCTGACAATGAGATGACAGTTTGCTCTGCCATGGGCCTCCTACCACTATCACCTGGAACCCAGCCAGAGGCCCCAGGCAGTGGGCCTGCCAAGTTTTGAACTGTAATCTCTGTGAACCAGGATAAACCTTTTCATCTATGAATTGATATCGAATCCATTTCCAGGTGGAAATGGGAAGCTGATGCCGGGCGGTGGTGCTGCTGCGTGCCTGTAATCCCAGCACTCAGGAGGCAGAGGCAGGTGGATCTCTGCAAATTCGAGACCAGCCTGGTCTACAAAGCAAGTTCCAGGACAGCCTCCAAAGCTACAGAGAAACCCTGTCTCGGAAAAAAAAAAAAAGAAAGAAAGAAAGAAAGAAAAAAGGGAGGTTATAACTCAGAGGCTGTGGTTCTGGAGGCCAGGAGGTGGAAGAGTTTGACTCTCCCATTTGATGAAGACTTCTCACTGTATCATAATAGGGCTGAAGACAGTCCCATGGTGAGACAGACCAGGTGAGCTAGCTCAGGTCTCTGCCTTCTTGTGTTGACTCATTACATGTTTCCTCCATCTTCCCTTCTCATATCGTCAGAGACAACAGTGGTAGAAATGTGTTTTCCATGCCCAGCAATGTGTCTTCTCCACACATGTGCTGCTGCATGACGTGATCGAATCCGTGCCTCCTGGACAGGAATTCTATGCGTCCTCCATTCCTTTTCGGTGCTATTAACCATGGTGACCAAGTACTACGATTCAGAACACAGTCTTACAAGGTACTTTCTTATCTCATACCCAGTCCCTGTCACAGTTAGCTACAGTTGTCACATCACACCTGGGAAGAGGGAACCTCAGCTGAGGAATTGCTTCATCAGATCATCCCAGAGACGTGTTCTTGGAGCATGTTCTCGATCGCTCGTTGTCAGCATTTTGGCCGACCTGTGCAGATCTTGTCCACTGGACCTGGGATCTGAGGACCTGAAAGAAGTGGGTGGATTCCAGTCTAATGCTGCAGACAGCTTTACTCCAGTTTTCGTGGACTTTTATATGTAACAAAGAAAGCAATGATCCAAGGAAAGTTGTTTGCGCTCAGAAAAAAACACGATCAGAAAAACATATAGATCAAGGTCAGTAGGCACATACTAAATGTTAACAGAGCAGCCCTTTACCAGAACTTTCTCAGGACAGACCAGTTTAAACACAATGCCTGGCATGTATATAGATTATATCTGGGAAAGCACAAAAACAAGGCAGAAGGCCATATCCAGATTCAGGGCACACTGACCAGATTGGGTTCTGTAGCTGTGATCTCTGCCCTTTTTCTTGGAGCCTTCTCACAGTTCCCCAAGGCGTTGCTCACCAGGCCTCATTCCTTTGACCGCGTTCTGACACTCACTGAGGCGGGAGGGCCCAGCCCACTGCTGATGGTCCCATCCCTGTGCAGGTGGGCTTCGGACTTTTTTATGATAGGTAGCTGAGTGGTGGGAGGGGGTGGCAGTTGGAGGTGCTGGAAGCAAGCCAGCTAGCAGCTCTTCTGCGGCTTCCGCTGCAGTTCTTGCCTCCAGGCTCCTGTCTCGGCTTCCCTTGATGCATGATGTATGGTGATGACTGAAACCGGTAAGTGAAATCTGGAGTTGCTTCTGGTGTTTGCCACAGCAACAGGGAGGTAACCAGAACCTTTCTCTCTCCTTACTCTAAAATTAAATGCTGTTTTTAAAAATCTGTTCTAATTTTATCCTCCCCCCAAGAAAGAGCATCTAGAACAGAAGTTCTCAACCTGTGGGTCATGACCCATGGGGGTCAAATGACCCTTTCACAAGAGCCGCCTAACACCATTGAAAACACAGATATTTACATTATGATTCGTAACTATAGCAAAATCACAGTTATGAAGTAGCAATGAAATAATTTTATGGTTGGGGTCAGCACAACGTGAGGAACTGTATTACAGGATCACAGCATTAAGGAGGTTGAGAACCACTGGTCTACAGTTTATGAAATCCTCCTGTGTAGAATGTTATCTGATCTCCCCACAACCTTGGGAGACTGGGAGGGAAGATGGATTTCCCTCATCTAGCTACAGAAACCTATGGCTCAGGCTACGTGACATTCTCGAGCACCATCAGTAGTGAACAGAAAAGGGAGACCTAACATCCTCTCATTTCTTTGCCCCTCTGGAGGGCCCTTTACAGTCATGGTGTACATGATTTTCCACAAGGAACCACAATAGTACAACCCTGTAAACCCCTTCTTTGGATTGCTGAGTACTCGCGCAAATTTAAGATAAAGGAGTTAGTTATTTGAGGGAGTTCTCTAGTGATCTTGGAAATTATTTCTAATTATTTTTGGTGAATTTCTAATTGTTTGGCTTGCTCATTGTGAAAGCGTTCAGTCATGCTTGTTGGTGCTTACTCTCTGAACCACCCTGAGGGAGGCCACGGAGGTTTGAGACCCTGGGATAGACCGTATGTGGGACTCTGGCCCAGTTTCCTCGGGTCCTTTCAAAGGGGTCAGCAAAGAAGAGCAGACAGCCTCAGACCTTCACAAAAAGGGAACTGTCCACCCTTATGCAAACTTTCCAGGAACTTGCACCATGAAAAGCAAAGATCAGGCAGATGTCTTTGAGTCACTGCTTGATGCTCATGCTAATGGAAAAAAAATGTTGTACTTAAGTATACACAAGCAAAGCATGTATACAGGCTAACGTAGGGAAGTAACATGCTACCAGTTCCCTAGAATTTGTCACATGCACTGAAGTTAAAAGTGTAAAAACGGCCTCTAAAGCAGCAGTGACTGAACAGCTGTCATATGCAGTATCGTCCTCAGCAGAGCCCGGGCACCTGTGTCACGTTAGAGCACACCTAGGAAATGATGGGATTTCAGCACACCCCAAGGCTCCCTGAAGCTGCCATGAGGTCCTTGTCAGTGTTTCCCGGAGCATCACTGGGCAGCTGTGGCAAAGGGATTTAGAAAGTGAAGGGGTGGGTGAGCATGGAGTACAATGGCTTGCCTGTCTGGCTGGTTAGCCATATTTTTCTGCAGCCAGGGGAATCCCCAAGAGGACAGACACCTCTCTCCTAGTCACACATCTTCAGGCCACCATGAGCGATGGAAAGAACCTGACTTCTGATTTCTCCTCTAAATGTCACAAGCTTTGTCCCTCACCAGGCCGAGGGGGAGTTTGGAAGTGAGCAAGTGCTAGGGTTTGGTGCCTAATTCTCTTGCCCATGCTCAGCAGAACGTGCTTTGACCTGCTAGACATAAGTGGAAAATGACCACAGGGGCAAAGGAGAGTCATGTCTAAAAGGACAAGGGACAGTAGCTCAACGCCTTCCTCAGTCATTTGTGTAGTAGCTGTCGAACAAGCATCCCACACAGCTTTTTTGAAAAAGCACCTTGAATTCGAAACAAAAGCAAAAAACAATATGTGGTGGCACATGCCGGTAATCCTGGTACCGAGAGTGTGGAGGCAGGAGCCTGGAGAGGCCAAGGTCAGCCTGGGCTGCACAGGGAGAGCATCTCTCAAAGAAGCAAAACCACCAAGGTGTCCATTGGTTTGTGTTTTCCCTTTCCATCTGTCTCTGTCACTTTCAACACTAAAGACGGAAAGCTGGGCTCACGCTTCTGCCTACGTCATCTGCATCAGGGACATTTCTGATCCTCTGCGGAGTCAGAGCCTGAGGAATCACCCAAGGAAGGACAGAACCCTTCTGCTTATGCAGTGAGGACATCGGTGGAAAAACAATGGCATAGAAGGAATTCTTACATGCAATTATTTATGATGATGATGATGATGACTGGTTTTTTGATGACTGGTTTTTTGTTTGTTTGTTTGGTTGGTTGGTTGGTTTTTTAAGGGCATGTCCCACCATTGCATGGCAAACATTTATCTTTTTTAAAATGTTGTACAGTATTTATTTTTATATGATCCCATCTCTCTTTGCATTGGTGTGTTTCATTAAACCCCAGAGTAGATTGAGAGCAAGTGTTGAATGTCCATTCTTCTATAGACCTAGTTCATGTGAAAATTCTTTCAATGATCAAAGTGTACTATATGTAGTACAGCTGGCCCTTGCCATCCACGGGCTGCAGTCAACCATGGGACTTCACATGGAAAATGTTAAAGAAAAGATCATTTCTATACTAAACACATTTCCTCTTAGAAGTGTTACCTAAACAATGATGTAGAACAGCTAGTTATGTAGCATTGAACCACATTTGGTACTGGAAAAACATGTTTTACAGCACCATGATGGAAGAGGTCCATGGGTGAGGTCGGTACTGCACCATGAGCACCAGTGGCTTTGGGGACCCTTAGTGTGCTCTAGGTTGTGTGTGCGGATGTTTGTGCGCAGTTTTCTCCGTGAGATCAATAAGCTTAGGGTTGAAGATATAATTTGAGGTCTGAAAACAGCTTAAAAAGTAGTAAAGTAAAATTTATTAAATTTTAAATTCCTCATTACTTTAAAATTCCTCATTCATAAATAAAACAATAATACAAAAATCATTTCCGCAACTTTCCTTTTGATCGCCCTCCCCCAGCTGAAGAGATATTGATACAGTGGGTGACAGTTGCACCCGTCCCAACCATTGCCGAAAAATGACCGTATGTCGTCGTCGGTGTGGCAGGTTTACAGCAAGCAGCACAGGCAAACAACACTTTCTTGGAAGTGATTTTGAAAAGAAATGCTTCTCCACCCTAGCACATCCTTTCGCTGTTATCAGTGACCCTGAGTTAGAAACGGAGGGTATATTTCAGAATAACTTTCATGGTGTTTCTAGGCCAAGCTGGGCAACTTCTTAGGAAATCTCACTTGAGTCCAACGTGTTCCCCAAGGAACCCAACTACATGTACAGGTCATTTTCAGATGCTGAGGAGTAGCGATGTTACCCTGGACACCCTTGTCAGATGAGGGTGGAGGCTGGTAACAGCTCTGCACCTCTGTGGGTTTTCTTGCTTGGTTTACACCATTTGTTGGTGTCGCGGCCTTCTTCCGGCTCCACTTTCTGTGCTGAAGCTCAGTGTGGATCTTGGAGAGTCCCTTCCACAACCATCACAAAATGAGATTTCTCTGTGAAACATCCCTTCACTTGAGGCCACCCAGAGCTGGAATTTTTCCTAAGAGGGAACACAGGTGCAGCGTGACTCCTCCTCATCAAGGCAAGCTGCTACTGTATCCCTCCCCTGTAAATAGTAGGGTTAGTTTAGTTACACTTCTGTGGAATATTTTAATGCAAAGCTGAAAGGCATACTCTTAAATTGTGGTTAATGCTGGCACCTTGAGCAACACCTGGCTGCTGTACTGTGAAAGGAGAATGTACTCAAAGGCCCGCAGAACCCCACGGGTTAGTTGGGGTTTATTTGGTCTCTGAGTAGCACTAAACAGAGACTCATTCAAGTTATCTTGAATCCAATTACCTGGGTTTGGTTGCTAGGATACCCGGACTGGGAGCCAGACCTGGAACACCAAAGAGACCAAGGGAGACAGCTGGGCGGAAGTGGCTATCTATTCTTGCTCTCTGGTTCTCCAGGATGCCATATGATCCCCTGACGGCTGGCATCTCTCCTCCCTTCTGCACCCTTCTTACTGATGGCTGGCATCCTCGGCGCCTGCTTCCCATCTTGCGGCATTCTGTTTTCGTTCTGTCCTTTCCACATCGGCTTCCTATAGCAACGTGGCTTTTTTTCTTCTGGTTTCTCAACTCGCATCCCTCAGGGGTGTGTAATGGGTGCCTTATCTCTTCACTCGAGGCTACAGACTAGTCCTGTGTTTGCTCCAGTTGTGTCCTGGTCTGCGGCAGGCTGAGGCGCCCTTTTCTGTATGATATGACACTCTGCCTCCCCTGTCCGTTCCCATACATTAATCTAGGGGTTGCCAGTTCTTAGACTAGCCAGTGGCCTACATAGACAATAGTAGAAGCCACTGTCAAAGTTACTGTTGATAAACTCAGTGGCGTCTTCATTACAGTGTTTTGGTAGTCTAGATTATTTCTCTACTACCTTGTTATAATGTACATGTTTTATAATCATGAATAAGAATACTTATGAGAATTCTAATACTGTAACATCTTTAAACTATAGGAGGAGAGAGGACTTAGTGGATAAAGTGCTTACCTCACAAATAACCCCGAGGACCAAGTTAATCCTCAAAGTGCCAGGTGTGGGGAATGTACCCAGCACCGGGGAGGAGAGAGCACAGGATCCCTGGGCCTCACTGCACAGCCAGCTTGTCTCATTGGTGAGCCGCAGGTCAGGAAGAGACCCAGTGTCAAGGAAGTGAATGATGCCCTTGAGGATGACACTTGAGATTGTCCTCTGCCTCCCACAAACATGCATACACATATGTGCATGCACACCCCAAACAAATATTCACATACATATGAATAAAAATATACTTTGGGGGTGAGGAAATTACTCAGTTGGTAAAGTGAGGACCTGAGTTCAGATCTGCAGCACCATATGAAAAGCTGGGCAAATAAGTGCATGTCTGCAGTCTCAGTGTGGGGGAGGCAGAGACAGGAGGACCCCTGGGGCTTGCCATCCCATCTATCCAGAATCATGGGCTCCAAACACAGTGAAGGATTCAGTCTCAAAAAAATGAGGTGGAGATGATAGAAGACACCAAGAGCCACCTTCTAGATGCCACTTTTGAATGCATGGCCATGCACACAAATGCACACACAGACACACGCAGGCGCACGCACACACACACACACACACACAACTGGAAGACTTGTTTCTTCCGCATCAGTAAAGGCAGCCATCAGCCACAGGTTACTGTGCATCCTTCTGATGTTTCCGAAGCTGATGTGAGCACAGACAACTCTCTCTTTCTTATGTACAGAACTCCAAAGACTGCACGGGAGTGACTGACTACACAGAGGCGGGAATGCTGCAATTCACGTGACTCATTCAAGTTTTATAGCTTGAAAGGCTTAGATGAACAAAGCAGGAAACGCCAGCTCCCATAACTGGGGAGCAGCACAGGGCTGTGCGGATGGATATGCATACTGACCTGCACACAACAGGGAAAGAGAAGAGAAGCAATTCTAGAATGCAAGGTCAGCTCCTTTTCCACTGTGTACTTTCAGGGATGATAATCAAATACTCACCGGTGTTTTCTTGTAGAGCCCAGGATAGGCTCAGACTTTGTAGCTCAGGATAACCTTGAACTTTGCTCCCCTCCTGCCCTGCTTTCCCAAATGTTAGGATTACGGGCATGTGCTGTACACACTGTCTGGCACCCAGTTCATGAGATGCTGGCACTGAATTCAGGGCTCCCCGGATGCTAGGCAAAACTCTATCATCTAGATATATCTCCGGCTTCCTGGAGACAAGATTGCCAATGAATGGTTATCAGCTAGGCAGTGGCAGTCATTATAAACTGAGCAGCCATGAGTTTACTTGATGGCACCATCTCTCTTTGAGGGACAGTGTTACCTATTCAATTGGAAATAATTTTTAATTATTCAGTTTTCTCACTATAAAAGTACTGAATGAACATTTGAGACTGTTTTTCAATTTATTTAATGTGTGTGTGTGTGTGTGTGTGTGTGTGTGTGTATGTGTGTGTGTGAGCGTGTGTGTGCACATACATGAGTGCAGTTCCCTGTGAAGGGCAGAAGAAATTGGATCCCCGGGAATTTGAGTCACAGGCAGTTCTGAGCTGCCCAGTGTGGGTGCTGGGACAGAACTTGGGTCCTCTGTCATGTCTCTGGCCCCTAAGAAATCTTTAAAAATTCAGATTCAAGAAAACTTTAAAATTTTTATCTCACTCCCAATGTTAATATTTATATCTGCTTTTGTAATCTTTAACTGATATGTACTTTTCAACATAAGTGATTATTTATTGACAAATTAGGTCATACAAAACAAATGTTAGTTTTACGTTTTTTGTTCTTTTCCCCCGAAAAACGTAGTAGGTGCATTTCACCGTGCCATTAAACAGCAGTTTGGAGCTGTGATTTAAATGTCTCAGTATTGACATATAGATACACTATGATTATTTAGACACTAGAAGCTGTCGTAGAAGTGTAATTTCCAATTCAGGACTACTCTGCTTCATAACACTTCATTATACCAGGCAGTGGTGTGCACACATTTAGTCCCAGCACTCAGGAGGCAGAGGCAGGCGGATCTCTGGTCTACAGAGCAAGTTCTAGGACAGCCAGGGCTACACAGAGAAACCCTGTCTCCAAACACTGATGATAATAATAATTGTAATAGTAATAATAATAATGACATTTCACTGTGGAGGTTGTGTTCTCTAAACAGACACTGTCATACATTCAGAGATGGAAGTTCAATTGAATTAGGAGAAAGTTTGGAAACGTGGCTCTTATAAATGTCACTCCTGCGGGAGTCAGGGTTTGGGGGCAGGAGCTCCCCAAGCATCCAGGAAGAGCTAGCCTCACCCCTTAAAAGGAGAGTGACACTCAGCACCAGAAGCCCCTCCCCCCTGTTTCAGAGCTGACCTTGGCTGGCCCCATGGTCAGTGTCAGGTTTCCTGATCTACCTGTAAACAAGATTAGAATCGCACACTTTCCTGCTGTGCAGAGGGAAGCAGCTGTAAATTTAACCAAGGGCAGCTGGCCCCTCACTGCTGCCAGCTTGTACTGTGGTGCCTTTTATCTGACTTCAGTCCAATCATCCCATCGGTCTGTGTGTCAGCAGGATTGATCCCAGATGAAAGTCAGAGGATAGCTAGTATGTGGGATGAGATCACTAACTGGGGTCAGGGCTGCTTCCTGGGTGAACTGTCTGGTCAGAGGCAACTATACATTGTCCTGATGGGGCCATCTTGAAAATCTCTCTCTCTCTCTCTCTCTCTCTCTCTCTCTCTCTCTCTCTCTCTGTGTGTGTGTGTGTGTGTGTGTGTGTGTGTGTGTGTGTACACCTGCGCACACACCTGGTGTATGTTGCCAGGAATTGATGTCCAGCATCTTCCACCGTGGCTCTTCTCTCTAGTTTTTGAGACAAGGTTGTTGTTGGTTGTTTTTGCTCTTTAGGGGGGCCGCTATCCAGCTCCCAAATCATGACATGGAGGCTTATTCTTAATTATAAATGCCTGGCCTTAGCTTGGCTTGTTTCTTGCCGGCTTTTCTCACTTCTGCGATCTTACTTTCACTCTTACTCCTTGGCTGGCTGTGTGGCTGGGTGGTTGGCCCCTACCATCCTCCTCTCCTGTTCTCTTGCTCTTTCTTCTTTTTCCTCCCAGATTTCTCCTCCTTTTTTTAGTCTCTCTGTCCGGGAGCCCCATCTATCCTTTCTCTAGCCCACCATTGGCTGTTCAGCTCTTTATTAGACCATCAGGTGTTTTAGACAGGCAAAGCTCCACTGAGTTAAGCAAATGCAACATAAAAGAATGCAACGTATCTTTTTAATCATTAAACAAATGTTCCACAGCATAAACAAATGTAACACATCTTAAAATAATATTCTACAACACAAAGTCTCTTACTGAATCTGGAACTAGCTGTTTTGGCTAGACTGTCTGGCCAGCAAGCCCTCCGGGACTTTCCATCTCTGCTTCTCCAGCTCTGACATTATAGGCACTGGCTGACTTTCCACACAGGCGCTTCATACCTGGACTTGGGGCCTCGTGCTAGCACCAAGCACCGTACTGACCAAGTCTTCTCTCTGGCTGCAGCACCCACACTGCTGTTTGTATGTGGGCCCTGCAAATAATTCAGCACTCAAGCACATCGAACCATTTGACAGTGTGACAGCCTTGTCAGCTGTGAAGTTTGTGAAGAATGCAGGTGTGTTACAACAAGACAAAAGGAAAACTCTAGTAATATCTTTAGTAAGCTTATGATTTTTATGTTAGGCCACTCCCATAGCTATCCTCAGCTGCATTCAGGATGAGGGCTGGGCAGGCCTCACTAGTCCTGATTGGGATGTAAAAATAAGGTTTTGCACTGACATGTATTTCAGTGATATCTTTAAGCCACTGCCCCAAAAGGAAGTCAAAAGTCATTCCAGCTGCTCTCCGTTTATGCAAAAGAGTGGGGCATGTGTGACTTTAAAAGGATGTCCTTCTGGGCAAACTGGAACAGCTCTTGGAAGACTTGGCCTTCAGGTCTTGTTCCTGGGAGCCTGGAGCAGCACACACTAATTGGCTGTCTCCCAAAGGCTCTCCAGATAAAACGCTCTCAGACAGCAGCCCCCTGCTCTGATTAGTTAGAAGCCAGCCTGTGCTTTCTCTTTGGAGGTAGGGAACAAGACCTTCTGCCTTCTCTCCTACGAGTTCACTGGCTGTGTACTTCCAAAAGCATGAGGGTCACAAGCCCTGAGATGCAGCCTTGCGGAGCAGACACTCCAACTGCCCTGGCCCTGTCTTCTGCCTCTTAACGTCTGCTTCCCTCTTTGCAAGATGAGGTAAAGGGCCCCCGGGGATCACCTGATACACTAGATCAGGTTCTCCCCACTCTGAAAACTGTGCCCTGTGGGAATCAATGCCCAGTGGGGGGGGGGGGGAACCAAACTCCTTTCTCCTCCATTCAGGTATTCTCGCCTTCAACTGAGAAATTATGTTGGTTATTTTCATTTGCATTGTGAGAAGAGTGTATTTTCTCAAACTGAAAGCTGTTACAGAACTGAAGGCAATTTCTAAAAACTATACATATGATTCTATTAAGCAGACTCCGGAGAAAAGGACTGCTTTAGAACCTTCTTTCCTTCATTTGGTGCTACCTGTTTTGCTTATTATTATTTCTACTTTTGAGATAGTATCTCATTATGTAGTTCAGGCTTACCTCGAACTGAGGATCCTCTTGCAGGGTCCTTCTGTGTGCTGGATGCAGGCATGCACCACCACACTTGGCTAGGTTAGTGTTATTCAAAAGACAGGTCTTTGAACTGTTTCCTACTATTTTGCTCCCAGTTGTGAATAGAAACTTGAGATGAAGCATCTAGAACTTTAGAGCAACTTATCTGTTGAATTTAGTAATAAAGCACGGTTGCTTGTTCTTGTGTCCCTTTTTTACTGTTGCATTTTGTAAAAGTCTACAGTAGATTGGAAACAAACTGTCTTGGTTACTTTCCTACTGCTGTGACAAAACACCATGACCAAGAGAACTGAGAGAAGAGAGAGGTGACCAGGAGCTTCCACTTCAGAGGGAGAGTCTGTGAGTGACCGCTGTCATAACAAGGAACATGGCAGCAGCAGCAGGCAGGCATGGTGCTGGAGCAGTGGTTCTCACATCTTGAGACACAGCCTCAAGGCTGAGAGAGCCAGCTGGGAATGGTGTGGGCTTTTGAAACTCTAAGCCTGCCTGCCCCCAGGGACACACTTCCTCCAACAAGGCCACACCTCCTAATCCTTCCTAAAGGGTTCAGCCAACTGGGGACCAGGTATTCAAACATAAAAGCCTATGGGGTTATTTTCGTTTAGACCACCACAGAAACTAAAAATCACACACACACACACACACACACACACACACACACACACACACACACACTGATTCTTAACTACTGCCAGTTTGGGGAGCACTGGCATAGCTAACAGAGTCAGTAGGGTATTTATGATGCCACTAAACTTTGGAGTACTTCTCTCCACCAAGAACATATTGGCCCCTGAGTTCGTGTGTGGTACAACCACCTCTTTTTCTTAAGACCATCAGGTTAGAGCCACGGCTGGGGTGGTGTCATGGGAAGCAGCTGTCGAAGTGAGAAGAGCTGACACTGTTGCTTTTCTCAGGAGATACTGGAGCAGTGGGACTATATATGATTTCTAGGACAATAAAACTGTGCTCAGACTTTCCTGCACTGAAGGGAGAACCCTAGTTTTGAGGCTGGCTTCACACTTTCCCATAATCTTTTCATTCTTTCCCTTATGCCCAGTAATACCCAAACTTGAGGATAACTAATAATGCTTGTATGTTATGAAACAGAAAAACAGAGTGCCCCCGTTTCTTGCCTCAGGCACCCCTCGACAAGCCTTTCTCTGAGTCTGTCTTATCACCTCTACACAGAGGACAGCCATTGCCCATGCTCCTTTTCTGTGGTGCGCACTGTTGCTGGCCACCTTGGCCTACAGCGCCTTCCTGTCATTTGCTGTGACTCCACGAACCCAAGTGCAAGCATAGTCAGGGGCAGTCGATGCTCACCTGGCAAGGCCAGTGTTCCTGGCAGCTGAACACTTCACCTTTGCCCTGCTCGCACCCGAGGCCAGGAAGTCGTGTAACATTCAGTGTATGTTGAGGGCGAGCCTGTCAACAAGCTAGTTGAAGTCTGAAAGCTTCTGCTGCTGTTTTATTTTGGCACCAACTGCTCTCGCCACCAGGCTAAGCTGCCAAATTGGACAAGGAAGGCTCGTCTTCTCCCTGAGACTCTCTGCTTTTGATAAATCCCCAGTTAATGCTGACATTAGAGAAATTGATTTCTTCAGATGTTTAAATACCCCCTCTTTGAAATGGAGTTTCTGGCCATCCTATGTCCTGGTCTCCTTTGACTGTGTGATCTTTGGTTTTTAATTATTAAAGTCAGACTTGTTAAAGTCCATTCTGCTAAGAACCAGTATGAGGATGAGGAAGTTTGGAAGCAGGTCTTGGCTCCTGCTAATGCCCATGGGAAAGCTTGATAGTTCTTCTTTTGTTTTGGACACCAACCTATTATCCAGTGTCTTGTTCTGAACATGATTTGGGAATTTCAAAAGAACTCACCGCATCTCAGAAGAAAACAATATTTAAAGATTTTGTTAAATTGGCAAATAATGTACATGTGTAGTAGTGTAAAGTGAAAGGCAGTTGGCGGAGCCCAGAAAGGGATTAATCAGTTGCCAGGAGACTTGGAGGTGGGTCATACTGGGCGTTGACCTAGGAAGAATACTAGAAGAAAGTAGTACCCATAAGCTGGGTAAACCTTGTAGATAGTGGGAGGTATAGAAACAGACCAGGAAGGAGACAACAAATCGAAGAAAGGACATTTCGGGTCACATGACACACCGGGCACCACCTGGAAGACATAAAAACCATCGCAAGCTTGGGCAACTTGCTGAAAGGAATGGAAAACTGAGCGCATGGGACACAGGTCAGGAGCAGGCTTCCCGTCTTTGTTTAATTGCTTTCTGTGACATATCATGTTGCCTGCTTAAGTGCTAAGATATCCTGGGAGTGTTCTTTTACATCTTGGGAGCAACAGCCAGAATAAGGTGCAAGCTAGACCTCCAGAAACCTTCCACTACCCCAGATAAGAAGACAGACAAGGAGTGATTCTTGGGGCTGTAGACACCAGTCCAAAATGTTGGATTTACATAGAAGATACATGAAAAAGGAAGCCTGCATGCTGTGGAATATTATTTTAATGATGTAAAGATGTGTTACATTTGTTTGTGCTGCATTTGTTTAATTATGTAAAGAGTTTTGCATTTTGTTTACCTTGCCTGCCTAAGGCACCTGATTGGTCTAATAAAAAGCCAAATGTCCAATAAATAGCTCAGCAGGAGAGGGATAGATGGGGCTGGTGGGCAGAAAGAATAAGTAGGAAGCGAAATCTAGGCTTGAGAGAGAAGAAGAACGAAGAGAAGGAGAAAGAGAGGAGCACACAGGGCCAGAAGCCAGGCAGCCACCAGCCAGCCATGGAGACAGTGGGAAAGTAAGACATACAGAACAAAAGGAAGGTAAAAGGCCATGAGAAAGAGAAACGGGTCAAGTTATAAAAGCTAGCAGGAAACAAGCCTAAGCTAAGGCTGAGCATTCATAACTAAGAAGTTTCCATGTCATAATTTGGGAGCTGTGACCCAAAAGAAAAAGCCTGGTACACCTGAGCACTTCCCCAATGTCAGCACAGGAGGAATGGCAGATTCCACACTGTGAAGAAACAGGCAAACCCACTTGGCTGCTGAATAACCAGAGAAATACAAATTGGAACACACAGCATGAAGATACCATTTTTTACCCTTTGGATGTCTTGTTGAACTAAATGTTGGAAGTTTCATGGGAAAACAGACACTATCAGGTTCTTGGATAGGCTGAAGAGCAGCTTTAAAAGTAGTTCTGTACTATCTTCTAAGGTTCTGGGTTGCACTTACTCTAGTACCCAGCAAATCCAC
This sequence comes from Onychomys torridus, assembly GCF_903995425.1. Lineage (NCBI taxonomy): Eukaryota > Metazoa > Chordata > Mammalia > Rodentia > Cricetidae > Onychomys > Onychomys torridus. Next base: position 10,164,958 of record NC_050447.1, read on the forward strand.
TCTAAAGAAATGTGCTCATGTGCCTAAGGATTTATTATCCAAGGTATAATTGCACAGGTATTATCGCAAAAACAAAAAGGGAGGCGTAAAATCAGATGCCCTTTACTAGGAAAACGAGTGTAACAGCATGGTTATATAGTGAAATAGTGCATGTTTAAAGTAAATTAATCAACTTTATTAGCAGATTTACAAATTTTTGTACAAGTAAATTGTTAGTGTTGCCTACCTTCCTTTTGTTGGTGCTTTGGCCTGGAACTCACCACATAACCAAGGAGGACCTTGAACTTCCCATCCTCTTACCTCCACCTCCTGAGGCCTGGGATTCAGATGTGTGACACCATCCTGGTTTCTGCCATTGTGAGGAGTGAATCCATGAGGGCACACTTATCAGCTAAGCAGCATCCCCAGCCACAGGGTATCTGCTTTTTTTTTTTTTTTATCATGGATATAAATTACAAAGTACATCTGTGTTAACACATGTACACACAGGCCAATCAATGCTATAGAAGGGTCTGGAGAAAGAGCTGGGAATATAGGACCACAAAAGCACCTTGCTGTGTGTGCTCTGTTGTCTTCCTTTGAAGACACAAACGCACAGCAGATGGGAAAGAATGTCAAAAGTACCTGGAATGCTCCATGTAGTTTCCAAGTTCTTAATACTTTTCTATGGCTCTTCATATTTCATTAAACAATCGTGTGTCACACCTTCAGCCTCCCTTTAGGTTGGGTGCCATCTTACTTTCTGTGCTTGGAAGTAGGCAATGAAGGAAATACATGGCCAGGACATGAGCCCAGCCTGAACCCACCTCCCTTCCCACTATCACAGCCTCCTCTCAGAAGAAAGAGATGGCAGAGTTAGGGGGAGCGTCAGATCCTTTCCAGCTTCGCATGGGGGTCACCTGAGACCATTCACAAATAGATTGATGGATGTCGTGAGCACCTTCCTATGATACACACACACTCCTGATACATCCCTGCCATTCCCCCATGGGGCATACTGTAGACCAGCCACCATGCACTAGTCCCAGCCAGTGTTCCAGATGTGGAGGGCCACCTCGTACTACACCCTCCTAGTCACCTCAACCAAGGGGAAAGCTTAGGCACATCGCTTGCCCAGGGTTTTCGGAGTCTCCTTGAAGATAGAAGTTCTGCTTGGTAAGATATTCCTGAGCCCAAGCTGAAGGAAGATCAGACAATAGTTATTTTGAGGGCCATAATTTGGTTTCCTTATCTCAGGCGATCAGAGATTGTTTAACACCAGAAATAGCTGGCTGGGGCAGCTGTTCCAGCAGTGCTTTGTGTGGGAGATGATGACGGAGCAGTGTTGTGACAGTACTCCAGAGCTCGGTGAGAAGACTTCTAAGAAAGTCCGGATAGTTGCTGCTCCCCCCCCCCTCCGCTATCTCTTCCTCCATCCCTCTCTTCCTCTTTTTCCTACTGCCTGTCTCTACTCAAATCAGGTCATATTCTAAATGAACAGAGGGTAGATACAGGAGCCACGACTTGTATCAGTCAGGCTTAGACAGCACTAGAATAATTAATTTAGACTTTAAAAATATGTAACTCACTTCTCTATCAAACACATGCTCAGGTCTTACTGGCTTCCAATCAAAGTGCAGAACCTGTGGTCCCTGCAGAATCAATTTTTCCTGGCTGTCAAGGAGCTCCCCGTGAGGAGGGCAAGAGCGATGCAAGGCAAGATGTAGAAATATTTTCAAATAAATGCAGCCAGCGCTGTGGGAACAGGACTGAGTCTAGTTAGAAAAAGGAATCATTAAATGATTAGGGTCTGTCATTCAAGTGAGAGTCAAAAGCAGACAGCAGTGTTCCAAATGGGATGAAAACCTGGTCAGTGCTGTGCTGTGGGATGGTCTGTATGTCAAATGTGTTGCTCTGATTGGATAAAATAAATAAAGTGCTGATTGGCCAGTAGCCAGGCAGGAAGGATAAGGTAGGCGGGACAAGGAGGAGGAGAATGGTGGGAAGTGGAAGGCTGGGTGGAGAGATCCTGCCAGCAGCCGCCATGACAAGGAAGATGTAAGGTACTGGTAAGCCACAAGCCACGTGACAAAGTGTAGATTAATAGAAATGGGCTAAAATATATAAGACTAAGAGCTAGACAATGGTAGGCCTGAGCTAATGGCCAAGCAGTTTAAATAATATAAATGTCTGTGTGATTATTTTATACGTGGGTTGAGGGACCGCAGGGGCTTGGTGGCACCTGGAGAGAAGCTCTCCAACTACAGTGTTGGTTCTGGAGAAATGGCTCAGTGGCTACCATCACACACTACTCTTGCAGAGGACCTGAGTTCAGGTCCCAGCACCCACATCAGGTGGCTCACAACCTCCTGTAACTCCAACTCTAGGAAAGCTGACACTTTCTTCTTGCCTGTAGACATCTACACTCAATGCACACACAGATACATACACATAATAAATGTGAATTTTTTAAAAAATCTGGTCCCTGTGACCAAGGTATGAAAATGCCTGGGATTCTGGTTAATACTGAAAGTATGGATTTATTGACTTGAATGACCATAGCCCAGTTTGCAATATTCTGTTCGAATACCTACTCCTTTGAATTTTCATGCAAAAAAAGGACTTAAATTTGTAGCATAAAGGGGTATCCCAATATTATACTGATTTTATAAACTATTTCAGCTTTTATGTTACAGAGTACAAAATTTTAGGGACCCAACAAGGATGGAGAAACTGAGTCAGGGAAGCAGGATCTGGAAAGTGAGGAGTGAAGCACTCTAGCCTCAGGCTGCCAGCGTGCACTGCTCTTGGCCTGCCCACAGGAGGGTGTCTGTCAATAATGGTATTCAATAGGCATTAGAGACGATGCTGATCCTTGCCTCCAGCTCCCTGGCCTCACCTGAAGTCTATATCCCTGAGAACAGACATGTGCAAGTTGCAGGAGGCTGGGCATTCTATCTGCTTTGGACCCAAGAAGAAAGTCCTGTTAGCAACATACAGTTGTTAGCCGTCCAGCCAGACTCCGGTGGGCATCTCCTGACTCTGGCTAGCGCCGAGGAGAACCACTTTTCCCAGCCTTACTTCCTGCCTCTCCGGTTGCTACGCATTCCCATGTGTGGGTAATGGAAATAATTAGAGATCTTCAGAAAATCTGGGTCACCATAAAGTGAACACAAATGCATTTGTCAGTGGCATTGTGTAGAAACCAAACTCTGCAGGGTCCATGAATTTTAATTTCATTTTAAAGAGCTTTATCACAATTTATCTAGTTCAGAGAAAACTCTAGTTTCCACTTTAGAAAAAGTTGTTTTTTGCTGTTGTTGTTCTCTGATCTGTTCAGGTCAGCTGATGATCAGTGTGATTTGCAAGGAGTCTAAATAGATGCTTTGCCCTTGGACAGTGACCAAGGACAGGCATAGGACTTCCCTGTGGTCCACATCACTTGATTAATAATTCTAGTTCAGGAAGACAGTGCTACAGCGGTCACTTTACAAATGAGGAAACTAGAGCCACGTAAAGCTAAGTGGCTTGCCCAGCTCCGCCAAAGTGCCTGGAGCCCATTCAGACCCGGCATCAAGCTTTCCAGCACAGGCTGATTAGTCCATAGCTCTTTCTTTAGTGTGCAGATTGCCAGAGCCAAGCAGAGGTGGTCTGTGGAGTAGTGTGTGCGCCAAGGTGCTTCTGGTATGGTCAGCAACAAAACCCAAGACGTTGTGGGAAAGTGTCACATCAAGAGAGCCTAGTGGTGTTTTCTGCTGAACACAGAACTTTAGGGAGGCTTACCTTGAGCTCCCCTAAGCTTGGAGCTTAACAGGAGGCTGCTCACTGTTGAAGCACACCAAGCCAGACCTTAGTCTCCTCCCCCGAGCATTGGCCACCGTCATGTCCCCAATGCCATTCCCAGTAAACCTCACTCTTACATAAAAGTAGACTGCAAATGGAGTCTTGGAATGTTCTAGTCAGGTTCCCTTTGAACCTTTGGAAGATTCTTGCTTGCTTTAAACAGCCTGTTGACCCTACCTATGGCCTACTCCTCCAGTCCTCAGAAACTAGCTAGTGGTTTGATATGACCCCCTTCCCATAACTGATAAAACTCTGCCCCATATATACCTAAAACGGCACAACATGAGAGGCAGAGGCAAGGGGGTCGCTTCAATTGCAAGGCCAGTCTTGTTTTCAGTTTGGGTTTGAGGCCAGCTGGGGATGCATCTGGACCACCTTTCCACACACAACAGAAAATTAATAACTAAAGAAGTGCCATGCCCTAAGGTTATTAACTGTTCTGAGACCTTAATTGCCCCTCTGAGGCCAACCCTGCTGTATAACTTGGGCTAATTAGAAACGTCTGAATGGTGGGGGCTGCTTGAGTCCCTGTAAGGAAATACCTGAGGTGATTTAACTTATAAAACAGGGCTTATTTACTGCCCTGTCCATCACACCAGCCCTGTTTCCTTTTTGGCGTGGATAGACATGGATAGAGCACACCACAGAGAAAACTGCCTACCTCACAGTCAGGGGCGAAGAGGAGGAGAGGGACAAGGGTCTCACAGTCCTTTAAGGGATCTCCCAGCAGGTCCTGTCAGGACCTTCCCAGGGTATTGTAGTTAGAGTTTTCCTGCCTGGCCCACAGTCAGGACAAATCTCTCTTACCCGCCAGTCCCACAATCGCTCAGACCCAACCAAGAAAGCATATAGAAACTTATATTGCTTATAAACGGTATGGCCGTGGCAGGCTGCTTGTTATCTACCTTTTTTATCTTAAATTAACCCATTTCTGTTAATCTATACTTTGCCACATGGCGTGTGGCTTACCAGTGTCTTTACATGTTGCTTCTCCTGGCGGCGGCTGGCGGTGTCTCCCTCCAGCCTTCTACTTCCCAGAATTCTCTTCTCTCTTGTCCCGCCTATACTTCCTGCCTGGCCATTGGCCAATCAGAACTTCATTTACACAGAGCGATATCCACAGCAGGGTATTACCCTGAGGACCAAGCTTTTCACATACAGACTTTAGATGACATTCATCGAAACCCTACACCCTCTGCTTTTGACTAATCACACATTCTCAGAAAATAGACTCACTGGGCGTATTGCTATCCTCTAGTGGACCTGCGGAGGACACTTACCCAAGTGATAGCAGGAATGTTTCGAATTTGTTCAGTCAAATGTCGCATCTGATTTATGAAACCCCTCAGAATTTATGGGTGTGGGTCCCCATCCGCCCATTCTTGTTATTTTAGAAAGGAAGTGTTTGGTGGGTAATGCTGGCTCAGGGTGGATAAAGCGCGTGGGGGGGGGGGGACGACACTGGATGAAAAGTGTTTGGAAGGCACATGTGGTGGTGACAGGCTCTTGCTTTGTAGAGTCGTCCCACACCTGACAGGTGGGCTTGGAATTATGAGAAGTGTTACCAGGCCAAGAAGAGATTGCATCTGCCCAGCACTGCTTGTCTCAAACAAGGTGACCAGGACAGTGATTCCTAACAGACACCCCAGCTTCCTCTTAAGGGATCATGTGCCTTGAAGATATGTCTCTTTGTGCCAAACGATGGCTAAGCCCCTTATTGCATGGCCACACTTCTCTAGATTTATTCCATGAGAGTAGGTTTCCCCCAGGTCCAGGTTGACTCTGTGTTGTTGTGAGATATTTGGTTACTCTGTGTAAAGATATGTCATTGTGGATTGGTTTAATAAAAAGCTAAACAGCCAATAGCTAGGCAGGAGGAATAGGCGGGGCTTCTGGACAGAGAGAGCTCTGGGAAGAAGAAAGGCAGAGCCACTAGACAGACAGGGAGGAAGCAGGTTGGGGAATACATGGTAAAGGTAACCGAGCCACATAAAAGAATGTAGATTAAAAGCTATGAGTTAATTTAAGTTATACGAGCTAGTTAGAAACAAGCCTAAGCTAAGGCTGACCTTTCATAATTAATAATTAGTCTCCATGTCACCTTTTTTTAACTGGCGGCCAAAAAAGACAAGCCCATCTACTCTGAGGCTCATTGAGGAAATATATCAAAAGTTAGCTTTGTGCTACCAGGAATGTATGACCTGGCCCTCAGCCTTATTAATGGGTCATTCAGAGTTCTGAGCAGGCTCCCATGACCTCTAGATATAGTGAGGATGTCACAGATGGCCAAAAATTACTACATGAGAGAATCTGCCTCATACCTATTCACTCTGAAACAGTGACTTTGTCTTCCTCTGCAGGTGCCCTGGGGACTCTTGCACCCTCAGGATTTGTCTACATAGTAGAAAGTTAGTAGTTTGAGCTGAGTTGTACTAAATTTTTCAAGACGAAAGAAAAGTTTGGCAGATTAAAATACAGGTGGAACATCCTGAGACACCAAATCAGACAGATAATTACACTTGGTTCCCATGGCTTAGTCCAGTTACTCAGTCAGAGGTGTTTTTCAAAACCCAAGGTGGGGCATAGCATGTAGCAGGCATAAAGATGGCTAGAGGAAAGACTCCAGGGTGTGAGTTCATGGCTTTTCCTATTATTAACAGCATCCATGAAAAGCACCATATACCAGGGACTGTGCAAGGACCTCCTGAGCTTTATGTGGTGGTAAAGCCTTCCATTTGTCAGCTTCAGCTCCTCTTGGAGATTGTCGAAACAAGTAACGTGGGGCCAACATCCTGTATGATGAAAGTGTTGTCAAGGTGCCCTGCAATGGGAAGAGTGGCCATCAGGAGACCCAGCTGGAGTGCCGAGCTCACACTGATGGTTTGGGATTCTGGAAATTCTGACCTGTTTCCCACTTCTCCATCTTCAGGCCTCCTTGTGGGTACCCTGGATGTAGTATTGGACTCCAGTGCCCGCGTTGCACCTTACCGAATCCTGTACCAGACTCCAGACTCCCTAGTCTATTGGACCATCGCTTGTGGTAAGTCCCAGGATTCTGTGATGCACATGTTTACAGAAAAAAACTTCCAGGTAGCAGCTTTAAAAGGAATGTGCTTGCTGAATGCAGTCTTGTGGGTTTGGGGTAGTGAACCGTGGTCACTTCAGCACCAAAGTGTTGGTGGCTTACCATGGTCAAATTTCTTGCTCTGAAGTCTTACTGGGATCGTGCAGCCTCCATCTAGAGGGACGCTCTGTAGAAGGAACACACAATTTGAAGACCAGCCTACAAGGGAAGGGTGAAACATACAGTCCAGCTGAGTTTCACTTCCTCAGCCACAAGTGGTACACATCACATCTACTCACACTCTGGCTGGAACTTCTCCAATGGGCCTCACTAACTACAAGGGAATCTGGGAAACAAAGTGGAACATGGCGGATTCTTAAGTGCTTATCCGGTGGTCCTTCATGTATCATCCCGGTAGCTCCTGGGAGTGAGATTTTTTTTTTAATCTCTTCCTGATAGTATCTGTGATGTACTGTGTTTAGAACAATAGCAAGCACCCCTGCTATTGTTGACGCTCACAGAATGGCCAAGACATTTACAGTCACTGTTTACTCGTGACAAGCAAGAAAAGCAGGAGTGCCAGTTTCCTGTTTGGTTTTATTACTTTGTTTTGCCCCCTTTTATTTTCTTTACATTAATAGACATCTTCCCACAGTCAGTAAACCAGTATTAACAGACTAATAAAAGGCCACAGCTTGTTCAGAATTCCCTAACCCAGAGCTTCATACCGACACATACCAATACTCCAACAGAAAGCTAGGGGAGTGTCTTGGGGGTTGTGCTGGTCGCTGGTTGGTAATTTGGAAAACAGTCTAAAATCATGTTAAATCTGACACCAAAGCCTGAAGGGTACACTTTGAAACAAAAGACAGGGCTGAAGAGATAGCTTGATAGGTAGAATGCTTATTAGGATCTGAAATTGAACCCCAGAATCCCCATAAGAAATCTGCTGTGATGTGTACATTTGTATGACAGCACTGGAGATGGAAAGGCAAGCAGACCCCTGAGGGCCACTTCCTCTTGGCTGCTAAAGACAAGTGAGAGACCCTGATGAACAGTCCCTGAGTAACAACACTTGAGTTTGTCCTCTGGCTTTCACAGGCATGCACACGTGCACTTCCTTACACATGAATATGTGCACACACTCAAGCGCATGCACACACTCAAGCGCATGCACACACTCGAGCGCATGCACACACACACACACACACACAAAGGACATTGAAGATCATGGAAAGCTATTGTAACCCTTGACTTAATGAGGATGTGGCACCCTGGCCTTCTCACTCACCTGCAGCGGTTCGTTTCTTGGGTCCTGGATGCTTTAGGGATCCTGTGGAGTCAGGAGTCCTCAGGGCTTAGATCTCATGGCAGCCTTCAGGCTCCCAGGTCAGGTTTCAGTGACGGGCGCACTGCCTTGTGCCTCTGACTTTCTTCTGTATGTCAGTCGCGCCCTTTCCTGCTCATTGCCTGACATCAGTGCTCTTCAGATGGCTTCTGGGGCATGGCCCTTCCACAGAGCAACTCTTCCATGAACACTCAGCGTGGGGTGGAACCTGGTTCCACAAAGCTTAGTTGTTTGCTAATTCCTGCTGAACCAAGGTGAACGAACATAAGGCTATAATTTTGCTGTTGGCATAACTTATACCCCCCAAAAGATGCACCTTCGTTTTTCTATTAAGTAGTGCCTGTCACAATTTCATGACCTCACTGTAGTAACCCAGGATGGCTTCATCTTTTGTGTGCATTGATTACTCATAGAGACAGCCCAGAATTTCCTCACAGAAGACTCCAGGAAGTGACAGTCATTACAAAGTCCCATCAACTCATGGATTGTTCTTTCTTAACAATGTTCACTTTGTTCCAACTTGTGTCTGAAACCCAACTTGCTAATATTTAACACAGAAGCTCCCACCCCACAAGCATTTCTTCAACATGCTGACCTTACTGCTTGTGATTTAAGGTTAAACTGCAAAGTTGGTAATTGGTAGGAAAAATATGTCCCAGGCTTTTAAGTTTATGTGTATTTCACAAATTTCTGTGAGAGAAACTTCAAGAGAAAATTGGATTCACATCCTTGGAAGCCATAAGATAGCAAAGCCCTATCCTACATGACGTTGTAAGTTAGCCAGGAGAGTGAACTGAATTAAGAGAGCATTGACTGTCCACATATATCTGCCATTTATGTCTTGACATGGACCACTCTGTAGATCAACAGGACTCTGAACTGTGAATCCCGGGTGTATGATTTGTCTTAGATTTGAGACACTGAAAATCAGGCAAGAGGAACTTTCTGGGCCTGTGGATGAGTGTAGCTCACTGCTAAAGTGGTAACGAGACCTGGATCAGTGTCAGCTGCATTGTTTGATGGACATCTCGCCTCTCATAGCCCTGAACAGAGCCATGGCTGGGGCTGCCCAGTGTTCAGTATGACATTGAGTCATTTGGCTTCAGAACTGGCAGGTCCACTGGCATCACCTTGTCAACCATCGTACTGAGGAAGTGAGGAGGGCAGTGCTCTCATTCCCACTCAAGGCCGGCCATGAAGAGCTCTCATTCTCACATCCTGTGCTCTGTTCTGACACCATGTAAGGGCTCTGTGCTGGCTTCCTGATTCAACATCCTTTCAGTCAGTAGCTGTCAGACCCAGAGAGCAATTCAGCATTGCTAATGGTTCTACTCCTGCTTTTTGCTACAATAGACAAAAAATGTCAGCTTAATTTTCCTTCCACATGAGATAGACAATGTGGGAGTTGATAGGCATCTTTAGAATCATGGTTTTAGTCTGCATAGTTCAAAGACTATTCTTGCGTGTGTGCATATGCATATGTATGTGAATTTTCATGTGTGTGAGGGTGTGTATACATATGTAGGCATGAATGTGAGGGCCAGAAGACAATGCAAATTGTTGCTGTGGAATATTGCTTTAACTATGTGAGCCACCATATGGTTGCTGGGAATTGAACTCAGGACCTTTGGAAGAACAAGCAGTGCTCTTAATCTCTGAGCCATCTCTCCAGCCCCCTGCTTTAACTATGTAAAGATGTGTTACATTCGTTTATGCTGTATTCTTTAATTATGTAAAGATGTGTTGCTGTTTCACCTTGCCTGCCTAAGGCACCTGATTGGTCTAACAAAAAGCTTAAAGGCCAATAAATAGGCAGGAGAGGGATAAGCAGGGCTGGAAGGAAGAGAGAGTAAGTAGGAGAAGAGGACAGAGAGAGAATGAGGGAGAAAGAAAGGGAGATGCCCAGGGCCAGCCACCAGACAGACAGACACAGAGTAGGACATACAGAATGAAAGAAAGGTAAAAAGCCCCGAGGCAGAGCAGGGTGAAGAGAAACAGGTTAAAGTAAGTTATAAGAGCTAGTGGGACAAGCATAAGACAAGGCTGAACATAATGAGAGAAGCATAAGATAAGGCCGAGCATTCATAACTAATAATAAGTCTCCGTGTCATGATTTGGGAGCTGGTTGGTGGCCCACAAGAAAGCCTGCTACAGACCATGACAACTCTTACAAAGGAAAACATTTAATTGGGGGCTAGCTTGCAGTTTCAGAGTTTTAGTCCATTACCATCATGGTGGCAAACATGCTGGTGTGTAGGCAGAGATGGTGCTGGAGAAGGAGCTGAGAAGGCATCAGCAGAAGACTGTGACGCAAGACCTAGCTTGAGCATCTATGAGACCTCAAAGCCCACCTCCACAGCAACGCACTTCCTCCAGCAAGGCCACACCTCCTCCAGCAAGGCCACACCTCCTCCAGCAGGACCACACCTCCAGCAAGGCCACACCTCCTCCAGCAAGGCCATACCTCCTCCAGCAAGGCCACACCTCCTCCAGCAAGGCCACACCTCCTCCAGCAAGGCCACACCTCCTCCACCAAGGCCACACCTCCTCCAGCAAGGCCACACCTCCTCCAGCAAGGCCACACCTCCTCCAGCAAGGCCACACCTCCTCCAGCAAGGCCTCACCTCCTCCAGCAAGGCCACACCTCCTAATAGTGCCACTCCTTATGGGCCAAGCATTCAGACACATGAGTCCATGGGGGCCATTCCTATTCAAACCACCACAGATGTCTTTGTTGATTTCCTTTTATTTGATTTATTCTCAACATTGTGTATTTGAAGACTAAATCATGTCAGAGATCCATTCAGCTTGCTTCACATCTGAAAATACCACACTGTTGTTTTTAACCCTTAGAAATTTTAGTGGGGGTTGGGGATTTAGCTCAGTGGTAGAGCATTTGCCTAGCAAGCGCAAGGCCCTGGGTTCGATCCTCGGCTCAAAAAAAGAAAGAAAGGAAGGAAGAAAGGAAGAAAGGAAGAAATTTTAGTAGACTTTGTTTTCTGCTGTGTTAAAATTTGTTTGTTTTAATTTACAGGCAAACATATTCTCTCTCAGTCTCTTCCCCTCCACCCTAACAGTGAGAAAATTTCAGGGCAGTGCTGTGGTCTCAGGACCAAAGCCCAACATGTATATTTGTCAGTACCGTACAAGTGCTAGCCACCGACTATCAATCCCCAGGGCCTTAAACCTTTGTTCTGAACCCTCAGAGGTCAGGTCGGATAAAATCACTCTGTGAGACTGTCTTAGCATTTATTTCTTCTAGTTTCAAGTATACTTCACGGAGTTGCAAATACATTTTAAACTGATTGAGTTATCAGACCACAATAGTTCAGTGTTTTCCGTCATCATCACACACGGCATTGACAATTTGCCCAGGCACATGTATGAAACCTATGATGACAGTGTCATGGGTGTGTGTGGAGATCAGAGGTCACCTTGTGGGAGTGGGTGTTCTCCTTTCACCTTGTGGGTCCTAGGGGTTGACTTCAGGTCATCAGGCTTGGCAGTAAGTGACTTTAACTGCTGAGCCATCTCACACGCACACCCACAGCACTTATTGAGATGGTGTTACTGTATAGTCTCGGCTGGCCTCAAACTCACAACGGTCCTCCTGCCTGAAACTCCTAAGTGTTGGGACTGTAGGCACATGCCACCATGCTCTACATTTGGCTTTAAACAGGGATCATGGGGGCATGGGTAGATGCTTGTCAAGTTAATGTGTGTATGCACACTATTCCGTGTGTGTGTGGGTGTGGCAGAGATGTACATACACAGCTCTGTGGATAAAGAAAATACTGAAAGCAATCCAAAGCTGTGCAAAGCACAGACATAGCTGCTCTGCCCTAAATCTTAATTCATGACAACCAAAGAATCTGAGGTTGAGCCAAGACAATGGGTTGGATCATGTAGGTGAAACAGGGAATCTAAACGTCAGGCTGCGGCAGTAGTTCAATCAATAAAATGCTTACTGTAGAAGTCTGATGACATGCATTTAATTCCCAGCATCCATGTGGAAAAAAAACTAGGTGTGGTAGCAAGTACCTGTAATCCTGGTGTCAGGACAACAGTCAGGAGAACCCAGGTCTAGCTTCATTGTTGAGTCCCACAATAGGTTGTGTTTACCTTCAGCTTGATAAATTGATAGGCTCTAGAAGTACCTAGGAGATGGACATCTAGGTATGCTTGTGTGGGGCGCTCTTGATTATGTTAACTGAGATGGGAGGACCCACTCCTATGGGTGGTACCATTCCCTAGCTGAGATTCTGGACTGTGCAAATAGAGAGCAGGAACTGAGCCACAGCACTGCATTCCTCCCCTGTGTTTCAGACCATTGATGGGACACAGCCAGATGCTACAAGTTCCTGTGGCCTTGACTTCTCTGCCATGCTTCTGTACCCTTGAACTGTGGGCCACAATAAACCCTTTCTCCCTTAAGTCATTTTTATCAGAGTGTTTTATCACAGCAACAGGAAGAGAAACTGAGAAAGCTTCTTCCAGGCCAACAAGAGACCCTATCTCAAAACTAATGGAGAGGGTGTCAGATGAAGGCTGCTCAAAGCTGACTTCTCCCCTCCACAGACACACAGACACACACACACACACACACACACACACACACACACACACACAGACATATATATACACCACACACACACACACATACAAGTTATAGTGTGATTTCTTGTAACTGGCAGAGTGTGGTAAGATGCCATTCAAGAAGCAGATCTCCATTGCCAAGCGACACCCAGCTCCTGGCACAGTCATGAGAGAGTAAAGATGAATCACAGAAGAGGCAGAGACTGGGAGCTGTGCAGAGCAGATATGCAGAGGCTCAGCAGTCCTGCGCATCTCTCCCAGTGCCTCTTTTCTAAGGCTCAGTGCATCTGATCATGCCAACAAGCACAGATGGAACTGCGGGATGGTGGGTACTTGGTTGGCACTCACTCTGCAAGGTGCCCTTGAGATCAGTAGCATCTCACAGCTCATGAGGTCAGTGACCTCAACAAAGAAGGGTTTGGGTTTGGGGTGAGAAATTCATACAGTTTGAAGAGATAACCAGAGTATGGGAGGTCCAAAGTTTTATTTTGATTTTTTTTAAAAAATTCGAATTATTATTGAATTTTTTACTGTAAAGGGTCAAAAGTTTTTCTGTCAAACTCCTCAAATTGATGTTTCCTAAATACTCCAAATAACAATTGCATTTTGTGTTTGAAAGCATTCCCTACTTTCTGAGCTGTGCCAGTAGACCTCTCCCTCATGGTGTCCACAGGGCCAGTCTGAGGGGGAGGAGATGTCATTGATCATGTGTTCATTTCTCCTGTAGAGAATTTGAGATGGATATCAAAAACTACCTAAAGATAGCCACCTAACTCATGGTGGCCAGATGGAGGGAGGCGTCAGGTTCACTTGAGTTCCAGGCATTGCCACATGTGTGATACTGGCATCATATTTCCCTCACATGTGCCTGCCCCTGGCCCAGAGCCATAGAAAGCACCTATGGTGCAGAAGATCTCTTCTTTAGGGCCTCACACGACTGCTCTGCTGAGAAACCTTTTCATTACCCTTTATGAGAGCATCATTTTTATAATGTTATCGTTTTATTGCCATCCTTGGGGTTGCCTGTCAGTCTTGATGATGCTTTGTTTAGTTCAGAGTCCAGAGAATTGAGTTTATTTGCAGATAACGCACATGTCTCTCACTTTTCTTCCTTTGCTGGGAATCCTGAAGTTCTAGTGACAACGAATGTAGAAAATGAGCATTCTTGAGATCTCAATTAAAAGGTAACTTGGGAGTCTTAGGCGACGTCCAAAGAACCAATGACACCAGAGTTCACTCCTCAGTGTGGGGATCGGAAGCGCATGCAGTCAAGATGTGTAACTGCAGATAATTTATCCCTAAAGCCTTTTCCCATACGATCATGATAAAGGGAGTTTATTCTAGCATTGCCTAACTTCATCCTGACGCTCATGCTGTTATGCCCGGCAGGGTAGTTGCAGATATTACAAGGCTAGGATGGTTTAATTTGTAGTTTCCAAGCAAGGTTCTGTGTTTCTTAGCAACTGGCAGAAATGTAGTGACTTGGTTGGAAGCTGCAGGGATGAGCTCATCTCTGTGTTTCAAGGCAGCGGCACCGGGGCGACTGCTGTCCTCTAGGGATGGGCTACCTTCATATCTCATTCATAATTGCACAAGGCTCGTTTTTTTCCCATTATGAGATGGTTCTATACTATCTCCATGGGCACACCATTGCTCACCAGTGTTGCAGCTTAACCACAGAAAGCTCACATCCTGACAAGATCTATGGCACCCTGGAAATGACACATTCTGGAAGGGAGAAGAAAGGAGCTACATCCCAGTTCATGCGCCTCTCAGAAAGTGTGGCTACGTCAACCAAACCAGTCTGTTTCTGGAACGACCTCGTTTGAATAATCTGGAACACAGTACTTGCTCTTGGTTGCTCGTCTAGCTGTTGTCTTGTGTGTCTCTTCTCTGGGGGGTTGAAGTCAGATCTCTGGGGCTGAGGAGCAGTCTCCCACCGGCGTCGAATGCTGGAGGAGTGAGCTTGGTTCTTAACATGGCTTTGGCGTGAAACTTGACGTCTGTCACTGCCCTCTCTGCTTCCATGCAGGCGGCTCCAGGAAGGAGGTTACTGAGCACTGGGAATGGCTGGAGCAAAATCTATTGCAGACACTCTCCATCTTCGAGAACGAGAATGACATCACCACGTTCGTGAGGGGGAAGATACAGGTAGTCACCTTTTCAGTTTATTTTGGCTGAATGTTACTGAAATATGTAGCATGCATATATAAAATTCTCAAAATAAAAACATATTTTAAACATACCAAAACCTTTTAATTTGGAAAAAACTAAAATTTACAGAAATATTGCACAAATAAGGACTGTATATAAACTACCTGTGTTCAATTTACTCAGACTTACCTCATAACATTCCACCCCACTTACTTAGGATTCTTAAGGCTAACTAATACATCCTCCAGTGTGTGTTTTCCATTAGTGATATTTGATGAAAAAAAAAAACCTAAACATTATTTAACAATGTATATAAATGCATCATTATTGCAGCACTTTAATATTTAGCATATATTCTAATTTCTAAAAAATTTACATTTATTTATGAGTATTAGTGTTTTGCCTACACCTGTCTGTGTACCATGTGTGTTCATGGTGCCCTCCAAGGTCAGAAAAGGGCATCGGAGCCTCTGGAACTGGATTTACAGATGCTTGGTTGCTTCCATGTGGTGCTGGGAACCAAACTGATCCTCTGGAAGAGCAGCCAGTGTTCTGACCCGCTGAGCCATCTCCCCAGTCCCACACAGTCTGATCTAAACATGGTCGATTGTACCCTCGATGGCTGTGTTGTTCAGCCTGGGAGGGGACCGACTTGGTTTCCCCTCTTCAGTCTGGAGCATTTCCACAGCCCCCGTCCCCGTTACGTCTTATGACATTAATGTTGCTAATTTGTGCACTTCTGGCTTTTATAAAAGGATGTTCATTCGAGGTTCTGTCAGATGTCTCTGTGATTGAATTCAAGTTGTGCCTTCCTGGGATGGAGTGCTATGTTAGCATCCTGTGTCCTCCAGGTGCTACTGTGTCCCGAGACACACGACACCCTCTGTCCCTCAGTGCGTCATGAACCCATTCAAAGCTACCCATTTTTCTACTGTAGCATTCACACTTTATGTTTACAAATAATGATATTTCTATTGAAAACTATTTTAATCCACAGATACCCCATTTTTTTTTGTCAAAATGTCCCTGTTGGTGTAATATCCATTAAAAGTTTTTAAAAATCTGAATAGTTCTTCACTGTGGAAGTTTGCAAATGATGGTTTTATTAAAATATGAAATTGACACTGACAGACTAATATAAACTAAACTGAGACTTGACTTCAATAGTATCATCTTGAAAAGTCCAAGTCTTCTTCCATTTCACAGTCCAGGCCAGAACCACAGACTTACTTTGTCCCCTTGTTCTCTTTTTGGTCCTGTGTTGGGTGTGTGTGTTGTAAATAGTTCAGTCACTCCCTGTGCTCTGATATTTAGGTGCCATCCAACATTTCGCAATTATGAATTCTGCTGCATTTAGAATTGCATGCATCCGTGCTTGCATGTGACCGAGGCTGCACCGTAGGCTGAGCTGCAGTAGAATTGCCAGACTGAGGGGGTCAATGTGTGTGCTGCTCTGCTAACTGTTCTCAGCTTCTCCAATAGTGTAGGTTCTGCAGCTTTCCAGCTCTTCCCAGCCCCGTGGCTGGGGAGACTGCTTCCCTGACTTGTGTTTGTGTGAGAACTGGTAGCATTTCCTGTGTTGAAGGGCCACGTTCTGTATCTATTTATTCACTGCTGCATGTGTCTTTTGTTTGTCTTTTATAGGATTTGGGGGTCTTATTTTTCTTGAATGGGGTGTGTGTGTGTCTGTGTGTGTGTGTGTGTGTGTGTGTCTATGTGTGTGTATCTGTGTGTGTGTTTGTGTCTGTGTGTGTGTATCTCTGTGTGTGTATCTCTGTGTGAGTGTGTTTGTGTCTGTGTGTGTATCTGTGTGTGTGTTTGTGTCTATGTGTGTATGTGTGTGTGTGTGTGTGTGTGTGTGTGTGTGTGTGTGAGAGAGAGAGAGAGAGAGAGAGAGAGAGAGAGAGAGAGAGAGAGAGAAGACCAGAGGACAATCGGAGTGTCATTCCTCAAGTTCCTTTTCTTTTGTTTTTTGAAGACAGAATCTCTCTCTGGCCTGGGACTTGCAAGGGCACTAAGCTGGCTGGCCTGCCAGCCCTCAAGACCCACCTGTCTGCACTGTCACCACAGTGCAAGGATGCTGCACCATGCCCAGCTTTGTTTTAGGGTTGAATCTAGCCCCTGGCTCCTGCAGGGCAAGCACTTTACGGGCTGTGCTGTCTTCCCGCCTCCTTCTCTTTCATTTCCAGAAGTTGTTGCATAGGAAGGTCGTTGCTTTTTGCTGGTGGCACGTATGTGCGGTAGCTGTCTCTCCCGTTTCTCATTGGTCATCAGACTTTGCTCATGACAGTTTTGCCACGCAAAGTTTTAAGGTGACTTTTGTGTGTTTGGGGGTTGCTCAGAATGATCAATTCTTTCTGTAGCAACTGGGTTTGTAGACATGGTTAAAAACCTTTTTTAGAGCCAAAATAAGGGGAATTCTAAGTAGTCTGGTAGAGTGCTGGTGTAAAAGCCAGGGCTCTCTTTCCTCTTTCTACATGACTAAACTTTCCCATGAGCACATAATAATTAAAACAGGAAAGTTCATAACAAATAGAAGTTCATTCCCTTTAGGCTCCAATGTGTTTGAAGTAGGGAGCTGAATTTGAAACAGGCCATATCCAACTCCGAAAATGAACTGTAGGAAAAGCTCAGACAAGAACTCCAGCATGATTCTTCTGCCCAGCCTTCCCGCGGAATGAAGGGACCAGATACAGACAACTTTTGAGAGCTTTTGAGTGAGTGCGTGTGCGTGTGCGTGCACGTGTGTGTGTGTGTGTGTGTGTGTGTGTGTGTGTGTATGAAGTAACTGAGAGCTGTGTGGTGAAACTGAGACTTTATGAATAATTCATGTGTGTGAATATAGAGATCACAAGAGCTACTAATTGTTTCATGTATGAGGGGCTGGAGGGAGAAGACACAGACATGTGACAACATAGGTAACCAGGGGCCACCTCACAGTCCTGCCTCTCATACTGCCATCTCTGTGTAAAATAAGAAAGATGTAGAGGAAGAAACAAAAGCTTCCGTCTGATAGGAGGACAAATTATGTCAAATAGTTTTTCGTCTCACTACATTAAATATGTCAAGTTTATTTCCCCTGAAACCATTTATGAAAAGGGAATCCCCATTAATGTAATAGTGTGTGAAAGAATGTCATTCATGTGCAAATGAACGGCTTGCTGGTTCACAGATTGTCCAATAATTAAAGGAAATAGCAGGCTTATTTGTTATAATATCTAATTAACTTTTGTAAATTATTAATGTAATAATTAACTATATAGGCAACAGGAATTCAAGTGCCAATCATAACATTTTGTATACTTATTTCTAGATGTTTCAGCATGTTGAGCATACTGGAAATATTCTGTTCTCCTATGTTGCCTTGACTAGTGTCTACTACATTTATATAATTATAGTTGTTGAGGTTTTTTTGAAATTTTTTGGTTTTTGTTTTGTTTTGTTTTGTTTGTTTG
Source organism: Onychomys torridus (assembly GCF_903995425.1). Lineage (NCBI taxonomy): Eukaryota > Metazoa > Chordata > Mammalia > Rodentia > Cricetidae > Onychomys > Onychomys torridus. The sequence goes on from NC_050447.1 coordinate 10,183,397, forward strand.
TTTGATTGTTTTTTGGAAACAGGGTTTCTCTGTGTAGTTCTTGCTGTCCTGAAACTTACTCTGTAGACCAGGCTGGCCTCGAACTCACAGAGTTCTGCCTGTCTCTGCCTTCAAAGCTCTGGGATTAAAGGCATGCGCCACCACCACTTGGCTAATTATGATTGTTTTAATAAAAGAAAATAACTCTCCATAATTGACTTTACTTTCTTGTCTTTCCAGAAGTTACCTTTGCTTCTAAATTAGCAGGTGATAGGCAGGCACAAATAAAAATAGAGTTACCACTTTAGTTCACGTGACTTTTGCCACAAATTACATTTCTCCAATCTCCTTTAGGATAGAGATTAATAGATGAAGTTATTAAAACATTTTAATGGACCAAAATGTTTTAATGGACCTTAAGTATATGTTGTTATATCAGAATCCTGTGTGCTTGCTTTCACAGTTAGAATTTGTAAAGGCTTATTTTATTATTTTAACTAGGTGTGTGCGCTTGTGTCTATGTAAGGTATGTGCACAATAATGCAAGTCTCTGCAGAGCTGGAGTTACATACAGTTGTGAGCCACCTGATGTGTGTGCTGGGAACCAAACTTGGGTCCTCTGGAAGAGCAGTACTTGCTCTTAACCTGAGCCATGTCTCCAGCCTGTTGTTGAAATGACTTTGAAGTTTAATGTCTCCATGTTTTAACATTCTGCCCACAATGAAGCTAAACATTTTCTTGTGGTTACCAAGTTTTTGGGTTTTCATTTGTTTGTTTGGTTGTGTTTTGTTTTGTTTTGTTTTGGGACAGGGTCTTACTATGTAGTCCTGGCGTATCTGGAACTTATTGTGTAGACTAGGCTTGTCTTGAACTCACAGAGACCTCTCTGCCTCTGCCTCTCAAGTGCTGTGATTAAAGCATACAGCACAGTGGACAGCCTCTGACTTGCCAAGCTAATTTTACTCTTTGAGGACACCTTTGCATATTAAAATTAACATTAGGCATCGCTGTGTTAGATATGTTGAATTTCTGACATTATGAGGGGCTGTTACATAGGACCAGAGTGGTTTATTGTAGAATAAGTAGAACCCATAGAACTCAGAGGAAAGAAACGTTCCATTCCTGTGTTCCATCGACCTGGCCTTCTGGCTCAACATTCCCAGAAAAGCCAAGGAAGGCTTGGGTATTCCAGACTGTCTTTTCCTAAAGGTGGGAAAGGTGGAAACGGGGCCTATTGCCTGCTCTAGTGATGAATGTACAGTAGCCCCGAACGTCTCAAGCTCTCATTTCTTAGTTTCATACTTTCATAAATCTACTCATGCTTAAAAACACTTTTTAAGTTTAATGAACATTCTAGAAGTTGGTATTTAGTGTAGTGTTTTGTTTCAAAAAAAAAATATATACAGGGCCTTACCTGTGGTCTGGTGTGTATCACTTGTTTTAATGTCCTCCCTACTCTGACTTTGCCACAGTGATCCAGAACAATAAATATAAGTCCACTTGAGGTTTCTAGGCTGATTCTAGGTTGCTGGGGTTGCCTAGGAAATGCTGACGCTGCTTCCTATTACTGGATTCTCCTCTTAATTGTGTGTATGTGCTTTCTCATTCATTCATTTTTGCTTTCCTTTTTTTTTTTTTTTTTTTTTTTTGGTTGGAAACAGTCTCACTCTGTAGCCCAGACTGACCTGGAAGTTACTATGTAGCTCAGGCTGGCCTCAGACTCATCAAGATCCTTCTAAACTCTTCCCACCCAGTAATCTTATGCCCTCATGCCACCTCTGGTTGTCTGGCAGTCCTCATTAGCTCTACTGAAGCCTGCTCATTCCTAGAATAACCTGGGTCCAACTCGTTGGCCTCCACGGACCTCAACATCTCTGTTCTCTCAGAGGTTTTGTAGCAGAACTAGTTAGAGGAAAACAGTCTTATCTTAGACGTTCTCCCAGGGAAGAGTGTTGCTGTTTCTCATGCCAGCCATCCTGCTACCCTGGGTGATGAAAGACAGAGTCCACAACTGGAAACTTAGCTTCCTAAACCTGGCTCACTGTGAAACAATGTAGATTCCACAATCCGCAATTGACATCATACAATAAAAACCAAACTATGACTCGGTAAGATCTATTCTCATTTGGGAGCACAGCATATTTTCTTCTAAGAATACTGCACTGGATACCTTTTAGATGTTAGGTATGGTAAATGTTCAAGACACTGTTGTTAGTGTTGGAACTCATATTTAATGGTTGAGGAAAATATAAACAGAATCCAATGGAAATTGAAAGTGTATAGAATTGAGAACGCTTAGATGGAATTACGTGTTGCTTAGTTGACAGTGGGAATGGTCAGGGAGCAATCTTCCGTCGTCAACTCAGCATAGACTTCGGTAGGAATGTTGTTGGTGAGTCTCTGTTTCAGAACATGGCTGGACAAAACCTGAGTGGGGAGAGAATCTTGACAGAAAGCCACTGTGATAGTCCCAGCTTGTGCTGAGGGCCTAGGGGTGGCTCTGGAGGCAGAATAGATGGAAGTTGAGGTGTGGGGTTGTGCTCTTGTAGGGATTCTACTGTTTGCTCTTAGCTGTGTGTCCAAGATTTTCAGTCAGTCCCATGAGTGGTGAGGAGGAGTTTGGGAAGACAGAGGCCTCCCTTCTGCCACCGATCCTCATTGCCACCACTGCAGGCCACAAGGGAGAAAGTGTGGTAAGGGACATTAAATTTAGGAAATAGTTCCAATCTGTGACACAGAGAATCACCAGTGCTGTGTGAGGGGAAAGACTCAGAGTTAGAAGGTTCACAGGGAGGTGGGAATTACCAAGCCAGGCTCTGAGGGGTGGTGTGACTGAAGCAGTTCAGGGACTCTCAGGATGACAGCACCAGAGACGGGAAAGTGAGAGAGTGAGTGATAAATGATACTGTAGGCCCGGAGGACCCTGTACAATCAAGGAAAAAGCTGGTGTTGATTTGACTCAAAATGAACACGAGCACTTAGTATTTTTGGTGAGACAGAGGTGGTGATCTACTTAGGTTACTGATAGTAAGAATTATCTAGTCAAAGTTGTTGTTTTTGATTAGTTTTACTTTTTTGCATATGCAAGCATGTCCTGTGCATCACATATGTGCCTGGTGCCAGTGGAGGCCAGAGTGGAAGAGAATCCCCTGAAACTTGAGTTATGGACAGTTGTGAACCACCATGGGAGTGCTGGGAAGTGAACCCCAGTCCCCTGCAATACAGATGCTCTTAACGGCTGAGTCACTGCTCCAGTTTCCAAAATCAGCTTTTTGGGGAGAGTGTGTGCATGTGTGTGAGTGTAAGTGTGTGTGAGTGTGTGTGTGAGTGTGTGTGTGTGTGTATGCATGTTTGTGAGGTGAGTGCATGTGCATGGATGCACACATGTGTAGAGGTCAGAGGGCAGTGTTTGGGATTCTCTTCAATTGTTCCCCACCTTATTTTATGAGACAGCGTCTTTCATAGAATCTGGAAGTCTCATTCAGCTAGACAGGTTGACCCCAAAGTACCCGGGTCTTCCGGCCTCTGCGTCAGCAGAGCCAGCCTTAGAGGAGTGGGTCTCCACAGCTGATTTCTGTGTGGGTTCTGGGCAGTCAGGTTCAGGTCCTCACACCTGCACAGTGATCACATTACTAACTGACCCAGGTAGCTATTCCTCCCTCAAACAGGATGTTTGTGGAGGACACTAAGGCTATCCTGGAAGAATGGGAGCCCAGTAGATAGCCCGAGGGCCAGGAATTGTACATATCGTGAGCCTGTTGTAAGTTTTTATCCCAGGGATGCCAGAGGACTCAGTTGTATCTAGGAAAATCCCAGAGTTTTCACATGTTCACACAGATACAGGTGACACTCTGGGCCCTGCGTACACAGCTGCTGTGCTCTAGAGCTCAGGCTTTGCCAGTGAGAATGGATCAGAGAAAATGGAGATGAGGTAGGCCGATTTGATGATTACAGTCAATCGTGGAATTTGAGGGAGCCTTCTCTTTTAAAGAATATTTATTTTTGAGTGTACGTATACGCATGCTCGCGCACATGTATGTTGGCGTGTGTGTCAGAGTGCCCATGTGGAAGTTAATAGGACAGCTTCCAGGAGTTGGTTCCCTCCTTCTACCATGTGGGTCCTGGGGATTGAACTCAGGTTACCAGACTTGGCAGCAAGTGCCTTTAGCCACTGAGCCCTCTCTCCAGCCCAAAGTAGCTTTCTTCTCTAAAGAGATGCACAAAAACAGTCTTCAGGGAGTTGCAGAGGAATTGGCTAGCAACTAAAAGGCTTCTCAGGCTACCGGAATGATTCAATAGCAGGTTTGGATTAGACCAGTCACTTGCTATGCAAACATTTTATCTCCTGTCCATCTGTCAAAGAATCTTGTGTCTAACTGAGTTCCCTTCTTTTATACGCTTGTTTTCAGCTTGGATGACTCCCAAGGTGGTGGGTCTCTGGGATGTCCATGAGTGACGTACAGTCAGTCCTTCCCCCTTGGCCTTCAATGGTGGTTTTTTTTTTTTTTTAGACAGGTAGAAGCTGACCTTTATGAAAGCACTGTCATAATGTGCTTAGTAAAAATTAACCCAGCAAGGTGCTTGTTTTCTTATTTTGAAATAAAGCAGCTTCATTTCTAGGAAGCATAAGAAACTAATGAACACCAATGGACATGTAATAAAATCCTTGGGCAATCTTTTAGTGCACAAATGCTACCTGTTAATTGGCTGAACATAAAGGCTCTTGAGAAGCTGAAACAGGAAGATCACAGTGAATCCCAAGGCCAGGCTGGACTACATAGTGAGTTCCAGGACAACCTAACACTAACCAAAAGCTCAGAATTTGGTGGGTTGCCTTGGAAGAGAATTAATCATTAAAACTAATCTGGTCTTAGGAAGTGTTTCATTCCACTCTGCTCAGCTGCAGTCATAATTCCTTCTACATGCTCTCCCCATCAGGGCATCATTGCAGAATATAACAAAATCAATGATGTGAAAGAAGATGATGACACAGAGAAGTTCAAAGAGGCCATCATGAAGTTCCACAGGCTGTTTGGGATGCCCGAAGAGGAGAAACTTGTCAACTATTACTCTTGCAGCTACTGGAAGGGGAAGGTCCCCCGGCAGGGCTGGATGTACCTCAGCATTAACCACCTCTGCTTTTCCTCCTTCCTGATGGGCAGGGAAGGTGAGTGAGTGCTCCAGTGTCTCAGTGCGAGCCTTTGGGAAGTGAACTCCTAAACCAAGTCAGAATATCAAAAGCATGTCTGTAGACTTGTTGAGGTCTTTTCCTGACCACTTAACGAGTAAATTCAATTCTTTTTGATTCAAAATTGCAAACAAATTATCCATTGAGTACTAGGGGTTCACTAAAGGTATAGTTGATTTAGTCAACATGACTTCTGTAATAATTCTGATCCCAGAGTTTATGCAATACACGTTATAACAAACAAATGAGGCAGTAAAGATAGGACCAGGAGCTCAAAAGAGTTGGTTGGGCAGGTTGGAAGCAAGGCTGTGAGGTTACCCTATCTGGAAAGACACTAAAGTAAGTGTTGACCAGACCTTGTTGCCTCTGCTCAGCCAAGCTGGTGATCCGGTGGGTAGACATCACTCAACTGGAGAAGAACGCCACGCTGCTTCTTCCAGACGTGATCAAAGTGAGTACACGATCCAGTGAGCATTTCTTCTCCGTGTTCCTCAACATCAACGAGACGTTCAAGCTGATGGAGCAGCTTGCCAACATAGCTATGAGGCAGCTCTTGGACAATGAAGGATTTGAACAAGACCGGTCCCTGCCGAAACTCAAGAAGAAATCTCCCAAAAAAGTGTCTGCTCTGAAACGGTGGGTGAGAGAAACCGCAGAACTCAGGAATGGAAAGCCTTTCCATTCGTGAGACACTGAGTTCTGACCGACTTCAGCTTATGAGCACTTTCCTGAGCATAGGGCGATGGGGAAAGACTGCCTGGGCCACTGCCGGTTGGTGAGAGAGGCAGGAGTGGCGGGTTCCTCCACCCCGCGGTGGGAGCTCTGCCAGCCTCAAGTACAGAACGCAGTGGGCCCACGAGGAGCTCACATGACCTCTCAGTGGAACTGTCCTGAGCTGGGCTCATGGGTGACAGAAAGGGGCACATTTTGTGCAGAAGGATGGACACGTGGAGGAAGCCCAAGAAACACCAGGAGCAGTAGGTCAGAGGTCAGGGCACGGGATGAGGGAAGCCTGGAAGGTTGGATGTGGAAGCTGAAAGAAAAGTATCAGCTCGGGACCCCAAGACCAAGTTCTCACCACAGAGGAGGAGACTTATTTGCCCCAGAGGGACAGAGGGCAGAGAATAAGAGACAAAGACAGGAGATATAGGATGAGGGAGAAGGGGAAGGGGACCAGGGGTAGGGGGCAGGGAGATTTGTCTGGTGCAGGGGTTAGTGTAGGGGTTGGAACAATGGACTGCCTCTGGATAGAGAGGATGCAGACGTGGCACATAGGAAAATGGAGTTTATAAAGGTAAAGGGGAAAGCCTGTGCTAGGATGAGGTGTTTAATTTTAATTACACATGATTAGGTGAGTCAAAGGGGGCTTTTGATGCTG